>NC_044033.1:129127546-129458045 GCF_901765095.1 Microcaecilia unicolor
CTCAAAAACACTAACCAACCATTCTTTCTGGAGCACATAATTCCTTTAATAAAAGTGCATCGAATAAACACTAACCACTGTTTATTCCTGAAAATAAACTATAAGAAATAGGTCTGATTTTTATTTAGATCTATTAGGTACACCTAATTCAGACTGACACACCGGATTCTGGGGTTGATGAACCTTGGACTGACTTGGCATGCTTATCTTGTGCTCATAAGGGAGTGTCTTCATTACTGGAAAGTGAATGATACATACCTGTAGCAGGTGTTCTCCGAGGACAGCAGGCTGATTGTTCTCACGACTGGGTGACGTCCGCGGCAGCCCCCACCAACCGGAAAAAGCTTCGCGGGACGGTCGGCACGCAGGGCACGCCCACCGCGCATGCGCGGCCGTCTTCCCGCCCGTGCGCGACCGCTCCCGCCAGTTGAATGACTAGCAAAAGATGAAACACACAACTCCAAAGGGGAGGAGGGAGGGTAGGTGAGAACAATCAGCCTGCTGTCCTCGGAGAACACCTGCTACAGGTATGTATCATTCACTTTCTCCGAGGACAAGCAGGCTGCTTGTTCTCACGACTGGGGTATCCCTAGCTCTCAGGCTCACTCAAAACAAGAACCCAGGTCAATTGAACCTCGCAACGGCGAGGGTATAACAGAAATTGACCTACGAAGAACAACTAACTGAGAGTGCAGCCTGACCAGAATAAATTCGGGTCCTGGAGGGTGGAGTTGGATTTACACCCCAAACAGATTCTGCAGCACCGACTGCCCGAACCGACTGTCGCGTCGGGTATCCTGCTGGAGGCAGTAATGAGATGTGAATATGTGGACAGATGACCACGTCGCAGCTTTGCAAATTTCTTCAATAGTGGCTGACTTCAGGTGGGCCACTGACGCTGCCATGGCTCTAACACTATGAGCCGTGACATGACCCTCAAGAGTCAGCCCAGCCTGGGCGTAAGTGAAGGAAATGCAATCTGCTAGCCAATTGGAGATGGTGCGTTTCCCGACAGCGACCCCTAGCCTGTTAGAGTCGAAAGAAACAAACAATTGGGCGGACTGTCTGTGGGGCTGTGTCCGCTCCAAGTAGAAGGCCAATGCTCTCTTGCAGTCCAATGTGTGCAACTGACGTTCAGCAGGGCGGGTATGCAGCCTGGGGAAGAATGTTGGCAAGACAATTGACTGGTTAAGATGGAACTCCGACACCACCTTCGGCAGGAACTTTGGGTGGGTGCGGAGCACTACTCTGTTGTGATGAAATTTGGTATACGGAGCATGAGCTACTAGGGCTTGAAGCTCACTGACCCTACGAGCTGAAGTAACTGCCACCAAGAAAATGACCTTCCAGGTCAAGTACTTCAGATGGCAGGTATTCAGTGGCTCAAAAGGAGGTTTCATCAGCTGGGTGAGGACGACGTTGAAATCCCATGACACTGTAGGAGGCTTGATAGGGGGCTTTGACAAAAGCAAGCCTCTCATGAATCGAACGACTAAAGGCTCTCCAGAGATGGCTTTACCTTCCACACGATAATGGTAAGCACTAATCGCACTAAGGTGATTCCTTACTGAGTTAGTCTTGAGGCCAGACTCTGATAAGTGTAGAAGGTATTCAAGCAGGTTCTGTGCAGGGCAAGAACGAGGTTCTAGGGCCTTGCTCTCACACCAAACGACAAACCTCCTCCACTTGAAAAAGTAACTCTTTTTAGTGGAATCCTTCCTAGAGGCAAGCAGGACCCGGGAGACACCCTCCGACAGACCCAACGCAGCGAAGTCTACGCCCTCAACATCCAGGCCGTGAGAGCCAGAGACTGAAGGTTGGGGTGCAGTAACGCTCCGTCGTTCTGCGAAATGAGAGTCGGAAAACACTCCAATCTCCACGGTTCTTCTGAGGACAACTCCAGAAGAAGAGGGAACCAGATCTGACGGGGCCAAAAGGGCGCTATCAGAATCATGGTGCCGCGGTCGTGCTTGAGCTTCAGTAAGGTCTTCCCCACCAAAGGTATGGGAGGATAAGCATACAGGAGGCCGGTCCCCCAATGGAGGAGAAAGGCGTCCGACGCTAGCCTGCCGTGTGTCTGAAGTCTGGAACAGAACAGAGGCAGCTTGTGGTTGGTCTGAGAGGCGAAAAGGTCCACCGAGGGGGTGCCCCACTCTCGGAAGATCTTGCGTACCACTCTGGAATGGAGCTACCACTCGTACGGTTGCATGACTCTGCTCAGTCTGTCGGCCAGACTGTTGTTTACGCCTGCCAGGTATGTGGCTTGGAGGAGCATGCCAAACTGGCACGCCCAGCGCCACAGCCCGACGGCTTCCTGACACAGGGGGCGAGATCCGGTGCCCCCCTGCTTGTTGACGTAATACATTGCAACCTGATTGTCTGTCCGAATTTGGATAATTTGGCAGGACAGCCGATCTCTGAAAGCCTTCAGCGCGTTCCAGATCGCTCGGAGCACCAGGAGGTTGATCTGCAGATCCTTTTCCTGGAGGGACCATAGACCCTGGGTGTGAAGCCCATCGACATGAGCTCCCCAACCCAGGCGAGATGCATCCGTCGTCAGCACCTTCGTGGGCTGCGGAATTTGGAATGGACGTCCCAGAGTCAAATTGGTCCGGATGGTCCACCAGAGCAGTGAAGTGCGGCAACTGGTGGAGAGGCGGATGACATCTTCTAGATTCCCGGTGGCTTGGAACCACTGGGAAGCTAGGGTCCATTGAGCAGATCTCATGTGAAGACGAGCCATGGGAGTCACATGAACTGTGGAGGCCATATGACCCAGAAGTCTCAACATCTGCCGAGCTGTGACCTGCCGAGACGCTCTGGCCTGCGAAGCGAGAGACAGGAGGTTGTTGGCCCTCGCTTCGGGAAGGAAGGCCTGAGCCGTCTGGGTATTCAGCAGAGCTCCTATGAATTCCAGAGACTGGGTTGGCTGGAGATGGGACTTTGGGTAATTTATCACAAACCCCAGCAGCTCCAGGAGTTGAATAGTGCACTGCATGGACCGGAGGGCTCCTGCCTCCGAGGTGTTCTTGACCAGCCAATCGTCGAGATATGGGAACACGTGCACTCCCAGCCTGCGTAGGTACGCCGCCACCACCACGAGGCACTTTGTAAACACTCGTGGGGCGGAGGCGAGCCCAAAGGGCAGCACACAATACTGAAAGTGCCGTGCGCCCAGGCGGAATCTGAGATACTGTCTGTGAGCTGGCAGTATCGGGATGTGAGTATATGCATCCTTTAAATCCAGGGAACATAGCCAATCGTTTTTCTGAATCATTGGCAGAAGGGTGCCCAAGGAAAGCATCCTGAACTTTTCTTTGACCAGGAATTTGTTCAGGCCTCTCAGGTCTAGGATGGGACGCATCCCCCCTGTTTTCTTTTCCACAAGGAAGTACCTGGAACAGAATCCCTGCCCTTCCTGCCCGGGTGGTACGGGCTCGACCGCATTGGCGCTGAGAAGGGCGGAGAGTTCCTCTGCAAGTACCTGCTTGTGATGGGAGCTGAAGGATTGAGCTCCCGGAGGACAATATGGAGGCAGGGAGGCCAAATTCAGGGCGTATCCGCACCGCACTATTTGGAGAACCCACTGGTCGGAGGTTATGAGAGGCCACCTTTGGTGAAAAAATTTTAACCTCCCCCCGACCGGCAGATCGTCCGGTACGGACACTTTGAGGGCGGCTATGTTCCCGTGGATCCAGTCAAAAGCCCGTCCCTGGCTTTTGCTGTGGAGGCGCAGGGGGCTGCTTAGGCGCACGCTGTTGACGGGAACGAGCGCGCTGGGGCTGTCCCTGTGCCTGACGAGGCCTTCAGGCCGGCTGGTTGTACCTACGCTTTGCAAAAGAATAGGCTGCAGCCTGCCGGGCCCGGGAAAAACGTCCACCTGTGGAGGTGGATGCTGAAGGCGCCCGGTGGGAGAGTTTGTCGAGGGCGGTTTCCCGCTGATGCAGTTGGTCCACCATCTGCTCGACCTTCTCACCGAAAATGTTATCCCCCCGGCAAGGGACGTCGGCCAGTCTCTGCTGGGTGCGGTTGTCCAGGTCAGAGGCACGCAGCCATGAGAGCCTGCGCATCACTATACCTTGGGCCGCAGCACGAGATGCCACGTCACAGGTGTCATAGATACCCCTGGACAGGAACTTTCTGCACGCCTTCAGCTGCCTGACCACCTCCTGATAAGGCCTGGACTGCTCCGGCGGGAGCTTCTCGACCAGGTCCGCCAGTTGTTGCACATAGGTCCGCATGTGAATGCTCATATAGAGCAGGTATGACTGGATGCGGGTCACGAGCATGGAGGATTGGTAGGCCTTCCTCCCAAACGAGTCCAGAGTGCGAGACTCCCGCCCCGGGGGCGCCGAGGCGGTATCCCTCGAACTCCGTGCCCTCTTGAGAGCAGAATCCACGACCGCTGAGTCATGGGGCAATTGGGGCCGCATTAACTCTGGGTCGGAGTGGATCCTGTATTGGGACTCTGCTTTCTTGGGAATGGTGGGGTTAGTTAACGGTCGCACCCAGTTCCGAAGCAGTGTCTCTTTGAGGACATTGTGCAGCGGCACCGTGGAGGACTCTCTAGGTGGTGATGGATAGTCGAGGACCTCGAGCATCTCGGCCCTCGGCTCTTCCACAGAGACCACGGGGAAGGGAATGCTAATAGACATATCCCGCACAAAGGAGGCAAAGGAGAGACTCTCGGGAGGTGAGAGCTTCCTCTCCGGTGAAGGCGTGGGGTCTGAGGGAAGGCCCGTAGACTCCTCTGAGGAGAAATATCTAGGGTCCTCCTCTTCCCCCCACGAGTCCTCATCCTCGGTATCGGACATAAGCTCGTGTAGCTGAGTCCTGAACCGGGCCCGGCTCGACGTCGAGGCACCAGGGTCTCGGTGTCGTCGAGCGGTGGACTCCCGCGCCGACGGGGACTCCACCTGCGTGGCGGTCGAGACCGGCGCCGCAAGCGGCGGCGGTGTCGACGGCCCCGGCGCCGGGCTAGAGCTCGCCGGCGCCAGACATCGGCACCGAGGGCGCAAGCACCCCCGACGCCGGCACAGCCTGGCGCATCAGCCCTTCCAGGATCCCCGGAAGGATGGCTCTGAGGCACTCGTCCAGGCCCGCTGTCGGGAAAGGCGGTGGGGCCGGTAGGGGTGTCGGCGTCAGAAGCTGATGGGGGCCAGGAGACGGCACCGAGGTGCCGGAACCCCGACGCGTCGGTACCTCCACAACCGACGGGGACCTCTCGACGAGTACGCTTCGGCGTCGCCTCCTCTCCGATATCCGGATGCACCGAGGGCGACCGGTGACGACGCTTCTTATCCTTCTTGCGATGCCCGTCACCGGCGCCGGAAGGCATGGAGGAGGAGGAGGTCGATCCCCCTCGGTCTCGAGGTACCGGGTCAGACAGGGTTCGGTCCCGTGGCCCACGAGCTGAGGGAGTGACCGGGGCCGACTGCCCACGCGGCCTCTCACCTCCACTCTCACCGGAGGGCCGACGGGACCTGTTCTCCTGGGGTCAATGCCATCGGTGCCGATGTCTCGGGCATCGATACCGGTACCGAAGGACCGGGCGTCGATACCGATGCCGTCGAGGTCGACGTCGAGGGGCCGGCGCAAGTTCCAAAAAGACGGTCCCGCAGAACTTGCCTCGCAACCTGAGTCCGTTTCCGGAGACCGAGACACAGGGAACACGACTTGATATTGTGCTCCGGCCCGAGGCACTGGAGGCACCAAGCGTGGGTGTCGGTCTGCGAGATCGGCCGGCCGCAGCGACCACACTTTTTAAATCCACTCGGGACCTTCGAGGACATCGACGGAAAAATCGCGTCGGCGAAGTCAAAGTCGTCAATGGTGGCTGAAATCACACCTCGAAAAAAGAAACGACCGAGCGGCCACTAGGCCGCAACGCGGCGTCCCCGCTGGAAGCGAGGGAAAAGGGGAGCGCGTGCTCCACACGCTCAGGTTTTTTTTTTTTTTTTTTTTTTGAAAAGGAAACCGGCGGTAACCAAAAACAAGAGAGAAAAAGAAAAGCGACGATCCGCGTAAACGCGATCGAAATTCCGGCGGCTGAAACAGAGAGAGCGGCAAAGCACAACTCTCTCCAGACGCGGAAAAAAAGGAACTGGCGGGAGCGGTCGCGCACGGGCGGGAAGACGGCCGCGTATGCGCGGTGGGCGTGCCCTGCGTGCCGACCGTCCCGCGAAGCTTCTTTCCGGTTGGTGGGGGCTGCCGCGGACGTCACCCAGTCGTGAGAACAAGCAGCCTGCTTGTCCTCGGAGAACAATTGATACATTAGAAAATGTGCACACTGTTGAAGCAGCAGTTAACTAACAAACAAACTGAAAATAATTTTAAAAGCCTAATATGCACTTTGTGATGAGCAGTGTGCTTCAATTGTGTCCAAGATGAAAAGAAATTTAGAAGGTCCCAAACTAAAAACATATGGCTTTCCAGTTTACCTGGTTATTTTTTTTTTTTGTGCTCTCAAACATCTGATTGATATATGTTTTACCACCTTAAATGCTGTGATAACAAGAATAAAGAAGGAAAAGACCTCAGACACCGACCTCAAACTAGCACAAAATGCTTATGACTGGGATTGTACTTTCAAAAACCTGCTACATTATTTGCCTTCACTATGTCGCAGCTTTACTGTGTGCCATTTTCAATATAATGGTTATTAGTCTTATAGTGTGTTTCCTTCCTTTTATAATTGGGGATGAAAGGTTAAACAACTATGGCCTATTTATCCATTCCGCCTCACTTAAGATTTTATAAGCATATAGCCCATCTCAGTCTTTTCCCAGCTGAACAGCATTAACCTGTTTAGCCTTTTCTTCATAAGAGAACTGTTTCATCCCCTTTTATCATTGTTGTTGCCTTTCTTTAAACCTTTTCTAGGTCTACTATGTACTTTGTGAGATGGGGCTACTAGAACTGTGCACAGTACTCAAGGTGCAAACCTATACAGAGGCATGATATTTCAAATATAAACACAACTCTAATGATCAAAGACAGAAACAAAGACCGAGAAAAACAATTACAGTCATCTTCCAAAGACGGAGAGTCCTAAAGGCATCCCTCCTAATCCTCACTAGACAACTCCTCGTACCTTACTACCTTCCCAACCCCTCTATCCCACCCCCAATTATCCCTCCTCAAACCACAGACCAAAAGAACAAGTAACGTGTTGTGTGTACTTCAACATTTGTCAAAACCCACCCCTCCAAACTCTGTATCCATGCAAGAATCCGTGTCGAGTCCCATTTATGACAGTCTTTTACATATAGCTGTGAGACGTGACATCTCAACTAGCAAAGACAGTTTTAAGTACCAGTCTTGTGAAGTCGATTCAAGTTGCTGCTTCCAGTAGGCTGCATGACTATGAGCTGCAGCCAATCCAAGACATTTAATTTTTTGTTGCCACCAAATCCCCAATGCATTTGCCAAGCCCAATCAATAGTGGATCATCCACAAAGCAGCAGATAACTCATCTATCACCGTCCACCCAAAACAGCAGCAAATTGTCATATGCCCACCAAATGCGTAAGAAGGTTCCACCCCCTGCGATAGTACCAGCAGAAATCAGACATCCCAGGATAAATAGTGTGCAGGCGAGAAGGAGTAACGTACCACCGAGTCAACATCTTATAAGCATTTTCTTGTACCAAAACACAAAAAGAAGCCCTCCTCGCCGCCTTAAAAATCTGTTCCCATTCCTGCGCTGCAAAAGTAAGCCCCAAATCCTGTTCCCAACTAGACATAAATGTAAAGTGAGCACATTCAAAACCCCAAAAGTATTTGCATAAAAATCAAGAGAGGGTGAGGGAGCCTCCCCAGGGCTAACCACAAATTCTCCAAATGTTCTAACTCAACAGGATTTATCTGTAGCCACGCCTGGACCAACATAAAATGTTGAAGCTGTAAAAATAAAGAAATTCCCAGGCAAAAACCTTAGTACTAATCACCTTACCCCCTGCAAATAAATGCCCAAATCTTACCACTCCCAAGGCCTCCCAGCATTGAAACTGCTGCCTAAGCCTCTCCCACCCAAAGAGAGGGTCCAAGCAGTCCAAGCTAATAGAAGCCAAGGTGGACATCCTCCCCCCCATCCCCAATACCTCTCCCCAGATCCCCGTGAGATGCCTAGAAAGTGGATTTGGCAGCACTGCTTGTTTCTCCCACAGGGAAAAGGAGAGCCACAAAAGCTGTTTCAAAGGGAAGGAGGGACCGGAAAACTGCCAACACCAAATAGCAGGTTTATCACCTCCAAACTCCCACTCCAAAAGAATACGCAATTGTGCAGCCCAATAATACCAATGCACATTAGGCATTGCTCTCCCCCCCCCCCCCCCCCCCCCCCCCCCTCACTGCTCGGGCTACTCCAAAGGACCTTCCTAGCCAGGTAAGGATGCATTATCACCCCAAACAAAGAAGAAAAATTCACCTTGCAAATTTTGAAAAAGCACTTTAGGGATCGCAACAGGCAAAGTGTGAAATGAAAACAAATGAGGTAGGGCATTCATTTTCAGCACCAAGATACGACCACACCATGAGAACCACAACCCCCTCCATCTGCCTAGATCCCCCCATATTATTGGTAACATTTGAGAATAATTATAATGAAAAAGTTGAGGTAAGTGCCGTGGGAGCATAATCCCTAAATAGCGAAGTACTTTTCGAATGATTTTAAATGGAACATTCTGCTGCAGGAGAGTCTCATCGTGTTCAGATGCAGTAAGAAGTAAAATCTCAGAAATCCATATTTATCTTAAAGCCCGCCACTTTGCCATAATTGAATAATTCCGCCATTATAACTGGCAAGGTCAGCTCCAGATGCCAAATATAGAGCAAAATGTCATCGGCAAATAGTGCCAATTTATGTTCCGAGGACCCCACCTGTATTCCCTTCACATCCAAGTTCTTCCTAATATGGATGGCCAAAGGCTCAATTGACAAAGCGAAAAGTAGGGGAGATCAGGGTCAGCCCCATTGCTTGCCACGCCCCACAGGAAAAGCTTCAGAGTAGGACCCATTTACTCTCACTCGAGTCAATGGTACTGCATACATGGCCTTTATCCACTTACAAAATCCCAGGCCAACCCCTACCTGGTCCACTACAGCCCATAAGAAAGCCCAGCACACCCTGTCAAAAGCCTTCTTGGCCTCTATAGCTAACAAAATCACCTTGTCATGGGCCAGCTGCGCCCCCCACATCAAGTGCAATGACTGCCTTACATTATCCCCCACCTGACGTCTGCTAATGAAATCCAACTAGTCTACATGTATAAGAGTAGGCAAGACCCATGTCAGTTTATCAGTCAAAATCTTGGCAAGGAGCTTGATATCCAAAATTCAGGAGGGAGACAGGTCATTAAGACCCAAATCTTGCCAGGTTTCAACAATACCAAAATCCCTGCCCCCACATCAAAGGAGGAAGAGGGTGACCTTCCAACAGAGAACTCCCTACCCTCATCAAAAGAGGCTCCACTTCCACTGCAAAGGTCTTGTAAGGCTGGAAAAGCCATCTAATCCAGGAGATTTACCTGGTTTAAGCTTCTTAATGCCCCCCAGAATATCCTTCAAGGTAATAGACTCAACAGATCCTTGGTCCTTCTATGACAATCGGGGAATCGAAATAGAAGAAAGATAAGCATCTATGACCAAGGGGGAAATCCCATCACGTTGTCCATAAAGATCAGTATAGTACTCTACAAATCTCTGTAAGATCACATCATCAGAGTGATATAATCTATCCTCTGCCCCTTTAATCTTCTGAATATAAGATGCAAGTTGGCAGCCCCAAAGAAAACATGCAAGCAGGGAGCTCAATTTATTGTTACATTTAAAAAAAAAAAAAACGGCTGTCATAACGTCCATCTCTGAAACTCAACTTCCGCAATTTGATGCTTCCCCAGCTCATCCTGTCAGGGATTAAGAGCCCGCTGTTCCTCTACTGCTAGGAGACGTTCTCTCAACTGTAAGGATAAAGCAGTCCTTTCTACCTTCCTCCGTGCACCCCACTTAATAAGCACACCATGGAGTACTGCCTTAAGGGAATCCCACAAAATCCCATCACTCACAGCTCCCGTATCGTTAGTCTCTAGGATATAGAGAAGCAAATCTCCTCACAAACCCACTTATCACCAAGGAGAGACTCATTACGGTGCCAGAACGCTCTACTTTCCGATCCTCCCAGGCCCGAGAAACTCACCCAAACAAGGGCATGATCTGATATATGAATACTCTCTACTCTTGCATCCAATGTATTTCCCCAAATATTTCGATGCGATCAAATCAAATCAATACAGGTATAAATATCTTTAGTATGTGAGTAAAATGTAAAATAGACCTAAGGGGAAGGAGGGAAGAAGCGACAGACCTGAGGGGAGGGAGAGAAGAAATGCTAGATCCAAGGTGGAGGGGGAAGAAAGAAAAGATGGACCTGAAGGTGGAGGGTAGGGAGAAAGATGTTGGACTATACAGGAAGGGAGGGTGGGAAGAGAGGGGAAGATATACTGGACCACAAAGGCAGGGAGAGAGGAAGAGATATTGAACCATAGGAACAGGGAGGGAGGAGATAGGGATGCTGGACAAATGGGGGGGGGGGGGGGAGAAACTGGGAATGGGGAAACCATAAGAGAGAGGTCATGGGGGATTGTCAAGAAGGTAAGTGAGAGGAGGATAATATGTACAGACGGTAAAATGCAGTAATAGGGAGTAAAGAGAAGGGATTAGGAGGCAGGGGAAGGAATAAGATGGGGGTGAGAGGAGATGGAAAGTTGGCAGGTAGTTGAAAAGTAAAAAGAAGCAGATGGAGGACTGCAGGGTGAGAAAGCGGTATAAGAGTGATATAAGGATTCTGCAGGCTGCTGTTTGGTGGTACAGTGTTCTTATAAAGGGGTGCCCGGTTACTTTAATCAATATCTATGCACTCAAATGAATAAAACAAGATTCCACTGTTTCAAAACAAGTACAATAGTATATTTGCTTATTGTAAAGGACATTACTTTGAATTTCAATTTGAGCCAATTCATGGTTGATAAAAACCTGAATATCTGCTCCTCAGAAATCTTGTTACTCCCCCCCCCCTCCCCCACAAAGTAATCTAAAACATACCGGTAATTTGACTCCATTTGTGGAACAGACCTGTACTCACAAAACCCTAATTACTAAGAGAACTCAGAACAATCTATATTCTGATAACATTCTAACTGTTACCACACAAAAATGAATCTCCTTTAACCTAAACTAGGAAGCCTCGTGCCAGCTAGAACTACAGAAGACCGAGCATCAAGAGAAAAACAAAAGATTTCAGAACAAGTTACAAGTTAAAACAGAAATTATAAAATTCATTGTTGCAAAACTCTTTCTGGTCATTTATGATGCTCATGAAATTAGGTGTGCTGGTGTATTTTCAAATGTATCAAATTTAAAATCTCATCTGTCATTAATAGATGTCAGGACACACTTTCCTGTAACAGAAACCTTATCTTTTCAATTGTTTACCAGCAGGCTGCCAAGTAAGCACGCTGTAACAAAATTTTTCTATTCTACTTAGTTCTTATAAACTGACCGTTGGTTCCAAAATAGGATTCATAGAGGTTTACAGAAAAAATACCTCAATAGAAAGAGGGAAGTTACAAGCAAAAGTTCAGTGTGAACACAGAATTAACCTTCACATAAATAAGTCTTAAGCAACTTCCTAAAGTGAATATATGACAGTTGTGTTTTCAGGACCAAAGGCAGCGAATTCCATTGATGTGCTCCCTGAAAAGGAAATGATTTTTCAAAGATGAATTTGTATCTGACATTTTTTATAGGATAACCCAATCTTAAAAGTTCGATAATAACAGAGATTTCTCCCAGAAAAGAAGATCTCCAACATATCCATCAACCCTTCTGCATTAGACCCAAAGAGTGCCTTGAAAACCATACACATCAGTTTAAAACTAATATGCTGTGCGATTGGCAACCAATGTAATTCCCTCAAAACACTACCAAACCAACCCAATCCAGAAATCAATCTGATCGCCGAATTCTCAATAGTTGCAAATGATATTTCAGCTTACAACTGATCTGAGAGTATAAAGAGTTGCAGTAATCCAGTTGGGGAAGAAGTGTAGCCTGTGCTGAAATTCTAAATCTTCCTTCCTTAGTGAGGACCTATTCACCCACAGTTGTCTAACTTTTAAAAACAATCTTTTCTCAAAGTAGCAACCTGTTTTTCAAATGTAGGTTTGGAATCTAAAATAACTCCCAATACTTCAGAAGAACCCTCAATTTTCAAGCTTTTGCCAGAAGCTAAGACAATAGGTAAAAGCATGTTACAACACAAAGAAGGAATATGGATCTAACCACAGAATGAAAAACCCACACAGAACACTGTTGATACATATTCAAAGTGCTAAATATGTAGCTGAAACTTGGTGGTCATTTGGAGGCATATTTTTAAAGCACTTAGACTTATAAAGTTACATAGCAACCTATGGAACTTTAAGTGCTTTGAAAATGAGCCCCCTTTGGTCACCTAAGGAAAACTGGTGGTCAAATCAGAGAGTTGTCACCATCAACCATGCCGAACAGTTATACATATTAACAGAATGTGTAACTGCCTTCTACCCGCCAACAGCTTATACTTCATGAAATACAGTAACCACACACAGATTTTTCGGGACATTTGTACTTCTATACTCAAGCCAATAAAATCTAACTCAAAACTAAAATAAAAAGCTGAAAAGAAGCATTACCCACTAAATATATCACAGTTCTTTTGACTTAGTTTTCCTCAAACCACAATAACTGCTACCACCACTTACATTCATTCTCCAATTACCATAGCAACAAAACACTGCTTACAGTTAGCACAGCATACCATCTCATAGCTGAGCCTGAAGCACCTCTCACACATCCAAAATTTTTAAGCATACAAATAAAAGGACCAGAGTTAATTACTGAATAACTTTCTCAAGGAAACCAGGCCCATAAAACACACAGAAAAAAAGTTACAACTACAACCTCTAGCCTTTAGGCTTCGGGCAAAGTGATATTTGACAGTTACATTCACTGCCTTGAATCAATATTTGCCCACTATGGGTCTGGCTGCTATGTCTCATACACACTAATGAGTATTTGTATGTACCAGCTCGCCCACTACCACAAGATCGCAAACTAAATAGTTCCATATTTTCAAAAAATGTACATCTCATGGGGGTTGGTAAGTTAGCAATACACTTGTTTCAAAGATAATGTTTCCAAAGTTGAAGGAACACTACTTCACTGTAACCAAACTACGAGATAATCATCAATATGGATTTAACGAAAGTAGTCCACACTATATACACTTCTTTATTTGAAAAAGAAAGCCTCAAAGCTTAAAATCTCTGTACAACAGCAAAAACCTTCAGCAAAACATCATTAGAGTGCTGGCGAGGAGGCCACAAAGAAAAATTGGGTTATACCCATACTGAACTACTGATTGCCTGAACAAAAGTAAAGATAGGACTCAACTTCTGTGAAAGCAGCAGTATGTTTCCTCAAGGTTCAGTGTTAGGTCTGGCACTGCTACACCTGTATTTCAGTGAATTACAGGAGGCTACAGAAGACTAGGTAGTAAAGTATAGATGACACCATCATAAATGCACACAACAGGTTGTCAATACACCATGACTTCACTGGGTTTGAGATAATACATGCGGAAAGGCTTACAAAGTTAAGGATCTTCAATTTGGAGAAGCTTTAAATGAGGGGACATATGACATAAGTCCATAAAATCAAGAGGGAAGTAGAATGGGTAAATGTGAATCAGTAGTTCACTCTTTCAACAGCACGAAGACTAGTGGACACATATTGCAGTAGTACATTTAAAACAGAAGAAATTTTTTTTTTTACACAACACATAATTAAGCATTGAAATTCATGGTACAAGTTGCTTAGTGTAGCTGGGTTTAAGAGAGGTTTGAACAAGTTCAGAGGAAAAAGTCCATAAACCATTATTAAAATGTGGACTTGTGGGATCCTGCCATGTACTTGACACCTGGATTGAAAACAGAAGAGCCTGCCATGAGTGGGAAAGCGCGGGGTACAAATGTAACAAAAACAAAAAACCTTATATATACTGATCCAGATTACACACAATAGAGTCCTTAAAATTAGTGCAAAAAAAGAAAAAAACCACTCTAGATTCCCAATATCAAACAGGAAATAATGAAAACACTAGTAAAAGAGGCCTGTTTCCGAAAGAAATGAAACGGGTGCTAGCAAGGTTCCACGTCCCCCTCCCTCCCTCTCTCCTCCAAATTCCATACCCCCCTCCTCCGAATTCCATACCCCCTACCTCCCTCCCTCTCCTCCGAGTTCCAGGACCCCCTGCCCCCCTCCCCTCAGAGTTCCAGACCCCCCGCGCCTTCCTCCCTCTCTCTATCCCCTGAGTGCAAGCACGACCTGTCCTCCGGCAGCCCCTCGCCTTCCTGCGTGCCCGCTGTAATTTAAAAATTCTTACCTCGGGGTCCGGCGTCTGCAGTGATGGCGAACGGCGCTTCAGACTGCCTTCCCATGTGTCTCAGCTCTGCCTCTGGTCCCGTCCTTCCGGAAACAGGAAATGAGGGCGGGACCAGAGGCAGAGCTGAGACACATGGGAAGGCAGTCTGAAGCGCCGCTCGCCTTCACTGCAGACGCCGGACCATGAGGTAAGAATTTTTAAATTACAGCCGGCACACAGGAAGGCGAGGGGCTGCCGGAGGACAGGTTGTGCTTGCACTCCGAGGGGAGAGAGAGGGAGGGAGGCGCGGGGCCATGGAACTCGGAGGAGAGGGGGGCCTGCAACTCGGAGGGAGGGGGGGTGATTCTCTACTCACCTCCGCTAGCTGGTGCTGGCTTCCCTTGCATCTCACTGATCCGCCCTCTGACATCATCGCCAGGGCGGACCAATGGGAAGTGTATTACGAATCCAGCCATCCAGACAGAGTTGCAAATTATTATATAGGATGATAGTTATCTTTAAATTAAAAAAGAAAAATATTAAAAAATAACTGTTAAGATTCTAGTCTTTTGTTGAAAAGAGTCTGTGGCATTCCAGCAAATTACAGAAGCAACACAGATGATAAATGTTGAGGAAACTTTCCACCTTCAGGGGCCCATGTAGAAAACTAATGTGGATTTTACAGTATATTTTACTGGCCAAGCAATGGTTTTGTCACAGGTGGTAATGCAGTCATTTGTCTACTACTAATACCAGTACTAATCATTTCTATAGCACTACTAGTCATTACACAGCACTGTACACATTATATGCGGGTACCTTCTCAGTCCTTAGAGGGCTCACAATCTAAGTTTGTGTACCTGGGGCAATGGAGGGTTGGTTGGATGGCTAGCCCAAGGTCACAAGAAGCTGCAGTGGGAATTGAACCCAGGTCACCAGGATCAAAGTCCGCTGAACTAAACATTAAGCTAATCCTACATCTCCACAGCCATGCAAATTTTCCTTGTAGTGAGAGTACCACACTACAAGGAAAATCTGGTCTTACTTGTTAACTTTTCCAACCAGAACATATAGGTTCCATCCATCAGATAGACCAAAATGAGTTACAAGCTCAGCATTATAAAAAGGTTCTATGCAGCCACAACTCATCAGTATTTCTGTATCAAAGCCAAACGGTGGACCAAAAAAAAAGTAGAAAAAAAAAAAGACACTCCTAAAGAAAAGACAAATCAGAACTCCAAAACAAAAGGCCTGCCTTCAAGGAAACCAGAAAGAAATGCTGCAAAAAAAAAAAACATTCCATAACAAGAAAAAACAGCCTATAAGACTATTGGGGGTGGGGGGGAGTCTCAGGGTCTCTGGACTGGTTTGGTTGGACTTAAGAAAAGTTAAGACCAAATCTTTCCTTCCTTATCAACCGAAGCAGATCAGTCCTGAACCTTTGGGATGTAACAAAGGGGCTAATTTTCAAAGCACTTAGCCTTCCAAAGTTCCATAGGTTTCTATGGAACTTTGGAAGGCTAAGTGCTTTGAAGTAATCCTTAGGTAGAGTAGAGCACAACCAAAACCAAACCAGCATCTCAAAGATAAAATGAAACTAGCCTCACCCCAGCCCCCAAATGGTTACTGCTGTGAACTGCTTAAGAATATTCATGGCAACGCAAATGACTTTTCGTACAAGTCTTAAAACATGTTTCAACAGATTTATGATCATACTTGAGTGGTAGAATTGATTCTTGTATAAATTTCACAGTATTAGTAATATTTTTATTTGTATTTTATCTAATGTTTTGATATTTGTGATGTCCACCATTATTACAAATGTATTTTGTGAACTGCTTAAACTAAGATTATGTAGTGTATAAATTTGTAAATAAATAAAAATTGGCTCAGAATTGCTGATCAAAAAGTCAAGGCACCTGTTGAGAGATTGAGCTCCCCCAGCTGAGGAGTCTTGCTTCTGTCACGATTATCAATCAAACTTTGACTCTGGGAAGGTTCAGTTTATGTCAGCTAAAAAGCAGCGGGGGGGGGGGGGGGGGGAGCGGAAGTCAGGAGCTCTCTCTTGGGTTTCCCTTTCAACCACTTAAAAGCACCTATGATGATCTGAGGAAACAAAACTTCACACACACACACATTTTTGTTTATGTGTGTGAGTGAGTGGAAGAGTGATCGATATATACAAGAGCTGAATTCACCCCCACACAGTCATATTAAAAAAAAAAACCAGCTCTTTGTTGAAGAGCTATGTAGCGTTCCACTCTTTTCAGGGTAGATTTTAAAGAGGATATAGCACCGAAGTGTACTGGTGCTGTGTACAGAAACAGTGTCCTACTTTGTGGAAACCCGGTGGTGGGAGGCGGGGCTGGTGGTTTGGAGGCGGGGATAGTGCTGGGCAAACTTATATAGTCTGTGCCAGAGCCGGTGGTGGGAAGCGGGACTGGTGGTTGGAAGGCGGGGATAGTGCTGGGCAAACTTATATAGTCTGTGCCAGAGCCAGTGGTGGGAGGTGGGGATAGTGCTGGGCAAACTTATACGGTCTGTGCCCGGAAGATGACAGGTACAAATCAAGGTATACACAAAAAGTAGCACATATGTATCTTGTTGGGCAAACTGGATGGACCATGCAGGTCTTTTTCTGCCGTCATCTACTATGTTACTATGTTATGATCAATAGGGCATCAGGTTTTTGAAACGTTAGATCATACAATTCTGTTACTGATGTTGCAAGATTTAGGAATGGTCAATGTGGTGTTCAGGTGATTCCAGCCCCTCTTAGTGGGGAGGAGGTCACAGGAAGTGAATGGAATGGATCAACCTTGTTGGAAATCTGTGCAGAGGTTCCTTGAGGATTACTACTACTACTACTATTTAGCATTTCTATAGCGCTACAAGGCATACGCAGCGCTGCACAAACATAGAAGAAAGACAGTCCCTGCTCAAAGAGCTTACAATCTAATAGACAAAAAATAAATAAAGTAAGCAAATCAATTAATGTGAACGGGAAGGAAGAGAGGAGGGTAGGTGGAGGCGAGTGGTTACGAGTCAAAAGCAATGTTAAAGAGGTGGGCTTTCAGTCTAGATTTAAAGGTGGCAAAGGATGGGGCAAGACATAGGGGCTCAGGAAGTTTATTCCAGGCGTAGGGTGCAGAGAGAGAAGACGCGAAGTCTGGAGTTATGTTTGTGCAGCGCTGCGTATGCCTTGTAGCGCTATAGAAATGCTAAATAGTAGTAGTAGTGGAGTTGGCAGTAGTGGAGAAGGGAACAGATAAGAAGGATTTATCCATGGAGCGGAGTGCACGGGAAGGGGTGTAGGGAAGGACGAGTGTGGAGAGATACTGGGGAGCAGCAGAATGAGTACATTTATAGGTTAGTAGAAGAAGTTTGAACAGGATGCGAAAACGGATAGGGAGCCAGTGAAGGGTCTTGAGGAGAGGGGTAGTATGAGTAAAGCGACCCTGGCGGAAGATGAGACGGTCAGCAGAGTTTTGAACCGACTGGAGAGGGGAGAGGTGACTAAGTGGGAGGCCAGCAAAAAGCAGATTGCAGTAGTCTAAACGAGAGGTGACAAGGGTGTAGATGAGGGTTTTGGTAGAGTGCTCAGAAAGAAAGGGGCGGATTTTACGGATGTTGTAAAGAAAGAAACGACAGGTCTTGGCAATCTGCTGGATATGAGCAGAGAAGGAGAGAGAAGAGTCAAAGATGATCCCAAGGTTTCGAGCTGAGGAGACAGGGAGAATGAGAGAGCCATCAACAGAAATAGAAAACGGGGGGAGCGGGGAGGTGGGTTTGGGGGGGGAAAATGAGAAGCTCGGTTTTGGTCATATTTAATTTCAGGTGGCGTTGAGACATCCAGACAGCAATGTCAGACAAGCACGCTGAAACTTTGGTTTGGATGCAAGGTGAGATATCAGGGGTAGAAAGGTAGATTTGGGAGTCATCAGCATAGAGATGGTAGGAAAAGCCATGGGATGAGAATAATGAACCAAGGGAAGAAGTGTAGATAGAAAAGAGGAGGGGACCAAGAACAGAACCCTGAGGTACGCCAACAGGCAGAGGGATAGAAGTAGAAGAGGATCCACCAGAGTGAACACTAAAGGTGCGGAGGGAGAGGTAGGAAGAGAACCAGGAAAGGACAGAGCCCTGGAATCCAAGTGAGGACAGGGTATCAAGAAGTATGCTGTGATCGACAGTGTCAAAAGCAGCGGAAAGATCAAGAAGAATGAGGATGGAATATTGACCTCTGGATTTAGCCAGTAATATGTCATTGGAGACTTTAGTAAGCGCAGTTTCGGTTGAGTGGAGAGGGCGAAAACCAGATTGTAGTGGGTCAAGAATAGCATGTGAGGAGAGAAAACCAAGGCAGCGGCGGTGAACAGCACGCTCAAGTAATTTGGAGAGAAAAGAAAGGAGGGAGATGGGTCGGTAATTAGAGGGACAAGTAGGGTCGAGTGAAGACTTCTTAAGGAGAGGTGTGACCACAGCATGTTTAAAGGCAGCAGGGACAGTCGCAGAGGATCTTATTTATGTCCAGTAAACGGATGACACTAAGAACGGGAGGGGGGGGGGGGGGGGAGACACTAAATTACTGCTATTGGTGTGCTATTGTCTCAAGAGTGTGGGCAAGTGAATGATTAAAAGATGCTACAAGCTTGTACTATCACCAAGACACATTCTGAGGGTGAGGTGGGAACCTTTACCAGTGGAGCTGAGTGGCACGTGGTGTTCATATCCAGTGTCACCTATGATGCAGAATGTGGGATGAAAGGGGAATCTGATTTTCTAGTGAGGAGCAAGCAAAGACAGCGATGAGTGCAGCACTCTATAATATAAATTAATCAAGACTGCTCAGATGGCTGAGAGGTAATTTGCACCTTGCAAAATTTAGAAGAACATTGCAGGACTTTGGTTTTAGGAGGCACACATGGGACTCATCCATACTATAGAAATGGTGCAAAATGAGAGAAAAATTTGAATAGACAGGCAAGGATATCTTTTGAATTAAAGGTTTTGCATTGTTTGTTGGTTTTCGAGAGGGTGAAGTTTAAGATGTGCTCCCTCAAAGTCCATGCACTGAAGAAACTTCAACAGTACGTTTCTTTGTGGCCCCTTTATTCAGGTCAAGACAAATCTAACTGTCATGCCTGGATTGAAAGAGACAAAGCCATCAACTGGAAAGGTGACTGCTTTTCTTTAAAATGTACTCTGAGGCACTGTGTTCAGATTCAGAGACAGCTGCAATCATCTCTTCGCCGAGGCATTTAGCTAGCCATTAAAAAGGCAGGTGGGGTTGTTAGGGTTGCAGAAGTCAAATATTTCTTAAACAGGAAGTTTTCAGCAACCTTCTAAACTTAATGTAAGAAAATTCTCTTCTTATATAAAGCAGCTTGGTATTGAAAGGAGGTAGTTAAATACCTCTTTACCTGAACATTATTTACTGATGGAAAATGACAAGGAATTTTTTATGCAAAATCTTCCGACAGGAAAAAAGTGGCGTGTGTAGACCACACATGTAGTTTGGGGCCAATTCATGAAACATTCTAAAAAAATCATGGAAAAATGTCTTACCTGATAATTTTCTTCCCCTTAGTCACAGCAGATGAATCCAGAGACTATCTACCATCAGGCATGTATTTCAGATATAGTAAAACTTGAAGTCTTCCCAAATACAAATCAGAAGTACAATAATCAACTTCAGGAGGTAACAGAAAATCCCCACAATTGGTACCATCTAATGTAATTTGTTCCCTCAATTTTGATTGAAAGTCTGCCAGGATTTTGTGCAGGAGGAGTATCTGCAGTAGGCAAATTGGGTAATAATTGACTTTGATGGAGATCAGAAAAGACCTTAGTAAGTTTCTTGGAGTGGAGATACCCCTATCAAATATGAATAGAATTTCCTAGCACTAACAAGCTGTCAAATAATTCCTCGTTTGTGTTATTATGAAAATGATACTGTAATGCACCTAGGAATTTCTAGGTGGATTACAAACTGAATATATAAATATCTAATATAATAATTTGCACCTCCAACGTTCTGAAGCTGACTCCGTGGCAGCTTGGCAGCAAAGCCGTGTAGTGTTCGTAATCGCCCCGCCCTCGAGGGAACTCTGTGGTTTCGCTTCTGTTTCTGCAGTTCCTGTGGTCCCGCCCTTCTGCAAACAGGAAATGAGGGCGGGACCTGAGGAACAGCTGAAACAAGTGGCGTCTGTACTTGCTGCACTTTTGCTGGACGAGCAGGAAGTAAAACTTTTTAAACAGCAGCTGCCACGTACGAAGGGCTGGGGCACCCGCACACATCCTCCTTACTGTCGGAGGCCACAGAGGAAGGGAGGCGCGCGGACATCGGAGGAGAGGGGGGCCCGGATAGAGGGGGGAGGTCCTGAGGAGAGAGGAGGGGGGAGAACATTAATGGCAGAAGGTCATTACCTTGCTAGCGCCCATTTCATTTCAATGAGAAACGGGCTTTTTTTACTAGTATAAAATAAATCAATAGTTAAGAGCATACAAAGCGAGGGCTCCTAACAGAGCACATGAGCTTAGGTATACAATTATAATTTTCCTAGTTTCAGAGAAGGCCTCACCCACATTTTCAAAATGAGTGATATTCTGAAATCACCATGGTGCGACCGCACCTTGAGTATTGTGTTCAATTCTGGTCGCCGCATCTCAAGAAAGATATAGTAGAATTGGAAAAGGTGCAGCGAAGGGCCACTAAAATGATAGCGGGGATGGGACGACTTCCCTATGAAGAAAGACTAAGGAGGCTAGGGCTATACAGCTTGGAGAAGAGACGGCTGAGGGGAGACATGATAGAGGTATATAAAATAATGATTGGAGTGGAACAGGTGGATGTGAAGCGTCTGTTCACGCTTTCCAAAAATACTAGGACTAGGGGGCATGCGATGAAACTACAGTGTAGTAAATTTAAAATAAATCGGAGAAAATTTTTCTTCACCCAACGTGTAATTAAACTCTGGAATTCGTTGCCGGAGAAAGTGGTGAAGGCGGTTAGCTTAGCAGAGTTTAAAAAGGGGTTGGACGGTTTCCTAAAGGACAAGTCCATAAACCGCTACTAAACGGACTTGGAAAACTCCAAAATTCCAGGAATAACATGTATAGAATGTTTGTACGTTTGGGAAGCTTGCCAGGTGCCCTTGGCCTGGATTGGCCGCTGTCGTGGACAGGATGCTGGGCTCAATGGACCCTTGGTCTTTTCCCAGTATGGCATTACTTATGTACTTATGTACATACAAAAAAATATTTATGGCTGAACATAAGCCAAGGACCAAATCTCCAAAAACTAAAGACAATATTACACCAAAAACTAACAGTATTCATAAAAGAGATGAGAAGAAAATGTTTACAAAAGCAGGCATCAACGCAAATATCAACCAACATTATGGGGAGCCAGGGAATTTTTTTTTTTTTTTTAGGGTGGAAGAGCTGGTATTGCTGCCTCTTTCTATTTCATTTATCTACCTCCCTCTTTCAGCTTCTTTCACTTCTCCAATGTCTAATTTCATCTCTATTAAACACTGACTCTGGTTGTGCAACAGGGCTCACACCAGGCCACAGTTGCAAGTTCAATGGTAGCCAACAGGGCCAGATCTAATATAGTCCTCCAGCAGCTTTGCTGCTTACTGTACTTGCACATCCTCCTTGATACAGCTCAGTACGAGTTCAGTTGCAGCCAATGACAAAATTTTAGTTGCCCAGGCAACACAATGGCTTTTTTTTTTGCTATAAATCTGAAGATGAGAAGTGCTGCTCTCAAAGATGAGATTGGAATCTCTGCTAATAAATAGCTTCACAAAAAATGAAATAAAAAGTGTAACCATAGACCCAGTAAGCTATACTCCTCCATCAAATTTAGTTTTATTAATGACCACCACTTAGGTCCATCTGGCATGTAGAAGATGCTATATGTAACTTACCTCCGGTTTACTAAGCAGCACTAGCAGCTGTCCATGTGCTAGTGCCGACAGAGCCCATTCACTCTGAATGGGCCATGTCGGAACTAGCACATGGACAGCCGCTAGCACTGCTTCATAAACAGATCCTTTACTGATTTATAACAGAAAGCAATTGTATAAGTCAGTTTCTGGGATAGAGTTCCATCATGTCTTCTAGGAAGAACAGAAAAACAAATAAATAAAAGATTATGTATATTAAAAAAAAAATACATGACTTCCAGTCTGAGGCTCATTTAGCTGCATGTAAGAAGGGCTCAGGAGTTTGCTTCCTCTCCTTATGGCTAAATCTGACACAGCACACCATGTAAAAGCAATGAAGGGAAAATTAAAACAATACAATTCGGAAAATGTATGTGGGGAAATTAATTGAAAAAAAAAAAAAAAAAAACTGCGATAGAGGATGTGAAATCCAGCACTCCCAGCTACTGCAACTGGTAGCAAGGGAGACAATGGAATCATTAAGCCAGAGGTAGCCCTTAACTTGGCTGTACACGAAATCAGAGGATTAAAAAAAAAAAAAAAATCCTACAGACCATCAGTAATCTACAAGGGAAATTTGAAAGTCTTATTTATTGATATTTGCTATTCCACCATACCTTGGTAAAAACAGGTCTTGTAGCAATAATTTCTGAAATGGAGGACCAGATCACAACTTTTCAGGAATAACAAGAACAAAAGGGGGAAGAGGCCCAGTTGCTATAGAAATAATTAAAAGGGGCTGACTAGAAAGCTAGAAGCTCAAGAAAACAGAGCAAATTTCATGATTTACAGAATGCCAGAAAGCGCTGAAGGGCCAAGTGCCTAGGCCTGTCTGAGATACTTGTGGAAGGGGTGCTTCCCAAACTCTCCTGTCTCTCATATGAAATAGGATACATTTGGAGTTGCAGCCTAGGCCATGAATGCCTAGCACTGTCAATCATTGGGAAATTGCAGCAGAATGAAAATGTGAAGCACACTGCAGGAAGCTAGAAGAGCTGGATTTATGATGTTTCAGAACAAAATCAGCATTCACCCTCATTATGCAATAGAATCTGGGAGGAAGTAGAAAGTTAATGAAATACTGGGAGTTCTTCCAAAAGAGTGGGTTAAAGGCTGGATTAAAGGCTGGAATCTGGCTCTCGGCAAAGCTGATAGTGCTAGAGAACGGTGTACTGAAGTGACATCTCCTGCAGTGGTGGCAAAATATGTGAAGGAGCTCAAGATGACAGCAAGAAAAGTGGAGACTATTGAAAAGAAAAAAGGCAAGGACCCAGGATCTTCCATGTAGTCATCAGGAAGTGGATGGAGGTGCAATGAAAGAGAAGCAGATTAAAAGAACATGTGAAGGTAGAAAGGGCTCAAAAGGTCTGTGTGTTAATATGATCCATGACAACTGGGAGGAAGGATATGGAAGAGGTGGCAGAAGAAACAATACAGGAGACGGGATGCGAGGAGGAAGAACTGACCAGTATACCACAGCATTCTGTGCTTGATGATAGTAGGTTTTTTGTTGTTGTTTATTTTCTTTACATCCAGTGCTGAATTTTAGTACTACAAGCCCTACATCGTGGGTTGGGAAGAAAGGTGGAAATGCTGTTTCTTTATATGAGGTTATGGCATACAAGGGAGATACAGAGTGGCAGGAGAAGGGCAGAGTAAAGAAGGTCAATTAAAATCTTGGGGGGGGGGGGGGGGGATTTATGAGAGTAAAGACCTTAAGAATCTAGGGGAAGATGTGTGGAGAAGTGAAGGATGCAAGCAAATGGTGGGTCTGGGAAGAATGCAGGAAAAATTGCTGGGGGTTGGTGTATAAGTAGAGGAGAAATAGGAGATGGAGAGGGACTGTGTTGAGGGGGCTGAGACTAGCAGGCAGGGGAAGGGGTAAGGGAGGGAAGAGGAGGATGGGGGTGCTCACAACTGGAATGGTCTAATACCTATCACATTCCAAGTTTTGTACTTTTTAAGTGAAATCTTAGTAAAGCTGTTCCCATGTTGAGAAAACAGTACTCTGACTAAAAGTGGTAGTAAGTGTTCCCTATAGAGCTGCAGCCCTGTCCCACGCTTCTGTTCAGCTTCCCACAAACCACATTGCTCCACTATACTCCTAAAGCCACAGCAACTGGTGTACCACGCTGCCATTTCCAATGGTGTCTCCATCACACTGCCAGCCGACCGTGTCCGAGCGTATATTCACTCGTCAGGAACGCCGAAGCTGACAGAGTGGAAGGAAAATAAGACTCTGCTGTGGAATCCTGTATTTGCCCAACTATGTGTATCATGCTTTTGAAATAACTGCAAAGCAAAAAAAAATATACACACACACTGCAAAACTAATTTTAGTGAAAATAATGCAATTCACAGTTTGTGCGTTGTTGATTAGTTATACCTCCCCAGTAATACTGAAAAACAAGAGGGAAAGAGAACCTTATTGTATGATTAAAGCACTGTCACTGAAGAACTGTAGCAAACAAAATTTTATTAGATAGATATAGATAAATATAGATATATAAGGTAAAATTATGTCTTATCTCATCTAGTATCACTATCTATCTGCTACAGCGGCTAAGGAAGATTGATTTAAAATAAATAAAAGTAACCTAACCACAGAGAACTGAATGAATGTCAAGTTCCATACAGCAGGTGTAGAGGAAAAAGCCCAATGTAACTTTTGTTTAAAAATACCTTCTTGTAAAACTGTTATTCCTAAGTACATGGCAAGAAAAACTATATTAAAAAAATGTTTCAAGGGTAGTGATGTAAATATTGCCCTTGACCAAAAGCAAAAAAAAAAAAAAAGATACAAACTTGTCAAATATGCAGGATCTAGGGCTAACCTGGTCGCTTGTGCTTTGTACTGTGATACGGAGGAACTACATTTGATTCCTAATGCAGGTGCTCTGCTCAGGGAGCCAATCAAAGCTAAGGAACCTTCAGAAGGAAAGGATTCACTACCATTCTTCAATAGTGATACCTAATGGTCAGATGGAGTTCATATTAGCTACATTCCAGAGACAGCTGCAGTTTGTTTCTACTGGTCAAAGGCATCACTGCAATTGTTGGGTGACCCAATAGAGAAGCAATCTATATAATGTTATTCCTTAGGTCAGTCACTTCTCAACTCTTGTTCTGCAAAGATCATTAACTACTGCAAAAATAATTTACACTCGGGGAATGGCAACTCTTTCAAGCCTCAAATCTCTCTTTGGGATATGAAACAACCAATTCCCATATAATTCCACTGACCCCCCCCCCCCCCCCCCCCCATGTCTTTCAGAGGTCAACTTTAACAAAAACTGTCATTTTCCAAGACCTTCCAAGAACTTACCTCTCAAGCCTGGAAAAGTGACAGTCTAAAACAAGGTCAATGTTCAAAGCCCAGCATTTTCAGAGTCATAAGACAGTAGTCAGCCTCGGTGGCAGAGATTTCGATTCCTGTATCCCCTCACTGCCTGGAATGACCTGTTAATTTCTCTCTATGTGTCGCTCTCTCTTCAAATCTATAACTGAAAACTCGTATTTTCTCCCTTCTCAAATTTTAGCCCTAAACTGGGTGGTGTAGTGTACTTCATACAAGTTTTTAAAGACACACTGAGGCTCATTTTCAAAGCACACAGACTTACAAAGATTTACATATGTTACTATGAAACTTTGTAAATCTATGTACTTTGAAAATGAGCACCTTCATGGGACAGAACAGCAGAAGGATAAAAAAAAGATAAGCTTGTGAATTTGTGCAAGTATGCAAACTAGTTGTATTGGACTGATGTAATTAACAGAAAAACCTAAGACACTATGGGGTCCTTTTACCAAACTGTAGGAAAAAGGGCCCTGCGGTAGTGGGGGGGGGGGGGGGGGGGTTCTCACACGCCAGGGCCGTTTTTTCCTCAGCCGGTAAAAGTCGAAAACAAATGGCCAAGCGGTGAGATAACTTTTACTGCGTGGCCATGCGGCAGGGAGCCCTTACCACCACCCACTGAGATGGCAATAAGGGCTCCTGAACTAACCCAGCGGTAACCAGGGCAGGACTACCGTCGGTGGCCGCACCGGGCCGGCAGTAGTCCCGGAAGAACAAGTGGTAAGCCCACATTGGGCTTACCACTGCTCTGTAAAAGGGCCCCTATATAAAGAGGGGCATTTTCGATATGTCATCTGAGTCTGACTTTGGACATTTTGCTTAAAACATCCAGAATCCGAACAGCGAATATAACAATTTTTGTAACGGCAAAACATCTTTTCTTTTCCCGAAAATGGCCCCTTGCTAGATGTTTTTTGCGCTCTGTGTGTATCTTTTTGGTCCATTTTCAAAAAAAAAAAAAAAAAATCCAAGTGAAAAACACACAAAATCAAGCCACTGGGATTTGGAGGAATCAGCATTCTTAGAAGACTGACCACACAGACATCCCAGCAGAGTGGTGGGACACCCTAGGGGGCACAGCAGTGACCTTCATATAAAAGCTCCCAGGGTACACATCTGTTACCCCCTTATACTGTATGGGGAGCCCTCCAAAACCCACAAAAAAAAAACCTACTGTAACCAACTATATACTACAACAATAGCCCTTATGCCTGCAGGTGTCACCTATATGTGGGTTCAATGGGGCTGATGCTTTCCACCACAAGTGTATGAGTAGATTATGGGCCTGGGTCCCCTTCTCCACAGTGAACCACACCGACCACTAGGCTACTCCAGGGACCTGCTTGCTGCTCTAATAGGAATGGCCATAACATCCAAAGCTGTCATAGAGGCAGCTATGTACTGTTTCTTTGCAGAGTAAAAAGACAGCACAAATGGGCCTTCAAGTCTGGGACAGACAAGAGTTCTTTATTGAAAAGGCCCCTGATGCATGCGGACACTCACCAAAACACAGCCCAAGTTGGGTCTTTTCAATAAAGAACTCTTGATTGCCCCAGTCTTGAAGGACCATTTGTGCTGTTTTTTGCTTGGTTAGCGTACCTGTGAACCCTCTCTTTTACCATTTTATGTACTGTTTCTTTCACATTTTTGGGGGGGTGGGGGGGTCAAAGGGGGTCAATGACCACTGGGGGGGAGTAAGTGCTCATCTGGTTATTTAGGGCACTTTGTGGCTTACTCGTTATTAAGACAGGTCTGGCTCAAAACATCTTTGTTTTAGTCCTGGAGATTTTTGTTTTGTTCCATTATGGCAGAAAAACATCCAAGTGTTAGGAACACCCTAATCCCGCCCCCAACATGCTCCCTTATGATTTAGATGCACTGCAGACGAAAAGCATAGATAAACGTCTGCAAAGTAGATTTTGAAAATAGTGATTTGAATGTCTGGGCAAGTAAATGTCCAAATGCTGCTTTATGCCACTTTTTAAATGTTTTTTTCTTTCGAAAATGAGCTCCAAAGTATACATTCTCTTACCTTCTACTTGCCAAATATGAATTTCATCCTTATAAACATGTCAATTTCTGTAATACTTTGTTTCATGTCAGACATGACATTATAACATTTCCTAGGTTACATAAGTGGGATATGGAACTTGATCCAAGATTTATACTCAGTTGGGCTCAGTGACCAGACAGAAAAGGAAGTGTACACAGAAAGCTGCTTCACAATGCAGTTTCGTTAGACTGTCCTTTGTAATTTGGTTGTCAGGTTGGTTTTATAGAGCACTCCTGCAGTTGAAATATCTAACCTTAGAACAAAGAGAGAAGACTGTATAGTTTATAGCAGGCACACAATGCCTGCAAAATGGACAGTCCCTAACTTCACAGTGAAATTCAATTTAGCATACAAGCAGTGTAGAAAACAAACAAACAAAAAAACAACAACAGGATATCAAAAGTCAGTTATTGAAGTGTGTAAACTACATATTAGATGGTAAGAAAAACATCTATTCCTTTTAATAATAGCTGGAAATAAATTTAAAGAGACCACGTCAGACTTTCTAAAAGACCTACAACTAATGGCTCCTTTTACTAAGCCACGGTTGTGATTCCTGCGCAGCAAATGCGACAAAGCCAATTCAATTACTATGAGCATAATTGTATTTGTCGCACCGGGAATCACTACTGTGGCTTAGTAAAAGGAATCCTACATGTTAAAATTTTTTCTTCAAATATTATCCAGCATTAAAGTGGTGTATTTTCAAAGCAAACTTTGAAAGTCTAAGTGCTTTGAAAATGAGTTCCATAAACAAAACAATTCAAACCAAATTTTTCAAGTGACACTGCTAGCTAAATTTCTCAAATTTCTATTTGCTTTACGCTTCTTTATTGTAATCTCTGCTCTCATTTTTTAAAATCTATTTTGCTTTTACTTCTTTCACCTGTTTTTATTCTTTTCCTCTTCATGCTGCAACAAAATACACATGCAAAGACCACAGGATTCTGACCACCACTCCAATTTTTATAATAATAGGCGAAGTCAAGTTGGTAGAAGCTTTCAAAAGCGTTAAACATTAATCTCTTCAAGAATTAAATAAGAACCTGAAGAAACATATCTCAATTACTTTGGGCCAGATGTACTTAATGGTTTTAGGTCCCATCCTTCTCTCCCAGTTTTTGGTCCATTTAAACTTTTAAAGTAATGTTAACCGAACAGGTCTGCCCCCCCCCCCCCCCCCCCTTGTTTACATATCAACAGCACTGTGGAGTCTGTATACCATTTGACTCCGACTCTTCTATTCTTCTACTGTCCAACTCTGGAATTAGACTTTAAATTTTTTGTTCTGGATCTAATGTATATAAAACATAACACTAGTAAAAGAGGCCCGTTTCCAACAGAAAGGAAACAGGCGCTAGCAAGGTTCCAGGGCCCCCTCCCTCCCTCCTCAGAGTTCCAGGCCCCCTCTCCTCTGAGTTTCATGCCCCCTACCTGCCTCCCTTCAAGTTCCAGGACCCTCCTCCTTCTCCCCCCCTCTCTCATCCCTGTGCCGTCCGTGTTCCACAACCCCGCGGCTCCCTCCCTCTCTCTGGCCTCCGAGTGCAAGCAGGACGTGTGCGGGTGCCCCAGCCCTTCGTAAGTGCTAGCTGTTGTTTAAAATGTTTTACCTCCTGCTCCGCCGGCAACAGTGAAGTCCAGTACGCACAGACGTCGCTTCAGACTGCCTTCGCTTTCACTTCCGTTTCAGCTGTTCCTCTGGTCCCGCCCTCATTTCCTGTTTGCGGAAGGGCGGGACCAGAGGAACAGCTGAAACAGAAGCGAGAAGCGAAAGCAAAGGCAGTCTGAAGCGGCGTCTGTGCGTGCTAGACTTCACTGTTGCCGGCGGAGCAGGAGGTAAAACGTTTTAAACAGCAGCTAGCACTCTGTATAAGTTATGATCAATGAACTTAATGGTAGGGGGGGGGGGGACAATACTAAAAGCCTTACAAAAAAAAAAATCAGGATGACTTGTTTTTAATTGCAGATGAGATATATTATAGTTGCTGGAAATCTCTCTTTTTTCGTCCCTCCTACAATTATAAATATAAATTTGTCAGGGAGCTGTTGTTGTGCCAATCCTGATCAGAAAAGTAAATCATCATGATACCCGATACTAAACAAGTGAAGAATAAAGTCACTAGAAAAACATTATGAGGTGTATTTTCAAAGCACTTACTCCTCAGTTTACTAAGCCGCGTAGAAATGCCGACACAGCCCATTCAAAGCGAATGGGATGTGTCAGCATTAGCGCAGCTTAGTAAAGGGAGGGAGGGGTAAGACTTACAAAGTTACATAGTAACCCATGGAACTAAGTGCTCTGAAAATGAGCCCCTATGTACAGTAAGGGCCCTGTTTACTAAGCTACATTATAGGCACATTAGTGTCTTTAATGCACATTAACCGTGTACTCACCTACAATATCCCTACATATGCCTACACGGTTAGCACGCGCACTAACTGTAGGCATGTTAAAAATGCTAACGCCCCTTAGTAAACAGGGCCCTAAAACAAAAATAATGCCTAAGGCTAAACTCAAAAGGGGACACAATAACTACCAAAAGGCAAACACTTGAAATTTTACCACTGCATTCAGGTGATTTAGGTTACTTTAATACATATACTTCCTTTCATGCACACAGTCATGAACTACAAAAACCATGAAAGGAATACATTGAACAAAAAGAGGTAGAATCAAGTATTTTGACACAAGAAAACTTTCTACCTGTACTGCATTACAGAAGTATTTACAGTATTAAATCTCAATAAATTAAGTCAATCAATGCCAGCTAACACTGTGCTAGCAAAAGAAAAACTCAAAATGTGATTTACATTCTAGAAGTATCTATTTGAACTGGAAGCCAAAAACACATTTTTCCTTCTGACTGCACCAATGCACTTTCAACTTTCCATAGGATTAGTCAATTAGGGCCCTGTTTACTAAACAGTGTAAACGCGCATTAACCAATGTGCGCGCCTACAATATCCCTATAGGTGCCTACAGTGTTAGCATATGTACTAATTGTAGGCGCATTAAAAACGCTAACGCACCTTAGTTTGACTGGAATCACCTCGCAACTAATTCAGAAGTGGGATCAAAAGACAGTCTAGTAAGCAAAAATATTAAAACAATGCATAAAATTCAGGTTTCACAGACAAAAGGTTCACTCTAATTTAGCAGAGCATTGATTTTAACCCACAGGTTAATGGATCTACTAAACCCCACACCCTGTCTCTTGTCAGTGGCCACTCTAGGTCCCTTGGAGGTATCCTGTGGATCCCAAAAGGAAGATCAATTCCAGTTGCTACTCCAAAATAAATCTGTAAGGAGGTCTTCTACAAAGCCTTGCTAGTGGTAAATGCCGAGCCCCCCATTATATTTCTATGGGAGTCTCTGTGTTTTTAGCTCGCAGTAAAAATCAGCTGGCGGTAAACGTTAGCGCAGCTTTGTAAAAGGCCCCCTTAGTAATTAATGGACTTATCCAGGCCAGAAATTAGCCCGTTTTCTTTTTTTTTTTTTTTTTTTAATTCTCTCTAACCAAACAGAAGTCAGAAAGAATTATACAATGTTGAGAATGTGTGCGTCTATCTAGCAGCAAAATAACTTTCCAAAAATGTAACTGAATGGGATGAAACATGGCATGTGGATATCGGTAAAACCACTTTTAAAGAAGGACTATATCAGCTTTGAAAATAGACCACATCAGACCAGGGGCTCCAGAAAAATGAGCCTGCCCATTCTCATGGCCCAATGCAATTCTATGGGAAAAGAAGTTCCAGCTCCTGTAGTATACAAACTTACATCAGTGAAACAATTCCTCCTTTTCAAACTGCTTCTCTGTTCTCTACTATTCCCACCACCCAGAAACTTCCCCCATCTCCAAAGAATACTCCTGAACCTGCCTTATCCCCCCCTCAAAAAAAATATCTTATGCAACTCTCCAAAACCCCGCAAACCAACCATTTAACATATATCCTAACACTGCCACACAAAGGGCAGCACCAACACAAACATGCAGCCACAACCTATACACATTTCCCCACACCATATCACCCAAAGGCAACACCTATAGTGGAGTAGAAAAGAAAATAAGCCATAATCCACAGGCTTTCTCCACTTGTTATTTCAATCCTGCTACATTGTTAGCCTTGATAACATCCTCAACTGTTCGCAGACTCAAAAAAAAACATTTAATTTTTATTTTGAAGTCTACCACCAATTAGTTTCATGGTGAGTACACTAAATCTGATCTAAAAGAGTAAATAACTGTTCCCAGTTATCAAAGCATTTAACAGGTGTGGAAAAAGTTATCATATCCCCTTTCCATCATCTCATCTCCATTCTGAAGAGCACTAAACTGTTCATCCTTTCATCATAAAAGCTTTGTCATATCCTTTATCATTTCTGTTGCACGTGTACCTTTCAAGATCTGTGATATGTTTTGACACTGAACAACCAAATCTGCATAAAATGTTCAATGTAAGATTCCACCATAGATCAGTTTTGTTAAAAAAAAAAAAAAAAGGAACAGAAGAATTCCTATCACACAATTTACTTTTAAGATTGCTAAGCTCAGGATTTCAAAAAAGTATTGTACAGAATGTCTCCAGTTCTTTTCACCAAGTGGTAAGTCCCAATTAATATTCACCTTCATTCCTAAATACAAATTACGATACTAACCTAAACCTTTTTGTTTAAAATTCTTTTGGGAATCCCACATATTTCCATAGTATTTTTTCAGACTATGGGCACAATGGGAGCCTCCATCTAGTGGCCCCAATGACACACAGTGACATCCTATTAATGGTATATAAGTGTCCAGAGTCCATTATAGAACACTAGTGTAAACCTGGTTATCAGCATGACCTACATTTATGCACCCACAGTTGCATCAGCCACAGACCTGGTATAACTGAAGGTGCCTATATGCAGCAGACATGCATGTAACAAACAGTATTCCTAAATTATAGTAAATCTATAAATTAATGCAAGTAAAGGGCACCCAAATGCATGTGCCTGATATAGAACTGCCCTTTAAATGTCCTTTTTGTAATTTTTAACAAAGGAGTAAAGAAAACAAGAATTGGCAAACCTATAAATCGTTTAGAAATAAACTGCAATGTAAGGTGGAGATAAACAGATCATGTAAAGTTTTTGTAGCAACCTGTCTGAGAACTATGGGGGTCTTTTACTAACTATTAGCAAATGTTATCTATCATGGGCCTATTTTATTCCTGTGGGCCCTGCTGCAGAAAACACACATTAAAGATTTGTAAAGACCCCCCTATTTTTCCTTTCAAATGGCACAATTCTTAAAATTCTGAAAAACTTTGAAATGCAGATTTTCAAAAAAGTTTGTTTCGGACATTGAATTTATTTATTTTATAGAGAAAATAAAAAAAAATCTGAAATAACAAAAGGAGTGCTGTATTTTTGTTCACTAAAGGCTCTCTCTTACTACAAGGAAACAAATGTTGTTCATCATAAAACAAGCTTTTTTCCCCAACTAACCCAAACTGGTAGTTCTGGTCATGGAATGTCACCAAACCTCCCAAAAACCTTGTGCTGCATCCAAAATTTAAACTTTTTTTTAACCAGTTCAATTGCATTCTAAACATAATTTGCACATTCTAAATAAAACGCAGAAACAACTTTTGTGCGTTACATTCCATGTCATGTAATGTTTACACAAGCGAGTGCATCACTGTTACACACAAATTCCACAAAAAAATCTTTGAACAGAATGAAAAATGGGATTTCAGTGTTTATTATCGCTCCTAAGGCTGAAGATTACCAGTACAAATATGTCAGTTCATTCTCTTACCAAAATGTTGCTAGTGTCACTAGTTATAAAAAAATGATGTAAAATGGGGTTTAAAATGAAACCAAAACATACTCAAATTCTTCTATAGGTTTGGTTAAAAAAAAATAATAGTCTGAATGTCCACTATGCAGTTAAATGTACATTATCAAATAAAGTACTTTACCCAAAACCAGAAATACTAGATCCTTATGTTCTTCACTAAATTGTATACAACAAAGTTAGACTGCCAGTCTTACATAATCTAGCATACCCAACGTCAATGTTCTATCAACCCTAGGGCCGGTAAAGTGGGGGGGGGGGGGGGGGGGGGGGGGGAAGGCTTTAGAGTCCACAATACCGATTTCCAATTGCATCAAATCCTTATACTTCCTCACAATTATGCTATAGTTTTACTGCCCATACTGTTTTTTGCTATATACTCTAAAACGAAATCACTGTTGCAGGTTTGTTGCGTCAGCAGTAAAACAATTTAAAAAATGTACACCGTATATACTATATTAAAGTAGTATTTTTGTTGTTATGGGCCTAAGCAGTGTGTGTCTTCAGGTGCCCCACTTGCTCCGTGCAGAAGACGCTGGGCCTGAAGCGTGGCAGCCGCACGGCGCTCTCCCTCCCTGCCTACCCAAGCACAGGAGGTGGCCCAGGAGCTGAATGGAAGAGTCTGAAGGTTACTGTATTTATGAATGGCCGGGGATCATGTGACAATAACGGGATTGTTTTATTCACAAATAAAGCCCGGCCATTCCAAGGCCGAGAATCCCACACACACCCGTCCCTGCCCTCGGAGTACGCCGAGGCCCAACCCACTCGCCGTTTTTTTTTCTCCCCTTCAGGGTTTAGGAAAAAAAGGCACGTTTCCAACCCCACCCCGCCTCCTCCCTAAAAGAGAAAGTGAGCAGCGCCCGAGGCCGGCAGTGCACCGGATCCAAAGCAAATGGAGTTCAGCGGCCGCGATCGCCCCTTTCTTTCTCCCTAACAACACTGCAAGGCCCGATACCGACTGCTGCACACGCTCCCTCCTCCTCCTCTTCATCAGCGAGGCAATTTTTTTTTATGAATGAAAATGCAGTAGAGAAAGAGGAAAAAAAAAAAAGAAATGGCGGATATGGCCGGACTCGCAAACACCAGACCTATAAGAGACCGCGACTCTGTGCGTGAACTCTCTTCTCTACGTGTGTACATAGCGATGCATCTAGAAATACAATCAAGGGTGCAAACCGAAGGGCACCCTACTTTCCCGTACTGCGGTCTCCAGCCTCATTAGTTCGACACCTCTGCGCTGCACAGATTAGTAAAGCAACGGAACTCAAGCAGATCCCGGCGCCTCTGCCGACCCAATAAAAGACCCGGGGAGGGAGGGGGGGGGGGATAAAATTGTACAGCTGGCTGTCCCCCTCCCCCCCCCCAAAAAAAGAAGCTGTGTAACATGACTAAAAATCTCTCCCAGTCCCCAACATACAGAGAAACCAAGGAAAGGGGAAAAATTCCGGCAGGGAAACCGAACTCGAGCTCCCCTAAAGTAAATACCTCCCCACCACTGCAACAAGGCAAGCTCGGTGCAAGAGCCACAGACACACACAGCACAATCCGCTGAGCACAGACAAGCATCGCCGGCTCACTTACTCTTCTAGCTGAGTTTCCTCGCTCATTTTCTCTTTTCACCTGGAAAAGTAATATCCAGCAGCGAGCGGCTCTGCGCGCTTCATTTTTCTCTTCACATTGCGATGCAGCGCAGCAGCAACTTTTCGGGGGAGCCCAGACACAGAGAGAGAGAAGAGAGGGAGGAGGGAAGGACAGAGAGGGAGGAGAGTGCGGGAGGGGGAGAGCGCGCTGGAAGCGCCCAGGCCCCTGTTCCTGCTAGCTCCCCTTTATCCCCCTCCTTCAGTCCTGTTCAATATTAGGCAGGAGAGGGCCGCAGCTCGGTCCGTGCCTCTCGTGCTCGCCACCCTTCCCCCCCTTCAGGAGCCGTGTACCACCACAGCAACTCGGTGGTGGCCCCGTCCGAGCCCCATCTCCCTCACTCCATGTTGGATTCTCACACTACCAGCGACTGGAGAGGAAGTTGGGCGGAAGCGATGACGTCATCCTAGCAACCAGCTGCCAGACTGCTGCTGCGGCCAAACGTGGAGGGAGTGAGAGGAGACGAAGGGTTGGGGGTGGGGAGGGAAGGACAGAGGTGCAGACAGGTTTTTTTTTTCCGTTTTAGGCTTTGGAGGGCCGTTCTGTGGACGAAGAAAAAGGAAAGGAGGGATTAGGACGTGGCCCCTCTTGTCTTCCCCCCTTCTCCCTTGGTGGAACACTCCGTTCCTGGGGGAAACAGCAAGAGGCGGCGCGAGAGGGAGCTCTGGCAAGGGTCACGCGAGCACACACAAAAACATTAGCATGCTCCTGGCTTATTACTGTTTCGATCGACTTTCTACCATTTTGTGTCTGCAGCAGGAAAACTGTTGGTAAATAAAGCCCGTGTTTTTATATGTTTTTAAAATAACTCATATTTCAACTTGGCACTAACATATATTGTTAGTCTTTTATAGACAGTGTTTCCCACTTTAGTTACATCTTCTTTTCTAAACGCCCCCGCAGAAAATAAGTTAACTTACATGTCTGTCGTCCTTCTCATTTGAACTTTGCAAGATTTTGACGCTGCTAGTAAATGACCTTTTCACTTTTGAAAGCATTGTTAAAAAAAAGTAATGTTTTACGCGTAAAAAATGTTTTCACTTCTTTTCCAAATGACCTGCTGTTTGAGGCATATCATAGTTATGTATTCATTTTTATTGTAGGTAATGGGCTGTGTACATGTGTGAAACAAAAGATAATGGAGAGTGCGCTTGATCAAACAAAAACGCATTTGTTCTTTATAAATGTTTGATTACATTGTTCTGCATTCTGTACTATTGGGGCTCTATGGCTGCAATCTGCATTCCTTCCATGAAAGGAATAGCAGAACCACACAACTTGATTTGCGCCTGGTGGCACACAGACCTTGACATTCGTATTTAATTTCTGAATATTTTGCCATGAGAGGGGCTCTTCCAACTGCATCAGATCTAAGGGTTTCTCAGAAATACTACTTGTTTTGCATTACCTTAGGAGTGAATGGTCAAAAAGAAAGAAGATGGGTTCCAAAAGTGCATAAACCAGTACACCCTCCAGCGCGCCCTATAGTCTCCACAAAAATTCCATACTTGAACCCCTTTCGCAGTTTGTGGACGTTTTTTTGCAACCCATACCCACAGGCATTTCATCTTTGTTGAACGATTCCACTCTTTTTTTTTTTTCCCAAATGTTATCCCAAGTGGGAAACAATATAACTTATATGTGGCTTGGAACTTTAGATATTACTTCATTCATGTATACGAGGATTCCTTAGCAAGGAGCTTTGGATACCATCAGAAATGTTTTGAATCAAAGACCACCAATGAATCGTGTTCCAACTAGTTTTTTGTTACAACTTTCGGAGCTAGTTATAGAGAGGAAATTATTTTTGGTACGAAAGGTCATTCTGCCAGCAAACCCAAGGGGTGGCCATGGGGGCGATCATAGCTCCACCAGTAGCCACATTATATGTGGCACAATTTGAAGAAAAGAAATTATATCCCTCTGACAGGTTCAAAAGAGTTTCATTTTGGAAACGATTCCTAGATGACATGTTCTTCCTTTGGAATGGAACTGAAGACAACGCGCCTCCAGCACGGCTTAGTAAACAGGGCCTTTAGATTGCAACTCACTAGGGACAGATAAAGTGGCTGAATGCAATATGTAAACCACTTTGATTGTACCACAGAAAGGCAGTATGTGAATAATCTAATAGAAAAGAGATAAACCCAGCCAATACTCTGAAATTTCAAATAGAAAACAAAAACAAAGAAAATTCTGGGAGCAGTTAACAATATTGATCATAATCCTTTGTCAAAGAAGACTACTATGTCCTGTAAATTCTGTTTGCTCAATGGTTGCAAGTCCCAAAACCTTGTCTTGCATCTTTAAGTGAACTTTGGAAGCTTACGGTATGTGGACAGTTTAGCTGTTCTTGAATTAAGTGTTCTGTATTACAAATATGAGACCTTGATTCTTTCCCCAAGTTTCTGGTCGAACTTGATGGCATGTGAAAGAAACAGAATTGTCAATGGGTGCCATTGTTGGTATTCAAGGACAGACTCTCAATTCAATAGTACTAGTGAATATAAATGGAGATTGATCTGTGTATTACTCGTAGTAGCAGCAGAGGTTTGGAATGGCTCCAGACCAGTTGCATAACAAGGGTTTGTGGTGCCCAGGGTCCAATCTTCATTTGTGCATCTCCAATTCCACCCCCCCCCCCCCCCCAAGCCACTCAGTCACAGCTGACAGCAGGAAAGCACAGCAGACATTATGCCAGGGCTTCTCTAAACTCCTTTTCCTGTAGCTCACCTGTTTTGCCCAGATGGTGCTCCCTAGAGTTCTGTGGCACACTGTGTGATTCAAACAGCACTGAGCAAGGAAGGAGAGTCACTGACAACATTAATGGCATGTTAGAGAGTGCCTGGTCTGACTATGGTGCCGGGTAAAATGGTAGAGACTATTATAAAGACCATTATAAAGAACAAAATTACAGAGCATATTCAAAAGCATGGATTAATGAGACAAAGTCATCATGGATTTAATGAAGGGAAATCTTGCCTCACCAATCTACTACATTTCTTTGAAGGGGTGAACAAACGTGGATAAAGGTGAGCCGGTTGATATTGTGTATCTGGATTTTCAGAAGGCATTTGACAAAGTACCTCATGAAAGACTCCAGAGGAAATTGAAGAGGCATGGGATAGGAGGTACTGTCCTATTGTGGATTTAAAACTGATTAAAAGATAGAAAACAGAGAGTAGGGTTAAATGGTCAGTATTCTCAATGGAGAGAAGGGTAGTTAGTGGGGTTCCCCAGGTGCCTCTGCTGGGACCGCTGCTTTTTAACATATTTATAAATGACCTAGAGATGGGAGTAACTAGCAAGGTAATTAAGTTTTTTGATGACACAAAGTTATTCAAAGTCATTAAATCACGGGAGGATTGTGAAAAATTACACGAGGACCTTACGAGACTGGGCGTCTAAATGGCAGATGATGTATAATGTGAGCAAGTGCAAAGTGATGCTTGTGGGAAAGAGGAACCCAAATTATAGCTATATCTTGCAAGGTTCCACATTAGGAGTCACAGACCAAGAAATGGATCTAGGTGTCGTTGTTGATGATATGTTGAAACCTTCTGCTCAGTGTGCTGTAACGGCTAAGAAAGCAAATAGAATGTTAGGTATTATTAGGAAAGGAATGGAAAACAAAAATGAGGACATTATAATGCCTTTGTATCACTCCATGGTGCGACCGCACCGCGAATATTGTGTTCAGTCCTGGACGCCACATCTCAGAAAAGATATAGTGGAATTAGAAAAAGTGCAGAGAAGGGCGACAAAAATGATAAAGGGGATGGGACGACTTCCCTATGAGGAAAGGCTAAAGCAGCTGGGGCTCTTCAGCTTGGAGAAAAGGCGGCTGAGGGGAGATATGATAGAAGTCTATAAAATAATGAGTGGCTTGGGTAGACATGAAGCATCTGTTTACGCTTTCCAAAAATACTAGGACTAGGGGGCATGCGATGAAGCTACAATGTAGTAAATTTAAAAGGAATCAGAGAAAAGGGCAAGTCACTTAACCTTCCATTGCCCCATGTAAGCCACATTGAGCCTGTCATGAGTGGGAAAGCGCGGGGTACAAATGTAACCCAAAAAAAATGTTTTATTTATTTATTTATTGCATTTGTATCCCACGTTTTCCCACCCATTTGCAGGCTCAATGTGGCTTTCTTCACTCAACGTGTAATTAAACATTTCTTCACTCAATGTGTAATTAAACTCTGAAATTTGTTGTCAGAGAATGTGGTAAAGGTGGTTAGCAGACTTTTAAAAAGGCTTGGACGGCTTCTTAAAGGAAAAGTCTATAGACCATTATTACATTGGACTTGGGGAAAATCCACTATTTCTGGGATAAGCAGTATAAACTGTTTTGTACTTTTTGGGGATCTTGCCAAGTATTTGTGGATTGGCTACTGTTGGAAACAGTATGCTGGGCTTGATGGACCTTTGGTCTGTCCCAGTATGGCAATACTTATGTACATATAACTAACCCCATCCTCCTGGGATTAGGTTAGAGGATGCCCTACACCCCCTACCCTGCTACATCACTGCTTCTGACCATTCCCTGAAGGAATCCTGAATGTTTCATGACTTCCCTAGAACAGAAGCAGGAGTGTAGCTACCATTGAGTGAGCTCAGGATAATGCCCAGGGTCCCCCCCACCCAAGTCTGGTATCTCACTCTGTCACTCTGTTCTGCCTCTTATAGGTCTGGCATCTCTCTAACCCAGTGGTTCCCAAACCTGATCCTGAAGGCACCCCAGCCAGTCAGAGTTTTGCAGTGCATTTTTTCTAGTGAAAAAGGTGCCGGTACTCAAATGCCAGGCCACCCTTCAGGTGTGGGGTGATCACTGAGGGACCCACCCCACAATAACCAGGCCCCCAACCAGTCACAGAATCTATGACAAGGCAGAAGTGGTGTGTAGAGCCTGAGCTCTTTCATTAAAACTTGGGGACCATGGGTCAATTTTAGCAGACAATGGAAAAGGTGGTGGTACTCAGTACCCCCAAGTACCCCCTCAAAAAAAGCCCTGGATTTTTGGGATATTCATGAGAGAGAATATTCATGAATATTCCAAAATTAATATTCATGAGAGAGATTTGCATGCAGTGGAGGCAGGGAGTGGAGGAGTGGCCTAGTGGTTAGAGCACTGGTCTTGCAATCCACATGTGGCCAGTTCAAATCCCACTGCTGCTGCTTGTGATCTTGGGCAAGTCACTTAACCCTCCATTGCCTCAGGTACAAACTTAGATTGTGAGCCTTCCTGGGACAGAGAAATATCCAGTGTACCTGAATGTAACTCACTTTGAGCTACTACTGAAAAAGGTGTGAGCAAAATCTAAAAAAATAAATAAACACATGTTTTGGAATTTTGATGGTTGTGGCTGTAAGTGGAGAGTTTATTTTATTTTTTTATGTAAACATCAAAGGATTTTATGGTCAGTTTTGGTTGTTTTTAGGTGAAAAATGTGGGATGTCCAGAAAAATTTCTGTTTTTAAAATTTAGAATTGCAGTGACTTTATTATGGGTCTGAGTGGACTTTGTGGTGAATTGAATGTTGCTTGATGTTAATTTCTGTGGTAAAATGGGATAACGTTTATTTTTCCATTATAGTCTATGGGTTTTAGTGGATCCAAAATGGAGATTAGCCCTGTAACAGGTTCCATTTTTGAAACAAGTTCTGAAGGTTCCATGCGGGAGCTGGTTAGATGATGGAAGCAAGGTCACCGTCTCCTTGGTGACAGCTTCTTTGGCAGTTGAGCAGAGGAACTGAAGTCCTGGAAGGTGGTGAATGCATATGGGAGAGCTCTGGTGTCTGTGACCAGAACTGAGAAAAGTGTTGGTATTCAGGTAGAAAGCAGTGGCGTAGCTAGGGTAGTTGACACCCGGGGCCGGTCATTTTTTAACACCCCCTCCCCAAATCCAGTACTAGGCATACCGAGAATACAAAACACTCAGGACCTATAGCGCAATTCTACCATACCATAAGCAGTCATTTCTACAAGTCACACAAGCATCTTAAACGCTACAGTGAGCACTAGAACATCAATTCACCTATTGTAAAACGAAAACAGACAGATTAGTACAGATCGTCGATCCTGCACAGTCAATGCCAACCGAAAGCCATGTCTTTTTCACAAACACAGATACACCCTAATCCACTATAGAATAAGTAATCATAAACTTTCTATTTAGACAAAAATTAAACTGAACCCCCGATGCCAGACTCTGCATACAATGCAACACCACAGAAACAGAAAATGTCCCCTAGTACTGTGCAAAATATAAAATTTGAAAAAACTAACAAATCCGATCACTTTACAAATTAACAAATAGAAATAAAACAAATATAGAAAATAAAATACCATTTTATTGGACTAATACATTTAGCTTTCAGAGGCCAAAACCTCCTTCCTCAGGTCAATACAGTATAGTGCTGTTATAGTATCCTATCCTGACCTGAGGAAGGGGGTTTTGTTCTCTGAAAGTTAAGTCAAAATGTATTAAAAATTAGTCCAATAAAACGATTACCTTATTTATATGTTCTATTTATAAACATTTATTAACACATAAACACAGATACAATACTATACCCTAAAGCAAAAAAATTAAAAAAATATATTTTATTTACAGTTTGTTGTCTCTGGTTTCTGCTTTCCTCATCTTCTTTTCACTGTCTTTCTTCCATCCAGCATCTGTCTTCGCTCTTTCTCTGAAATCCAGTGTCTGCCCTCTCTAATGTCCCTTCCATCCAGTATCTGCCTTCTCTCTCTGCCCCTTCCATCCACCATCTGCCCTCTTTCTCTCTCCCCCTTCCACCCATCATCTGCCCTTTCTCTCTGCCCCTTCGATCCGTCTGCCCTCCCTCTCCCATCCATCCAGGGTCTGCCCTCCCTCTCCCATCCATCCAGGGTCTGCCCTCCCTCACGCTCCCCCCTTCCATCCAGGGTCTGTCCCCTCTCTCTGCCCCCTCTTTCCACCTGCACCTAGTTCCAGTTCCAGCCCACATCTCCCACCTGCCACCCTTTTCAGCCCCACTATCCCACCAGTCCCCAGCCCTTTTCTCCCATCAGTCCTGGGCTTCAGCCCCCAGCCACTACTCCCTGTCCCCTTTTCAGCCCCTAGTTTCAACCCCAGCCCTTTTCTCTCACCAGTCCCGAGCTTCAGCCCCAGCCACTTCTCCCTGTCCCCTTTAAAGCCCCCAGTCCCCACAGTTTCAGCCCCTGCCCCTTTTCAGCCCCCAGTTTCAGACCCCTCCCATGAGCACTTCCCTCCCCAGTCCCCTTATCCCCTCTGAGCACCCCCACCCCTCCCCAATCCCCTTCTCACCTCTGAGCATCCCTCCTCTGAACTCCCCCACCCCTCCCCAATCCCCTTCTCACCTCTGAGTACCCTTCTGAGCTCCCCCACCCTCCCCAATCCCCTTCTCACCTCTGAGTACCCTTCTGAGCTCCCCCACCCTCTCCAATCCCCTCTGAGCACCCCCACCCTCTCCAATCCCCTTCTCCCCTCTGAGCACCCCTCCTCTGAACTCCCCCACCCCCTCTCCAATCCCCATTCTCCCCTCTGAGCACCCCCACCCTCTCCAATCCCCTTCTCCCATCTGAGCACCCCTCCTCTGAACTCCCCCACCCCCTCTCCAATCCCCATTCTCCCCTCTGAGCACCCCCACCCTCTCCAATCCCCATTCTCCCCTCTGAACTCCCCCACCCCCTCTCCAATCCCCTTCTCCCCTCTGAACTCCCCCCCCACGACCTAGTCCCGTCCCCCCTCCATTGAAGCCACAGAGCCCTCTTCTCCTGCCACCCCCCTGCCTTTTTCTTTTTTTTAAATCCGTGCAGCGCTTCGGCTCTGCCCTGTGTGTGCTGCTGTGAAAGAAGTAAATCGCCAGCGCTGGCTTCGGGCCTTCCCTCGATGTCCCGCCCTCTTGTGAAGTAACTTCCTATTTCCTCGAGGGCGGGACATCGAGGGAAGCCCCAAAGCCAGCGCTGGCGATTTACTTCTTTCACAGCACACGCAGGGCAGACGCGAAGCGCTGCCTGCGTGGCTGCACGGATTTAAAAAAAAAAAAAAAAAAAGGCAGGCAGTGGCAGGAGAGAGACGCGACGGAGCACCCCCCCACCCGCAGACACCCGGGGCGGACCGCCCCCACCGCCCCGCCCTTGCTACGCCACTGGTAGAAAGTGCTGGATTCTGAGTTAAATCAACAACACTGTAAGACTGGCATGGTTCCTGAGGGAATGCGTGTTTTGGATATGATTTTCGGTTGTGACTAAGGGTGTGATTTTACCTGACTGGTGATTGAGAATTGGTAAGAATTGTTATGGATCACCTTGCCATGAACTGTTCGAACCACTCTGGGCCATCTCCGCATCTGGATTTCCTCCGTCCATCTTAGCCTCTACTACTACTACTACTATAAATTATTTCTATAGCCTCTCTTCCCTTCTTACCCTGTTCCTTCCCCCCTATCCAGTGTAATTGTAGTTGATTAATCTGTACATTGTAAGCCACTTTGAGTCTGCTTTATGTGGAAAAAAGTGGGGTATAAATGTTCATAAATAAATAAATGAGTGATGTTTGGTGAAGGGATTGTGGATTTTAAAGTCCTTTCAGCTTAGCAGTAAAGGAAAGCGTGTCTGAAAGGAGCCTGTTGAATAAGCCACGACTGCATTATTAGACTCACAGTGTATTTGGCCAATACTGAAAGTGAATCCACACAGGTGCTCTTTTTTAGCATAGGGTCTGAACAGTTTTAGAACAGGTTTTATTAGACAGAAAAAAAAACAGTATTTGGTTATTTTTTAATACTTAGCTGACCCAACAGTATTTAAAAATATATATATACCACAGATGCTTGTGCCGATGCTAGTGGGTCCCTTATTGGGATATTATGAAGAGAGTCTTGAGCACAGGGCTTTTTTGGTGTATGCCAACACGGCGTTGATATCATTGATACCGAAACCTGGGAAATCGGGCACGAATTGTGATTCTTACAGGCCGATCTCATTGTTAAATGTTGATACTAGAACGTATACTAGCGACTAGATTATCTGGGGTTCTTCAGCATCTAATTGGCAATGAGCAGGTGGGTTTCCTTACAGGTTGTCATTCTGTGGTGAATGTATTGTTGGCCATGTCAAATGTACAGTGGAGGGGAATACATGGAGTAGTGGTGGGACTGGATGCAATTAAAGCTTTTGATCAAGTTGATTGGTCTTATTTTTTTAGGCTTCTGTGATGCATAGGTGTTTCTGGCTGGTTTTATCGGGCTGTGCGTCTGTTGTATGAAGCTCCTAGGCAGCTGTAATGTTAATGGAGTCCGTTCCGCCTCTTTTCAGATTGAACGCAGAAGTGTCCACTCTCCCCCTTCTATTTATTTATTTATTTATTTATTTACGTCAATTTATATACCGTATCTTATTGCTACTTAGAGCCCTTTCTTCAGATGCTCCAACTGGACCCAGATGTTCATGGCCTTCCGCTGGGGACCTCCCATTTAAAAATCCTAGCTTATGCAGATGACATAGTACTCATTCTTTCCGAACCTCAAGTTTCTTTATCAAGCGCCTTAAGTGTGATAGAGGAATTTAACTATTTTTCAGGGCTCAGGCTGAATCTGCCTAAATCTGTCATGCTTCCTCTACCAAAGGAAGTTCGCTGTGACTGGAAGGGGCCTGTTCAGTTTCAATTGGCGGAGCACAATTTGAAGTGCCTGGGAGTATGACTTTTGAGTGATTTGTCTCTCTTTGTCAAGGTTAATATTCCCCTACTATTAGAGGTTTCAGCTCATAGACTGCAGACTTGGCAGCACTTCCCATTTTATTACATACACGTCGTTCTCGAGAGAGTTTTTCGGGAGCCTGTGCCCTATTTTATACCCTCCTATGGAGAGTTTGGCGATTAGTTGGATGGCTCCTGGGAAGAGATGTTCACACCACTCCACTGCTCCCAATCTGTGGAAATGCTGACTTTCCCACCTGGCTTGGGGAATTCTGCGTTTGTGCCTTGGACTAGGTAGGGAGTGGTGTATCTTGTGCATAGTACTATCTACTCCTTTGCTGATTTGCAGCGGATGTATGAGCTTAGTGGTCATTTGCTTTTTCAATATTATCAACTATGCCATTATGAGGCATATTTTCAAAGCACTTAGCCTTACAAAGTTCCATAGTAACCTATGTGTTCTCATTGCCAGTGAAGGCCCTCTGAGTCCGCTCATGAACGCCTAGTAGAAGCTTATTGGCTAGATGCCCAGCACTCTGTCCCTATGAAATGCTATCACAAATTTCTTTTTGGTGAGTCTAAGAACCATGGCTCATTGTTTGAAGTGCAACCATTCTCCTGCCACACTGGGCCATATGTTCTGGTCCTGTCCTACTATTCAGTCTTTCTGGGTGATGCTTATGTCTCACATAACTTCCCTTTGGCACTGGCGATGGAGACCATCTGCTGTATGCTTATTTGGTAAGATTGGTTGTGCCTTGCCAGAGCCTCAGGGATATATGTAGGTTTTTTTTAAGCACTCTATACTAATGGGTAGTAATGCTCCAGCAAGCAGCCATGGAGTGCTGTGGCATTGCAGATATGGACTCCATTCCTGGTAAAAAGTTTCAACACATATTGGAGCCCTTTTGGACGCCTTTGACTTCTGAAAAACACAGAGGCATATTTTCAAAGCACTTAGCCTTCCAAAGTTCCATAGAAACCTATGAAACTTTGGAAGGCTAAGTGCTTTGAAAATATGCCTCACACAGGCTCATTTTCAAAGCACTTAGCCTCCCAAAGTTCCATAGAAACCTATGGAACTTAGCCTCCCAAAGTGCTTTGAAAATATGCCTCTAAGTCATCTCCTTAACTGTTAAGGGTGATTAGGAGTAGTTTGTTGTACCATTCCTTTTTGTTCTGCATTAACCTATGGGCAGGGTTGTTGAATTAGGGGTGGGAAAGAGGTGTGTACTTTATACTATTGTAACCGGTCAATACTGTTGGATGATGATTGTTGTATTTTTCTTTAAGTAGTGAATAAACGTCATTTAAAATATATATACCACAGATAATGTTCCTGAGTCAATGCTGTAGACAGGAAGGCAGGGTTTTTCTTCCTTCTTATTTGGTTCAGTTTAGGGTAGTTGGAACTGCTGGAGAAGACCACGCTACTTAAAGTATAGGTCCTACTGTAAGAGAGACCAAAGTGGGAGTCAAGCAAGCCGGAAGCCGAGTGAAAACAGCACTTCACGAAATGAAAGGACTTGGGAGGTGGGGGTATAACAGAGAGGGGTATACTTACCAGTGGTCTTGTTGGTATCTGGAGTGGAGGTGTGGGTGACCCTGGAAAACACCAATGGGGACAAAGAATCAGTTCTTAAAGGAAAACCTGAAGAAAATTTAGAGAATGTAAACAAAATGTAGTTAACACTTGAAATACTTAGTTAAACAAAACAAGGCTTTCAAAAGAAATTTGTTATAGAAATTCTGTTTTACAAAATACTTTGTCATGTTTGAAAACTGGGGAAACAGGGGGTCTGGTGACGTCACGCATCAAGATGGCTGCCTGAGTGAAGAGCTCCGGCGGTCCCACCATTAAAAGCAAGAAATACAGCATCTAACTCACGATTACAGCATAAGGCAAGAGAGGAAATAGCGGCGGAAAGTCGCGAGAACCAGCTGAATATGATCGCTCGAACGTCCAAACAATCGTTAGCGGGATTTGCATACACGGGCCCAAACACGGCGCCATCACAGACCGCCCCGAAGGAATAGCATGGCGGAGGAGCGAACATTCGAGAACTCGACGCAAAAAGCAATGCAAAGTTCGCAATCGCTCTTCACGCCGGATGAAGCGCTAGTGGAAGAGACGGAACCGCTGGTAGAGATACGTGAATGGCTGAAAGAAATTACAGGGGAACTTAAAGCAATGCGAACGGACCTGAACACGCTAGGAGAGGATCTCCGCGGTGAGATTACAGCTTTGGGGCAGCGGGTGGCTGAAACGGAAGATCGTCTAGATGAACAAATGGACTTGATTCAAAATTTGACGGAGCAGAAAGAAGAAGATAAGAAAACATCTCAGCAATTGTGGAATAAGCTGGAAGATATTGAGAATAGGAGCCGACGGCATAATATCAGGTTCCGCGGTATCCCAGAAAGCCCACAGTATTCAAACTGTGAATTAACAGTCCAACAAGTGGCAAGCATGCTACTGAAAGAAGCACAAACCACAATAGAACCAGCAGACATTGCAATAGAGCGGGCCCATAGGTCCCTGGGAACAACCAGGAATAATCAACCAAGAGACATAATAGCATGTTTCGTGGATTATAAAATCAAGGAGAAAGTCATGCAAACAGCAAGGGAGCACCCAGAATTTGTATGGGACACACATCGCGTTCAACTCTACCAAGACCTGGCAAGTATCACGCTCCGCCGGAGGGCAGAACTGCGGCCCATCACACAATACCTCCGTTCCCAAAATATCAAATACAGATGGAGTTACCCCTTCGCGTTGCGGTTTTACAAAGAGGGTAAACTCCACCAGATAAGAGGAACAGAAGAAGCAGCAGCCATCTTCCCTGACCAAGAATGGAGCACCACGATCGAGAGCAGACAAAAAGCAAGACCGGGGCAAATGGACAGACCTAGATGGCAAAGAACATCGGCAGGGAAAGGCAGGCTGCAGCGTCAGCGATCTGAAACAACATTGAGGCGAGGAGAACAGACAGTAACTTGAGAATGGACTTAAAGGTCCAGAGAAAGAAGACATAATCTCTTGAATAGAGCTCAACACTGAAGAGTGAATGAGGACTCCTGTAACCTCACAGTTATGATCTAAAGGTTGGCAAACAGCATGTGTACCTACAAGTAAAGTTTAAAATGTTAATTGTTAAGCTAAAGTAAATGGTTTGAGCAAAACTAGATGCAATGTTAAAATCAATGTTTGAATAGAGTATAGAAGTATGTTAGATGATAAAAGAAAGGAGTTGGGGGTGGGATGCGGGGATGTGGCCGGACTCCTGAAACACCTGACCTAGTCATGGAAGGTGTAGTTTGGTTAGGGGAAGGGATGTTGGGGGGGAGGGGGAATATAAAGCGTACAATAACCTCAATAGAGATAAGATCTCATGGTAGTCAGCATAGTGGAATGAGTAGCCACAGAATGGGAGTGATATCTGCTCTTTCATTTGTTGTTAATTAGGAATAATGGGAACAATAGAATTAATGACTATTAATGTGAAAGGCCTTAATTCACCAGCAAAGCGGCAACTCCTCTTTAAAGAGGCACTCAGATTAAAAGCAGATATGATATTTGCCCAAGAGACACACTTATTACCTATGCATGAGAAACTATGTATACACGGAGGGTACAGGGAAATATATTTTGCATCGAATTATATGGAAAAGAAAAAAAAGGGAGTCATGATAGCCCTAGCGAGGAGGTTGCCCTGGCAGGTACAACGGGTAGTGAGAGATAAAGGGGGGCGATATATTTTGCTAAACATACGATTGGGGGCGGAAACTTTCACCCTACTGAATATCTATGCCCCAAATGAGAAACAAGGCTCCTTTTATGGAGAGCTATCGGACGTATTGGCAAAATATGTGGATGGGGAACTGATAATAGGAGGAGACTTTAATCTTACTATGCATCCAGTTATGGATAACTCAAATGTGGGGGTGCGATATGCCCGAACTGATAGAGCAAAACTACATAAATTTATAAATTATTGGCAGATGACAGACATATGGCGACATTATAACCCGATGTCACGTAGCTACACGTATTATTCGGCGGTGCATGCATCGTACTCCCGAATAGATATGTGGATGGGAGGACAAAGTTTGCTACAGAGGGTGCAAGGGGTACAAATACAGAGCAGGACATGGTCTGATCATTCACCCCTGACGCTAACATTAAGGTGCACAATAAATAGAGTAACCAAACCACGCTGGCGAATGGATGATAGTATGTTAGCAGACCCCAATGTGATCAAGCAATTAGAAAGCCATATCCAAACCTATATTGCACATAATAACACGGGGGAAGTGAGTGATGACATATTATGGGAAGGGCTTAAAGCAGTCCTTAGAGGACAAATAATATCATTACAATCGTATAGATGGAGGCAGAAACAACATAAAATACAACACCTACATATAGAGCTTGAACACCTACAGCATACTATAGATAAAGGGAAACATACAACGAGCGTAGTTCAACGATGTCAACAAGTACAATTAGAACTTCGGGACCTACAGTTAGCAGAGGTGGCGGAAGCACTTCAAAGAACACAACAGCAATATTATGAGTTTGGTAATAAAGCCTCCCGGCTATTAGCATATAAATTAAAAAAACAAAAGCTGAAAAACCATATACATGCAATAGAGGATAGCACAGGGCAGCGACAGACTGCAACTGAGGATATTAAGCGGGCTTTCCATGCTTTTTATAAACAATTGTATACAGATGATATGCAGTCAGAACCACAAACAATTCAAGATTATTTAGAAGGGATAGAGCTCCCTCAAATAGGCTCAAATCAAAATGAGGAACTGTCGACACCCATAACACTGGAGGAGGTGCAATGGGCAATACATAACTTGCCTAACGGCAAGGCTCCAGGGCCTGATGGATACACGAATAAATTTTATAAATGTTTTGGGAAAATATTGGCACCGTTGTTGGTTCGGGTTTTGAATGAGATAGAACATCAAAAAGAACTGCCTCACTCGTGGCGATTAGCACATATTAGTATTCTCCTAAAACCTGGGAAAAACCCACTGCAATGTGGATCATATCGACCCATATCACTCTTAGATACAGACTATAAAATATTCACGAAAATTTTAGCCAGGCGTTTACAGAGGCTTATGCCGGCATTGGTACAGAATGATCAAACAGGGTTTGTAGAAGGAAGACAAACATTTGATAATATCAGACGGGCACTGCATCTAATACAAGAGGCAAATAACACACAACAACCAACAATCTTACTTTCTCTCGACGCGGAGAAAGCGTTCGATCGAGTACACTGGCCCTATATGTTTAAGGTTCTGCATAAAATGGGAATGACGGGCCGATATATAAAATGGTTACAACGTCTTTATGAGCAACCACTAGCAGAATTGATTATAAATGGGGAATGCTCAACCACTTTTAAATTAAATAGGGGGACACGGCAGGGATGTGCACTTTCTCCCTTGCTTTTTGCCATCACAATGGAGCCCTTAGCCCAGATAATTAGAGCAAATGAGGCCATTCAAGGGATCCAAATTGGTCATAAGATGCATAAAATTATGCTGTTTGCAGATGATATCCTTTTGACTCTAACAAACCCTCATGGATCATTACAGACTATTGAACAAATATTGGGGCAATTTGGGCAAATAGCAGGATTCAAAATAAATATGACAAAATCAGAGATATTGGGCTTAAATATAAATGTAGAGGACAGAGATAAATTACAAGAGCGACACCCGTATAGATGGACAAAGCGCTCCATTCAGTATCTGGGAGTCAATTTGACACCCAGTCTAAAAACTCTTTTCGAGGCAAACTTCCCAGGTAAATTGCGAGAAATGCTACAGGAATTAGAGAGATGGGAAGGACTGGAATTGTCCTGGTTAGGCCGGATACAAGCAATAAAAATGATATTGCTGCCCAAAATTTTATATCTCTTCATAGCATTACCAATCCAAATCCCCAAAAAATTCTTCAGACAACTAAAGAAAAAAACCTTTGCGTACATTTGGAACCATAAGCCGCCTAGAGTACAAGCAGAAATGCTATACCAACCCAAAAAAAAGGGGGGAATGGGAGTGCCGGACTTTTTTAAATACTTTCAAGCAGCACAGCTAAAAATATTAGCAGCATGGATTACTGAGGAAGACAAGCCATGGTTACAAATCGAAAAACACTGGATAGGACTTAATCACCCAGCAGCATTATTATGGCTCCCCAGTAAACGGGTTAGGGCAATGGCAACATTACTACCCCCAACAGTGGCATACCCATTAATGACATGGAATACTGTACGCCAACAATTTTGCCCACAGAGAACCTATTTCCGTAAAATGCATATACAAGGGGCACCGGGATTTTCATGGGAAGAGGGAGATACAATATATAAGCAATGGAGACAGAGAGGGTTGAAACAATTGGACCAAATATGGGAAGAGGGGGCAATACGTTCATATAGTGAGCTGCAAGATGAATTTAATCTCCCAACACATCACCTGCTATACTACACTAGAATTAGAGATTATATTCTTCGAAAAGCCAAAGGGGAACTACAAAAGGAGGAAACAGAACTAGAGCGGGCTATGGGAGGAAATAGTCGTAAAAGATGTGTGTCAAGAATATACGGGGCACTACTCTCATATAAAAACCCAATCCAGCAGTACATAAAGAAATGGGAACAAGATATAGGGGCCACACATGAACTGAAGAGTTGGGAAAAGGCGATGGGCGTTTTATTAAAGGGATCAGTAAGTAGTTCCATGATAGAAAACGGATATAAGATCCTGTATCGATGGTATTATACCCCTCATAAAGTAGCGAAAATGTTTCCAGGCTCTTCAAATCAATGTTGGAGGGGATGTCAAATGAGGGGGGATATGAAGCATATATGGTGGTCATGTCCAAAGATACAATTGTATTGGCAGGAATGTCTTAAGCTATTGAAACAGATATTGGGGAAAGAGTATCCACAAACACTAGAGCACTGCTTGTTGCAATTTCGCCCTCCTGGACTTCTGACACCTCTCCACCGCTTGGCTTCCATGTTTCTGGGAGCGGCAAAGATAGCACTGGCGGCTGCCTGGAAGCAATCGTTGGCTCCACCAATTGTCCAAGTTTTACATAAAATGGACTACATGTATCAAATGGCAAAGCTTACAGGGATGAAAAACAATCAATTGCTCCAGTTTACCAAAATCTGGGACAAATATAAGCTTTGGAGAAGCCAAGCAGGAATTGACTTAGATGCTCAGCAATTGATAATACCACGGAGGTGAAACCACTGGGCAAATGAGGTCATCTTTGGGGGCCAGAAGTACTAAATATAACAGCAGAGACACCACAGAGATCCATAGAACTATGAAGAGACTGGGGGGGGGGGGGGGGGGGGGGGGGAGGGGAGGAGGGAAGGGAAAGGGAATATTTCTAGGATGTATAAAATGATGTCAAAGATTGTATTCCGAAGTTGTGTATACTTTAAAATAAAATTTGGAAAAAATAAAAAATAAATGTGGATTTTAAACTGTTGGCAAAAATAATGGCTAACCGTATAAAAAGAGTATTGCCAAAGTTAATACAGGAGGCACAAGTAGGCTTCGTAGAAGGCAGAGTAATAGCTAAAAACCTCAGGAAAATCATAGCGGCCTTGGAAATGCGGAGGCGCAGGAGCGCCCAGTCTCTACTTATCAGTTTTGATGCCGAAAAGGCTTTTGACAGAGTACACTGGGCGTTCCTGTTCGCGACGCTGGAAAAATATGGGTTTAATGGCCGGTTTTTGGCGGCAGTACGGACCCTGTATCATAGGCCGAAGGCAAAAATAAGAGTCAATGGGGTGGAATCAGAGGAGTTCTCAATACAACGGGGAACTCGTCAGGGGTGCCCCTTATCCCCGATGCTATTTGTCTTGACTCTTGACCCATTGATTCGAGAGATAATAGATAATCCGTTAGTAAAGGGGATACAACTGGGGCGCTCAGTATTCAAAATAGCGGCCTTTGCAGACGATCTTCTAGTTATGGTCACAGAACCACGGGCATCCCTCTCGGCGTTAATGGAAATTCTGAAAGAATATGGAGACTATGCAGGCCTTAAGCTGAACTTAGCAAAATCTGAAGCACTAGCTTCATCACTAACAGTTAAGCAACTATGGAATCAGGATTTTCCCTTGAGATGGGCAGATAAATCATTTAAATATTTAGGAATCAGATTGACCATGGACTTAGAGAATTTATATGAGATTAACATCAACATCATGGTGGATGAGACTAAACGCCAGTTAGAGAAATGGGAGGGTCTTCCATTGACGCTGAGAGGCAGGATAAATCTAATTAGAATGGTAATACTCCCGAGATGGTTATACCTCATGCAGACGCTCCCCGTGCGAGTATTGAAGAGAGATTTGGCTAGAGTCATGAGGGTATTTAGTAGGTTTTGCTGGGCACAAAAGAAACCTAAAATGCAAACTCCGTTATTAGTGGGAGGATGGGGTCATAGAGGCTTAGGATTGCCAAATCTAGCTGGATACAATCAGGCATGTCTATTAAGGCATATAGGAGACTGGGTTGGCCAGACTAATTTATTCACACCGCTAGACATAGAAGAAGAATATTTCGCCCCTTATGACATGGTCACTTTGCTGCATCTGAAGCAAGACCAGCTCCCGGCTCACCTCAAACGATGTTCGTTGCTTCAACCGCTGAAGGCAGCATGGAGGTTGATGATTAAAAAGTTGGGAGGAAGTGCCACAACATCAGAGCTCTTATCATTTAGAGGGAACCCGAATTTTGAACCAGGTCAAAGTAATTCGGTATTTTTCAGATGGGGACAACTAGGAATTATAAGAGTGGAGCATTTATTAGGAGCCGCAGCGACAATTATCCCGTTTGAGCAACTACAGGCAAAGATTGGGACTACATGGGGAGACCGATTCGCTTATGCCCAAGCCAAACACTACATCTTAGCCTTACACCAATCAGATTTACAAAGGAAACTAGGGGGTAAAGTACGGACATTTTTCCAACCCATGGAGGTGGCGGGGGTGACAGTATCAACCATATATAAAATGTTGCAGAAACGAACCCCACCACACAACTTAAACTATATCATACAAAAGTGGGAAAAGGAATCGGGAACCACCCTAGCGGGATGGGACATTGGGACAACACTGGCACATATCCCGGCCCTCACTATCGATGAGAGACTTAGAGAATGTGGATTCAGAGTGGTGGTGAGGGCCTACATGTCTGGACGGCAACGGGGACACATAGGCGGCACAACGGCGGAGAAATGTGCTAAATGTGATTACATACCCCACACTCTATACCATGCCTTTTGGGGATGCCCAAGAATAAAAGCTTTTTGGGAAGAGATCCAGAGATTTATGTCTTTTATAGTAAAGAAACCCGTGGAGGGAACCTGGGATCATTATGTGTTAGATACACAAACAGCATTCCAAACGCTGGCTGGGGGGGATAGAATATGGTGTCGCAAAGTATGTTTGGTGGCTAGGAAAAATATTTTACAAAATTGGATCTTATCAGACTACTGGCATTGGAGAAACCAAGTGCACGAGTTGGCCACTTGGGAGGCCAGGGAAGCAAAGGGATCTCCGAAACGAAAAAAAAGTTTTATAAAGATCTGGGATCATTACATACAAGAACTAAGCCCGCAAGGACGAAGTCTGCTTCTTAATTTGCTGTAACCCTGATACGGGGAGTGAACCCCCCTACAAAACAGCCCCACATATAAGGTTGACACGCAGGGAAGGGGAGGGAGATACCCCTGGGCTATCAGAACCAAGCCCAGAGGGGATAAGGGAATATAGGAGATACTAAAAGAGTACTGAACATGTAGGTTATTTGGATGTATGAGTACCAAGGGATTGGGAGGCGAGGCGGGGAGGGGGAGGCTGAGGAGAAAGGGAGGGGGGGGAAATTACAAGTGTGAAGATCCCGATCAGAATTGATTTGGCCTATAGAGCATAAGTTGTTGTTGATGATTTAGCCTAGTAAGAAACATTGTGTGATTAATATGCTAAATGCTAATAAACCTGTTCAGCTATAAAAATTCATAGACAATTCAGGGGGTGGAGGGAACTGGGACAGGGGAGAAAAGTGTTAAAAAGTTTTGACTACTGTTCAGTAAAGTGTGTGATTTATGCAGCATAATTCATTGGTGAAATGTGTCAAGTAAAATATACTGTTTGGATTTAATATGCTGAAATGTTAATAAAAACTGTTTAAACATAAAAAAAAAAAAAAAGAAAACTGGGGAAACAAAGGTGTTTTGTCTGGCTTCTGTGGTTAGGAATCCTTTTCTTAGATCATTTTCACTCGTTTTAGAAATTTGCAAGCAAGTTTAGTTTAAATGTACACCTCAGCCAAACTGTGACCGGTGTGATGAGCCACAACTGTAAACACCAACAAGTCTTCAGGCCTGGCATATCTAGCATTGAGGTATGTTACATTAAGATATTTCATTTGTATTGTGATGACGTAAGTATCATATCTATGTTAGATGAATGTACTTCCTTGCTGCCTATTATGATATCATTTGTATTGTGATATTATATGACTCCTGCCTTGTCCTGCCTTGCTCAGTCTAGCCCTGTCCTGTCTAGCCTTGCCTTGTCCTGTCTAGTCCTATCTGCCCTTGTTCCAGCCCAGCCTCAGTTCCTGCCTTGGATCCCGTTGCTTCAGTTTCTGCCTTGTGCCAGCCCAGGGGACTTGTCTGCCCTACCTCCGATTGCGGTCCAAGGGCTCACCATCTTGTGATCATGACAATATTCCCCTGCAGTTCACATAAACAGTTTGGTCTATGCTGGCAGAGGAGGAGGAAGTGACTGGATGTACAGTGGTTCATTTCCTCCTCCTTTTCGAATCAAGTCTTATATACCGCTAAAATCCCCTTTCCAGGATTCAGTGCGGTTTACATCAATTAGTTGACATTAGTCAGTACAGCAGAAGGGAAAGCGGACCAATAATCACAAGATACAAAAACATAAGAAAAAAAAAAGTCCTGTAGCAGTTCTAGGGTACAATAGCGTAATGGTTGATCATAAAACAGTCTTTGGGAATAAAAGTTTTTAGGTTCTTCCTAAAGCTAAGGTAGTTGTTATTTGCCTTTATAACAAAGGGAAGAGTGTTCCATAGAGAAGTTCCTGATACAGGGGAGAGTAAGCTAAAAGTCTTCTTAAATCTGATTCCCTTGCAAGTCAGAGATGATAGGAATAATTGCTCTTTTAGTCTATTGGATCTAGATAGACATGATGTATCAATTAACAGGATGTGATGCCATATAAAATTATACAAGTGGCTTTGAACCTGATTCTTGCCATACAATATCTATGGGGGAAATGGAGAGAGACCCAGTGCCATCACTAAGCAAAATTTCTGCACTTTGCAGTTGCGCAAGATTCCCCTAGGCGCAAAATTGCTAAAAATAGATCTGCAATTTTGTTTTTTTAGCTTTATCAGTACTCTGGGGGTATATACTATTAGGTCTTGATGATTTGTCCTATCACATCTTCGAGGTTCACAGAGATTTGTTTCAGTTCCTCCAAAGATCATTAAATACCATTTCTGGCATAGGTTTCTTCCCTATATCTTCTGTGAAGACTGAAGCAAAGAATGCATTTAGTCTCTCTGCTATGGCTATAGGAGCCAACATTTCAAAGTGATTGGGGATGCCAAACACACTACAAATTACCACTCCAAGGATACAATGATGGAGCTTGCTCAATATTGGGGATGCCCAACACCCACTGGCACCTACAGAGCTGGCTTCTATGGCTATAACCTCATCCTCCCTGAGTGCCCCTTTTACCCCTCAATCATCTAATGGTCCAACTGATTCTCTTATTGGCTTTTTGCTTCAAATGTACCTGTAAAGTTTTTATTGTATGTTTTTGCCTCTAAGGCAAGGTTCTTTTCAAATTCTCTCTTTGTCTTCTTTATCAGTACTTTGCTTCTAACGTGCCATTCATTATTCTGTTTTCTATTATCTTCATTTGGATCCTTTTTCCATTTTCTGAAGCATGGTTTGTTTGTTTTTGTAGCTAAAATAGCCTAGTTCACTTCACTTTTTAACCATGTCAGCTATCATTTGGCCTTCCTTCCAACTTTTTTAATATGTGAAATACATCTGTTCTGTGCTTCCAAGATGGTATTTTTGAACAATGTCCACACCTGATGTAAACTATTTACCTGCTCCTTTTCACTTTTTTTTCCATTTTCCTCATTCTATTGTAGTCTCCTTTTTGAAAGTTAGATTTCCTGTATGTACTCACTCCAAACCAATTTATGATCATGTAGTGGAGCAAGATGGTGTCTGTGCTGCAATGATGTGCTCAGTGTGATATTTAAACATCGTTCTTTCTGTAGTGGGCAGTATTGTATAGTAACTAAGGGCTTCATTTATCAAGCCATACTAGTTGTTCCGGCGTAAAGCCCATTCAAAGTGAATGGGCTTTGTCTGCATTGCTGCACTGGGGACCACTAGCATGGTTTGATAACAGAGGCCCTTAGTAAATGTAACTAGTTACTGTACTTAAGTAAAAGTATTTTGTCACTTTTAAAGAAATACAGAATAATATTTTAGTTTAAATGTTTCTATTAATTTATAAAATACAATACAAACAGAAAAGTATGCTAGAGATACAAATGATGGAATAGCCTAAACGAAGTGGAGAGCTTTGACTCATAGCTCCTAACAGATTCTAAAGATAAACATAGCATCAAAACAGTACCCTAAGCCCCCCCAACCTCAGATCCCCTTCTCCAGAGAGAATCGATAGGAGATAGTCAAAAGAAAACATTAAAGGTTCAAGTCGCTAAGTGCCCGAGTTGGTACATATTGTATATAGGCTCCCCAAATTGCCCAGGAATTTTTTTTCCCATTTAGCAGTAAGCCAGGCGTCCCTAGCCTCCAAAACAATTAACTTATGAAATGCATTTCTCCAGTGCCAGAATGTGGGAAGATGATCCAAAATCCAATACTGTAAAATGTGGAGTGGCATAATCGAAAGGGGCGCCCAAGTTTTCCTGAGGACATCCTTGCAGGACGTCCCGACGAAGGGGCGGGGAAACCCGTATTATCGAAACAAGATGGGCGTCCACCTTTCACCAACCGGGCACCCTAGGGGCACTGCAGTGGACTTCAGAAATTGCTCCCAGGTGCATAGCTCCCTTACTTTGGGTGCTGAGCCCCCCAAAACCCACTACCCACAACTGTACACTACTACCCTAGCCCTTATGGGTGAAGGGGGGCACCTAGATGTGGGTACAGTGGGTGTGTGGTGGGTTTTGAAGGGCTCACATTTACCACCACAAGTGTAACAGGTAGGGGGGATGGGCCTGGGTCCACCTGCCTGAAGTGCACTGCACCCACTAAAACTGCTCCAGGGACCTGCATATTGCTGTCATGGAGCTGGGTATGATATTTGAGGCTGGCATAGAGGCTGGAAAAATATTTTTTAAAAAATTTTTGAGGGTGGGAGGGGGTTAGTGACCACTGGGGGAGTAAGGGGAGGTCATCCCTGATTCCCTCCGGTGGTCATCTGGTCATTCAGGGCACATTTTTGTGGCTTGGTCGGAAGAAAAAAAGGACCAGGTAAAGTCGTCCAAGTGTTCGTCAGGGACGCCCTTCTTTTTTCCATTATGGGTCGAGGACGCCCATGTGTTAGGCACGCCCCAGTCCCGCCTTCGCTATGCCTCCGACATGCCCCCGGGAACTTTGGTCGTTCCCGTGACGGAAAGCAGTTGAGGACGCTCAAAATCGGCTTTCGATTATGTCAATTTGGGCGACCCTGTGAGAAGGACACCCATCTTGCAAATTGTGTCGAAATATGGGCGCCCTTCTCTTTCGAAAATAAACCTGAAAGTGTTTACTTATTACACAGACTTTTTAAATAATTTGTTCATATCTCGTAAACAGAACATACTGGTCCATTTTACCAAACAAAATAGCTAATGGAGATGAAATAAGGGATTTCCCCAAAAGTGACTCTAGAAAACCCTGAGAGAGAGCAGACACAGGTGGGTGGAAACAAAGCAATCAAGGAGCCTGCAGCCAGAGAAGAACTATACACACATGGCTCAGGGCTGTGCCAGTCAAGTGTGCATGTCGACGGGACGCCACTTGCATTGAGGTAGGGGACATGACAGTATCTCCTCCTTAAGGACCCCCTTCTGCCTAGGTCCAGGTTTGGATGGGTAGCGGGTATGGAACTCCTGGATCAATTCAGGTGCATGGACGTTGGCAGTTTACTCCAATATTGTTGGACCAACGAGCACACCCAAAACGCATCAGTCAAGGTATTCTCCTGAAAACCACACTTAAGTCACAGAGGAGAAGTAATAGGCCAGCTTAGGCCACCTGTATCTGTGAAAAATATGATTGTGTAAGAATACAAAATTATCATTCATGGTGCGTAGCATTATGCACCATAAATACAATTTGTTTTATGGCCTTATCAGCCCCCTGCAAGTGAACCCCAAGCTCCCTTTTCCATTTTGTTAGGAGTAGGTCATAATTCTTCATGGGAGATAAGGTTTCAAATAGTTTAGAAAGACTGACAACAGAAATTTGGGGTTGACCTGAGAAGGCAAAAAAGGCAACCAAGACAGCAAGAAGCTCCCTAGAACAAGAACCCTTCAAGCTGATGCCCTATCCAGGGCCTTCAACCCTCCCGAAGAACCCGAGGAGTCCTACCTCATGCTTAATCCTGCCTGTGTCGCCTCCACTACCGTGGTCACTCCCACAATCATGAAGACTTCTGTACCACCCCAGTCTAGGAAAAAGGTTCTCAAATGGGGACACTCCTCCATGTTTGCTGGTCACTCTGGATTCCGCAAGACCTTTCACTTGATCTCTCAATACTATTGGTGGCCACACATGGCACAGGATGCCTGTGCCTGAAACAAATCCTCTCCTGGCAAGCCTTGGGGATTTTTACAGCCACTGCCAGTTCCACAGCTGCCTTGGCAAGGAAGTATCTATTTATTTTGTTGCGGATTTACCACCTTCCCAAGGCCACATGGTCATTTGGGTCATGGTGCATCGATTTTCTCAAACGGCCCATTTTATTCCCATGAGATGTCTCCCTTCAGCCGTCACTCTTGCCAAGACCTTCATCCAGCATATTTTCCGTTTACATGGCCTCTCTCTCCGAATCATAAGTGATCGGAAATCGCAATTCACTTCTAGGTTCTGGAGAGCTCTGTGTTCTGCTGTTGGCATCACCATCCATTTCTCATCCACATACCACCCACAGACCGATGGACTGGTGGAATGGGTCAATCAAATTCTCAAGACCTTCCTGCGAATGTACCCTAATAACCAACAGGATGACTGGTCTACATTACTCCCCTGGGCCAAATTCACCTACAACAACGGCTTCCACACTGCCTCTCATACGTCACCATTTTTTACGGTGCATGGGCGCCACCCACGACTACCACTTCCGATCCCTCAGACCAAAGCCTCGCCTCTGCTCCAGCAGACCCTCACCAATATCCGGGACATTTGGAACAGGGTCCAACAACATCTTCAGCTAGCTGCTGCTAGATACAAGCTTTTCGCAGATCGTAAAAGGCGGTCTCCAATTTTTCAACCTGGACAAAAAGTTTGGCTCAGTACCAAATACTTGAGGCTCCGTTTACCCTTCTTCAAGTTTGCTTCCCAATACATTGGACCCTTTTCAGTACAATCTCGGGTGGGAGCTGTCATTTATCATATCCAGTTACCAGCTAACCTCAAGGTCCACAATGCCTTTCATGTGTCCCTGCTAAAGCCATTCTTAACCTCTAAATGGCACCCAGAGCCGAAGAAGTTCCTGACTCCAAGCCTGATCCTGAATTCAAGGTAGAAGAGGTTCTACTCCAAACGTCAAAGGGGACAGCTGTTCTATTTGCTATCCTGGAAGCACTTTGGTCCCGAGGATAATTCCTGGGAGCCCGCTGCCAACGTCCATGCACCTGAATTGATCCAGAAGTTTCATACCCGCTACCCATCCAAACCTGGACCTAGGCAGAAGGGGGTCCTTAAGGAGGAGATACTGTCATGTCCCCTACCTCAATGCAAGTGGCGCCCCGTCGACAAGCACACTTGACTGGCACAGCCCTGAGCCATGTGTGTATAGTTCTTCTCTGGCTGCAGGCTCCTTGATTGCTTTGTTTCCACCCACCTGTGTCTGCTCTCTCTCTCTGTCTGCCTGGCTTCCCTTGCTTCTCTCCTATTGGTCTTCCGGTTCCTCCTTCCCCTGCTCTTGTCTTATGGCTGTGCTCCTTCTCCCTGCTGGTCCCTGCTGATGTCAGACTTTATCAGCTGAGCTCCTCCTGGACTCCATGCTTCGGCTTCTACTTTGGTAGGTGTAACTTGCTCAGTAGTGTGCTTCTTCTCTGCTTTGTCCCTCGTTGCTGACTTTGCCTACTACTACTACTTAACATTTCTAGAGTGCTACTAGGGTTACGCAGCGCTGTACAGTTTAACAAAGAAGGACAGTCCCTGCTCGAAGGAGCTTACAATCTAAAGGACGAAATGTCAAGTTGGGTCAGTCAAGATTTCCTGAATAGAGGTGTAGTGGTTAGGTTCCGAAGGCGACATTGAAGAGGTGGGCTTTGAGGAAGGATTTGAAGATGGGCAGGGAGGGGGCCTGGCGTATGGGCTGAGGAGTTTATTCCAAGCATGGGGTGAGGTGAGGCAGAAAGGGCGGAGCCTGGAGTTGGCGGTGGTGGAGAAGGGTACTGAGAGGAGGGATTTGTCTTGAGAGCGGAGGTTACAGGTAGGAACGTAAGAGAAGATGAAGGTAGAGAGGTAAGGAGGGGCTGCTGATCGAGTCTATTTGTAGGTTAGTAGGAGAAGCTTGAACTGTATGCGGTACCTGATCGAAAGCCAGTGAAGTGACTTGAGGAGAGGGGTGATATGAGTATATCGGTCCAGGCGGAAGATAAGACATGCAGCCGAGTTCTGAACGGACTGAAGGGGGGATAGATGGCTAAGTGGGAGGCCAGTGAGGAGTAGGTTGCAGTAGTGAAGGCGAGAGGTAATGAGAGAGTGGACGAGAGTTCGGGTGGTGTGCTCAGACAGGAAAGGGCGAATTTTGCTAATGTTATAGAGGAAGAAGCAACGGGTCTTGGCTATCTGCTGGATATGCGCAGAGAAGGAGAGGGAGGAGTCGAAGATGAGACGGGGACGATGAGGGTGTTATCAACTGAGATAAAGAGTGGAGGGAGAGGGGAAGTGGGTTTGGGTGGGAAGACAATAAGCTCGGTCTTGGCCATGTTCAGTTTCAGGTGGCGGTTGGACATCCAGGCAGCAATGTCGGATAAGCAGGCCGATACTTTGGCCTGGGTTTCCACAGTGATGCCTGGTGTGGAGAGATAAAGCTGGGTGTCGTCAGCATAACGATGATATTGGAAACCATGAGATGAGATCAGGGAGCCCAGGGAAGAGGTGTAGATTGAAAAAAGAAGTGGTCCAAGGACAGATCCCTGAGGAACTCCAACAGAGAGCGGGATGGGGGTGGAGGAAGAACCATGAGAGTGTACTCTGAAGGTACGGTGGGAGAGATAAGAGGAGAACCAGGTGAGGACAGAGCCCTGGAACCCAAATGACAGTGTTGCAAGAAGTAAATTGTGATTGACAGTGTCAAAAGCGGCGGATAGGTCGAGGAGGATGAGGATGGAGTAGTGGCCTCTGGATTTGGCAAGGAACAGGTCATTACAGACTTTAGACAGCCTGTACCTGGATTACTCTCTTGACCTGCTACCTGCGTACTGACTTTGCCTGTACCTGGATTACTCTCTTGACCTGCTGCCTGCCTACTGACTTTGCCCATACCTGGATTTCTCTCTTGACCTGCTGCCTGCCTATTGACTTTCCCTGTTCCTGGATTACTCCCCTGCCTGCTGCCTGTCTATTGACTTTGCCTGTACCTGGATCACTCTCTTGCCTGCTGCCTGCCTGGCTAATAAGTTCACCACCCTGCTTCCAGCTCCGTCTCGTAAGTCCTGCAGGCCGCCCGCACCTAGGGGCTCAACCTCTGGGGAACGGCGGTCAGCGCAGGTGAAACCCGGAGTTGTCCAGCCGCCAAGCAGAACCTGGTCCGAGTACCGGGCTCAGCAGCACTGTACTTGGTACAAGAACTCACAACTCTGACAGCCCGCCCTTATTCACGTTACCACAGTGTTCTTTAAAGTGCAAGGGATTTTCTTTCTGATTCCTCTTGATTATCTTTCGTTTTGACTAATAAGATCCAGTACCTCTCGCTCTTACAGAGTATCTTGATGGTGATTACTCTATGTTTGGATACCTGCAGTAATCAGGCATCCAGCCAGAGTTAGCCAGGTTACTTATCTGCACAGCTTTAATTTTTTTCTTGGTTTTTCTTTTCTTTCTCCCCTTTTTTTGAAGCTCCATATAATCCCCCTACCTTTTTGTGGACTTAAGTATCAGCAGCAAGATAGTTATATTGCAAACAGTGAGTTTTTTTCATTACGTTTTTTTGTATCTTGTGTATGGATTATTGCTTATTGCCCAGGTATTGTTTGATCAAGTGTATATATGTGTTTACTTTTTTTTAATTTTACATATATATATGTATATATATGTGTGTGTGTGTGTATATATATATATATATATATATATATATATATATATATATATATACAGTGGGGGAAATAAGTATTTGATCCCTTGCTGATTTTGTAAGTTTGCCCACTGACAAAGACATGAGCAGCCCATAATTGAAGGGTAGGTTATTGGTAACAGTGAGAGATAGCACATCACAAATTAAATCCGGAAAATCACATTGTGGAAAGTATATGAATTTATTTGCATTCTGCAGAGGGAAATAAGTATTTGATCCCCCACCAACCAGTAAGAGATCTGGCCCCTACAGACCAGGTAGATGCTCCAAATCAACTCGTTACCTGCATGACAGACAGCTGTCGGCAATGGTCACCTGTATGAAAGACACCTGTCCACAGACTCAGTGAATCAGTCAGACTCTAACCTCTACAAAATGGCCAAGAGCAAGGAGCTGTGTAAGGATGTCAGGGACAAGATCATACACCTGCACAAGGCTGGAATGGGCTACAAAACCATCAGTAAGACGCTGGGCGAGAAGGAGACAACTGTTGGTGCCATAGTAAGAAAATGGAAGAAGTACAAAATGACTGTCAATCGACAAAGATCTGGGGCTCCACGCAAAATCTCACCTCGTGGGGTATCCTTGATCATGAGGAAGGTTAGAAATCAGCCTACAACTACAAGGGGGGAACTTGTCAATGATCTCAAGGCAGCTGGGACCACTGTCACCACGAAAACCATTGGTAACACATTACGACATAACGGATTGCAATCCTGCAGTGCCCGCAAGGTCCCCCTGCTCCGGAAGGCACATGTGACGGCCCGTCTGAAGTTTGCCAGTGAACACCTGGATGATGCCGAGAGTGATTGGGAGAAGGTGCTGTGGTCAGATGAGACAAAAATTGAGCTCTTTGGCATGAACTCAACTCGCCGTGTTTGGAGGAAGAGAAATGCTGCCTATGACCCAAAGAACACCGTCCCCACTGTCAAGCATGGAGGTGGAAATGTTATGTTTTGGGGGTGTTTCTCTGCTAAGGGCACAGGACTACTTCACCGCATCAATGGGAGAATGGATGGGGCCATGTACCGTACAATTCTGAGTGACAACCTCCTTCCCTCCGCCAGGGCCTTAAAAATGGGTCGTGGCTGGGTCTTCCAGCACGACAATGACCCAAAACATACAGCCAAGGCAACAAAGGAGTGGCTCAGGAAGAAGCACATTAGGGTCATGGAGTGGCCTAGCCAGTCACCAGACCTTAATCCCATTGAAAACTTATGGAGGGAGCTGAAGCTGCGAGTTGCCAAGCGACAGCCCAGAACTCTTAATGATTTAGAGATGATCTGCAAAGAGGAGTGGACCAAAATTCCTCCTGACATGTGTGCAAACCTCATCATCAACTACAGAAGACGTCTGACCGCTGTGCTTGCCAACAAGGGTTTTGCCACCAAGTATTAGGTCTTGTTTGCCAGAGGGATTAAATACTTATTTCCCTCTGCAGAATGCAAATAAATTCATATACTTTCCACAATGTGATTTTCCGGATTTAATTTGTGATGTGCTATCTCTCACTGTTACCAATAACCTACCCTTCAATTATGGGCTGCTCATGTCTTTGTCAGTGGGCAAACTTACAAAATCAGCAAGGGATCAAATACTTATTTCCCCCACTGTATATATATATATATATATATATAAATAATCACATTATGATCACTGTTCCCAAGTGGCCCCCAACACTGTTACCTCTTGCACCAAATCCTGAGTTCTGCTAAGGACTAGGTCTAGAATTGTTCTCCCTCTTGTTAGTTCCTGAACTAGCTGCTCCATGAAGCAGCCATTTATTTCATCTAGGAACTTTTCTCCCTAGCATGCCCTGATGTGGCATTTATCCAATTTGGGGGTTACTGAAATCAACAATACTACAAAAAAGGGGATAACAGAAACAAATCCAAAAGGAAAAAAAGTTTTCTGTTACAAAGGACCACAAGCGAAGAAGTACTGATCACATCAAACATATAAAATGCAAGTGAACGTACTCACCCGCAAATGCGCAGTAGAGACTTCCCTCTCTGTCCCGCCCCCGCGTCAATACGTGATGACGAGGGCGGGACAGAGAGGGAAACTGCGCGAAGGGGAGGGAGGGAACCGCTCTCCCCCCCCCCCCCCCCGGAGGTCGCTGCTACTGCTCCCCCCACCCGGAGTCGCCGCCGCCGCCCCCCCCTCCACCTAGCCCGGGCCCTCTCTTCGCTATTGAACTTACATCGCCGAAAAACGCAGCAGGGCAGATCAGCTGAGCTCCCATCGGCCTTCCTTCCCTGCCTGTGTCCCGCCCTCGCCGACGTTACGTCACATGAGGGTGGGACACAGGCAGAGAAGGAAGGCCGACGGCGGCTCAACTGATCTGCCCTGCTGCGTTTTCGGCAATGTAAGTTCAATAGCAAAGAGAGGGCCCGGGCCGGGTGGAGGGGGGCAGCAGCGACTCCAGGGGGAGGGGGACCGGTAGCGGCGACCTCGGGGTGGGAGGGGCCGCAGCGACCTCGGGGGGAGGGGAGGGAAGGGCAGGAGAAATGCTGGATATGGGAGGTATCAGAAGGAGGGGGGGGCCTTGGAGCTGGGATGGAGGGACGGACGGAGGGGGCCTTGGAGCTAGGAGGGAGGGACAGAGGGCCTTGCAGCTGGCAGGGAAGGAGGGGGGCCTTGGAGCTGGGAGGGAGGGACAGAGGGGGGCCCTTGGAGCTGGGACGGCATGGGGCCTTGGAACTGGGAGGGCAGGCAGGGGCCTTAGAGGGGGGGAGGGATGGAGGGGGGCCCTTGGAGCTGGGATGGGGGAAGGAACGGAGGGGGGCCTTGGAACTGGGAGGGATGGCAGGGGGCCCTGCAGCGGCGAGGTGGGGGGAGGGGGCCTGCAGCGGCGGGGGGGGGGGGCCCTGGAAAACCCCCGTACCAATACTCGCCTGTTTTAACTGGCTTAACGGCTAGTATAGTATATAAAGGAGGCACAGTCCTGAGACAACCAGGTTCATGCTTATTCGCAATGAGTTCTTATGAAGCCTGAACAGCACCATTTTAGAAAAGTTGTGGAAGTGGGAATATAGATGCTTTTGCTAAATCATCTACAGCCTGTGACATATTTTACAAATGCAGGACTGAATGTGTAAGCCCAGTGCAAAATCAACATATTTCTTCCCCTGACCACGATGTATAAAAGCCCATCAAAAACATAGAGGACTTCAGTGGCGATGTCTGAAAGTGTTGGAATGTCAAATGTATATTAAAAAAAGGCCAAGAGTTCCCATGACACTAAAAATGGTCCACAAGAGCCAACACAAGAATTCCCTGCCCCCATAGGCTTCGTCCATTGTATCTGTGAGGTCCCCATGGCATCCCAGGTATCTATTCAGTGCCTATAGAGCAGTGATGGCGAACCTTTCAGAGACCGAGTGCCCAAACAGCAACCCAAAATCTAATTATTTATCGCAAAGTGCCGGTACTCATTATGGGCGGGGTCACCACATATGACTCCACCTCTATGATAGCCACACCCCTTACACCAGCCATGGCGCATATAAACAGACATCATTGAAAATATTATACTAGTATAGGAGAAAAAAATAACATGATTTTTTTTTCATTATAAATCACTAGTAAAAAAGGCCCGTTTCTGTAGGCAAGGAAACGGGCCTTAGGCATACAATTCCCCCCCCCCCCCCCCCGTGCTACGGCCCCCTCGAACCCCCCCCCCCCTTCTGCGAACCTGTCGTTCCCCCCCCCCCCCCCCCGTGCGAGCGAAAACTGCCGCCACCGCCGCCGTGTTGTTCTTCCCTTCCCGTAGGTTCTTCAATCATCTTGTCTGGAAGTTCCTCTGCGTGCGTCCGACGTCAGACGCACGGAGTTAAACTTTCTGAGAAAATGATTGAGGAACCCACCCGAAGGTAGTGCACGACAGAGGTGGGGGGGGTGCGGTTTTCGGCGTTCCGGGGGGGATCGACAGGTTCGCGGAAGGGGGTGGGTTTCGAGGGGGCCGTAGCGCGGGGGGGGGGGTGACAGCTGATTCCGAGGCAGTAGGAGGAGTAGGGAAACACGCTGCACGTGTTTCCCTATTCCTCCCCTTGCCTTGGAATCAGCTGTGTTGACGTCAGTGACGTCCGTGCGTGTCTGCCTCGCAGACCACCTGCAGCCAGGGAGCCACGGTCCCAAGCATAGAACGTTGGAGGTGAGAATTATTATATAGGATTTCTGTAAGCTGTTACAGCTCCAGTATACCCAGTGCAAAATAAAACAGCAGATGTAAATTCTCAAATTGGACATATTCCAAACACTAAAATGAAAATAAAATGATTTTTTTTCTACTTTTGTTGTCTGGTGATTTTATTTTTCTATCCATATTGGTCCTAGTCTCTGATTCTGCTGCTCTCTATCTGTTCTCTTAACTTCATTTCCAGGGCTTCCTTTCCATTTATTTCTTTACTTTCCTCCTTTCTTCTTCATTTCTTGTCCGCCATCCATGTTCAGCAACCCTCCTCTCCCCCCTGCCCTCCCAGTACCAGGCAGGCCTCCCTCGCACCCAGCAGCAGCCCTCGCACCCAGCAGCACCCAGCACCAGGCCTCGCACCCAGCAGCAGGCCTCCCTCCCACCCAGCAGCTCCCAGCACCAGGCCTCCCTCCCACCCAGCATCAGGCTTCCCTCCCTCCCAGCACCAGGTTGCCCGCCCGCCCTCCAACCCACCAAGCATCAGGCCGGCCGCCCGCTCTCCCTCCCTCCCAGCACCAGGGCTCCCCCTCCTCCTCTGAAATTTAAAAGGCGTACCTCGGGGTTAAGGTGGCATCAGCAGCGGCAGCGAAAAGCGTGTTCTTTGCTCGGCGCACCTTCGGCCGTCTGTCTCTCAAGCTCTGGTCCTGCCTGGGCGGGACCAGAGCTTGAGGGACAGAAGGGAAGGCCGAAGGCGCGCTGAGCAAAGAACACGCTTTTCGCTGCTGCCGCCACTGCCGCCACCTTAACCCCGAGGTACGCCTTTTAAATTTTGGAGGAGGGGGGCCCTGGTGCTGGGAGGGAGGGCGGGTGGGCAGCCTGGTGCTTGGTTAGTTGGAAGAGGGAGGGAGGGCAGGCGGCCTGGTGCTCGGAGGCAGGGAGAGTGGGCAGACCAGCAATGGCACACGTGCCAAAGGAGAGGGCTCTGCGTGCCCTCTCTGGCATGCGTGCCATAGGTTCGCCATCACTGCTATAGAGGAAAGCATTTATTTTTCACATTTATAGAGTGCTTAAATCAAAGCGGTTTACAATAAATAAACAAATAAATCTCAGCTCCTGCATCTCAGCCCCCACCCCTACCCCCCTCAGCTGTAGTATCAGTTGGTCCCTCACTGCAGCAGGATGCATGTGAAACCTCTGTACTGCTCAAACAAACAATATCCAGTTATCTATATTGATTAAAGGAATGGGGTGTAATGACTTCAGGGTATAATGTTGTGGTATTACTTTTTATCCACAGTGATTTACATATTGGAATCATCATTGGTCAACACCACCTTCCGTCCATTTTAAAAGTTATTTATATGAATATTATCTCCATATAATTTTAAAAAATTTGTACTCATCTGAATTATTGGCTTTTTTTCTGAAATGTTGGCTTAGGGGAATTGATAATCCAACATGGCACATGTTTCGCTGATCACTTTCTCAAGGATATCCCCTAAAAGTATTAAAAAAAAATCATATTAACAAAATTCTTAAATACAAAAACTCCCAAAATACAAAATAAATCATTATATACCTTATGCTAGCCCTAGCTCATCCTGCTGACGTGATCTATTGTGGCCAAGATGGCAGTTGCATCTTTTTCATCTATATTTATAGTCTCAGTTGACAGCAAGAATCACAGGGTCCCAAGTTAGATTAATGTAATCCACTCGACCTCCATGTTGCGTCCTTTGATATTCATCGTATTTAAAGTGAAAATCCATTCCTTCTCTTTAAAATTTTAAAGTCTCTCATGTTCACCTCCCTCCCACCCACCCTACTACCACTTGATCAATTACTCTCCAACGGATGTCAGTAACTATGTACCCTTTCTCCAACCAATAATCTACCAGAGGGGCCTGTTTATTTTTAGTGACAATCCATGATTTATGCTCAGTGATTCTTAATTTCACTGCCCTGATACTACATCCAACATTTACTAGTTTATAGGGGCACTCAGTGATATATACTACATTGGAACTAGTGCAAGTGGCGATTGTTTTCGCTCTTAACAAATGTTGAATCTGTCCATTCAACCAAGTAGGGCCCACTATAGAAAGCGGGCACCATTGGCAATTTCCGTAAATTTCATGTGTAGCTTGTTGTTGGCCAGTGATGATCTCCACATATCATTGTCTAGCTAACAACTCCCCAATTATCTGGCCACAAGTGTATGCAGGACCGTGTTAGGAGGGAGGCAAACAGGGCAGTTGCCCTGGGCCCCACAGCTCCAGGCATCTTTCCCCCTTCTCCCCACCATAATCTGCCCCTCTCTTTCCCTCACATTCTCGATCTTCTTTAAAATGTATTTCCCTTCTCAGAGGGGCCCTGGTGCAACAACCATCCTCACAAGCTGCCTCCGGGTGCTCCAAAGCTTCTCCTCTCTGCAGTAAATTGTAAGCTGCCCCCCTTTGGTGCAATTTCATGTTTCCACCTGGGCAGATCATGGCAGAGAGGGGGAAGCTTCGGGGCAGCCGTAGGCAGCTTGTGAGAATGGCTGCTGTGCTGGGGCCTCTCTTAGAAAGGAAATACATTTTTAAAGAAGACTGCAAGGTGAGGTGAAGGGAAGAGAGGGAGACGGACCATGGTGGGGAGAAGGCTAAGAGATGCCCGGACTGCATAGTAGCAATGCAGGTGGGGAGATCAGAGGGAGGAGGAGGAGAGGGGTTCAGGGGCCCCTTAACTTCTGCCCTGGTCCACCACATCTAAAACTGGCTCAGAGACTTGCATAGGAATGGGGTTCGTTCCCGCGGTGACGGAAGCACTTCTGCAGGATTCCCGTGGGGACGGAAGCTGTTCCTGTGGGGTTCCCGTGGGGACAGGAGCAATTCTTGCGGAGTTCCCGTGGAAGTGTATGTTGCACTTGTGCCAGTCTCTCACTTACCTCAGCTCTGATACAGGCACAAGCATCAGATATTACCTGACCTACTGGTGTGTGCATGTGGCGACCTCTCAGTACACGGTGCCAGTGAATCAGAGACAAGTCTTACATGTGCACACCAGAGTGTTCCAAGATCCAACTTCTGTTCCTTCCTTGCCTGTAGGGCTGCAGCTCGAATCCAAAGAGAGACTGAGAGAGCCGACCAGAATTTGTTTTTGTGTGTACCATTAAATTTTTGCACGGATGTGTTGGGACAGGTTAAATTCTTGCGGGGATGGGTGGGAATGGGTAAGATTCCAGTGGGGATGGGAAGGGATGGGTAAGATATCTGTCCCCATGCAACTCTACTCTGAGTGTATGCTAATAACAGGGAAAGAATCAAAAAAAGAATATAACTGAAGTAAATATCGAGTTCTCATAATGTTTACAAATTTGGCAGAATTCTGAAAATAAGGTAACACACAGGTTAAAATCTCCTCTTGTTCTTGCAAAATTAATTCTCGCTGTACTGCTGCCACCATGCAGCAACATGTATATATTGTTCAATCTTGTTGTATACATTGTTTTTAAACCACATTTGTGTACATACTTTTATTAATGATTTCTGCACACATATATTTGTTTTGATGAATAGAAATGTTAGGTAAGTGATTAACAAATTCATTTTGCAAAATACAAATGTTTGAACTGTTATACAGAATAGCTGAGTGCATGTCTTCTCATTTGTATCCCAGAAGCCCCATTACAACACCATGGGTAATTTTATTGTCACCCAGCTGGCACTTCACACAAGAGGCAGCATAAGGCAGGCAAATGTCTATTCCTGCCTCTTTCACCATTCTTCTATCTCATTGTTAAACCCCCAACAGATTTCACAAACATAACAATTCTCCTGTATACAATAGATCCCCCACCTCAACAGATAATACAAGCTGACAAGCCTTAGAAATAAGCCTATATACAATTGCATCCTTCCAATAGATGAAAAACACCACCATAAGGGAATGGGACTTGATATACTACCTTTTTGTAGTTACAATCAAAGTGGTTTTTATATACAGGTACTTATTTTGTACCTGGGGTGATGGAGAGTTAAGTGACGCCCAGCATCACAAGAAGCTGTAGTGGGACTTGAACCCAGTTCCCCAGGATCAAAGTCCACTGCACTTAACACTAAGCTACTCCTCCACTCCAAGACTATACCATATTTACCCCCACCAACAGAATCAATGGAACAAGCATAAAAATGTCCCCAATGTAGAATTGGCTCCCCCCCCCCCCAACAACCAATACAACATAACCCCTGTGTACAACCGCCCCAAAGGAGAAACCTAAACAGCAAATACAGCATTAGCCCTATGTATAACTGCCCCCATCAGAGAAACCTAAACAAATACATTAGCCCTATTTATAAAGGTTCTGTCCCTTACAACAAATTGCAATCCTGCCTAGAATTGAATGGCTTATTTCCAAATCCCTCTAAGTCCAATACAACTAAAATGAGCTTAGCAAGTTTTGGAAATAAGCCCTTCAATTGTTCAATGCAGTTCTCAGATATCCCATGGATCCTCAGCTGCACTCCAGGTAGGTGGGATCTGTGAAATAGGACAAGGACAGACATAAGGAACAGAAAGTTATAAAATGTCTCACATACCCCTGATAGTGTCTGAAAATCACATCAAGCACAGACAAGTTTTGAGGGAACACGTACACTTAGAGGTCCATCTTCCACCATGCTGCCTCCCTATATAGACTCCAGATGAGGCATGGCAATCAGGGTGCCCCACATACATCCCACTGCTCTGTATAATGTTGGTAATTATGTTTAATTGGGCAGCCAATTGGGGTTCATATTCTGAGCAAACACATGGGCTAGGCACCAAAGATGACCCATACAGGTTTAGGACACCTAAATTGTTTATAGCTGCCAGTCATTCCACTAAACATTTTGCAGCCGCTTTGTAACATGGCAGGCATAGATGTTGTGCAGCTCTAAATCTTTTCAGCTGCTGGCAATTTTAGAAACCTTGAGTAAAAATTAGCAAAATTTACAGCCCTTCCACCCTAAACATGTTTGTAATACCTAGTTAAACGGCCAGCTTTCTATTTTACAATCTCTGCTAGAAGCTGCATAGGGAGGGTTCTAATGGCTTCAAAGCAGCATCTCCTGTCCTGCAGGGGAAACTACACTTTGGTGTGTGAGGGCAAAGGCTCAGTGCCTACACCAAAGCCTGAATTCCATTTTCCACAACAATAGGGACATAGAAAATCTCAAATGAAAGTGGTGTACACTGCACAGAAATGCGAAGGTGAAGGTTGCTGGCGGATCCCAACCTAGCAGTGCAATGCTAGCTGCTGCCATGGAAGAACAGATCCTCAAATTGCTAGATGAAGAGGCTGTGCAGGCATTGGGTATCTGAACATCTTAAGGCAGCCAGGGGCTAGCAGTGAATATCTGCTCACAAAACTTACTGCCCATGCATCCAGTCACCTGTCCCTTCTACTGTGTCCATTTTATACCTGCACCTGTTTAGAGGTAATGGTGACACAAAGTCCACCCGTCCCGGGCTTTATGTTAGAGTGGGATGAGGGTACTAGGCGGGATGTCTGTAACAATATTGCAATGAGTAGTACCATCAAAGAGCAGAGTTACATCCCAGTACCTTGTGGTACAGGCCAGGCCTACAGTTACATCAACCAGCCCACAAGTATGGTTGGACACAGCCCTTGTTTACGGTCCTCTGCAATGCCATGCCCTGGTCTGCTGTGCTCAGAACTGTTGTGATACACTTGGATGGTTGGGAGACATGCAGGGTTGGTGATGTGCATGATATAGGTTTAGACAGGTTTTAGTGTTAAACTATGTGCACATATATCTTGGGGGTTGTGATAGGTGCTTGTGATCAGACTGGGTTCAGACAACATCACAGTACAGAAATATCTTTACTGGGAGTTAATACTTATATTCACTATCATTTGGACCATGCTAATTCTGTGCTTCTGCTTTCGTTAGACCTCTCTGCCAATTTTGATCTTGTGGATCATGCCATTCTACTTCAATGACTCATCTGTTGATATCACAGGTTTGGTTCTAGATTGGTTTGCATCCTTTCTATTGTCCTGAAAATATCAAGTATGTTCCCAAGGAATGCTCTTTGGATCTTGTTCTGTGACTTGTGTAGTAACACAGGACTCCATCCTGGCACCTACCCTATTCAAATATTCTTGGTACCTCTTTTAACTCTACTTCAGTCCATAGAACTTACTGGCTTCATATATGCAGATGACATTCAAATATTGGCATTACTAGATCCAAATAATCCTCAAGAGATTCAATCCCTGAATAATAAACTTACACACGTATCCACCTGGCTACATGACAATAAAATAAAACTCAATCCTGACAAATATAAGGCTATATTATTCTCTACTACACCTGATCTGCCTCTTGCTGTGCCACTTATGCTCTATGGGGTCTCTTAAGCATCTTGGCATTTTTCTCAATCATACCCTAAAGTTTTCAACCTCAACTTTTATATCTAATTCACCGTTGTTTTTTTCAAACACTGCCTTGAGTGAATTCCTTCAAAAAGGTGGTAAATAAATCCTAATAAATAAATACATAAATTTAATACGCTTTATCAGATCACTTCTTTACCCTTTGGCTCACAATATCCTGGTCCATTCCCTTGTCCTCTCTCAATTAGATTATTGTAACTCTCTGTACAAAGGTCTGAGACAAAAGAATCTGCGTCATCTTCCAATTTTCAAAACATCTCCATTAAAATCATTACAGGGTCAAAGAAATAGGATCATGTAACCCCGCTCCTTAAAAGTGCCCACTGGCTACCTATCACACAAAGGATCACCTTCAAAATTCTTCTATTTTCAAAATAAGAAAGTGTAAAACCACCTCTTTCTTGGAGCGTGCTTTGACTCCATATGCCCTTTCTCAAGCATTCTATTCATCCCAACACAACCTTTTGGCTGTGTGATCCTTCTGTCATATTAGACTCGATATTACACGAGAATCTATTTTTTCTGCTGCTGGTCCCACTTATGGAATTCTATGCACTTTCACCTCAGATCACAAACCACTCTAGGAAAATTCAAAACAGACCTTAGAACATTCCTCTTTGAGGATACATTTAACAGTGACTGATGTATCTGCATTTTGGTGTGTACAGTAATATTTGACTTCTGCTACAAGCACCTGCTGAGTCACCCAAATGCTGAAACTATGACCCATGGGCAACTTTCATTGAACATGGTAAAAAAGCACTCAGTTTTAGCATACCTTATTAGCACACTCTTAGTATATAAGCCTTGCTGTGAAGCTAAACTAAACCAAAAGAGGAAGCAGTAAAACCAAGGAACAGGCAAGGTGTTAGTTTGACTCTAGCTAATGCTACTTCTCTTCTAGCTCTTGTTACCTTCCTGCCTGCCTTTCCAGTTGCGTCCTTCTAGGTCAGTGACTCATTTATTTTTATGTCTATTTCAAATGTACTATACTGTCTTTACTGGCACGCAGGGCAAGGCGATGTACAGGCTAAAAGAACATGGAAATGAACAACAATTTCTCCAGAGGGAAGCATAAAAACACAGTCAATAAAGTAATCAAACAAGTCATAAAGGGAGAGGGGGTCAGGCAGTGGTGTGCTGGTAAATTTTTAACAACAGGCTCTCTCCCCGGTCCACCTCGGCGCCCCCTCCCCCCCGTCCACCACTGCACCCCCCCCCCCCCCCCCGTCCACCACTGCGCCCCCCCCCCCCGTCCACCTCTGCGCCCCCCAAAATTGCAGAGCTGGCTATAGCCAGGGGGGGGGGGGGGCAATGCATTACTCTCTCCAGGAAAAAAAAAATTAAATGATCCCAGGTTCCAATCTAATTCATGTTTAATGTGGGATAAAATGCCATAAATAAGTACTGTAAATAAATATAAACTTTTAATGTTGAGCACCTGATTCTCAAAGTGAACATATTCCAAACACTATAATGAAAATAAAATGATTTTTTTCTACCTTTGTTGTCTGGTGACTGTTTTTCTGATCATGCTGGCCCAGTATCCAATTCTGCTGCTATCTGTCCTCCTAACTCCGTTTCCAGGGCTTCCTTTCCATTTATTTCTTTTACTTTCTTCCTTTCTTCTTCATTTCTGGTCCTCAGCTTCTGCCTATTTTCTTCATCCATGTGCAGTTTTTCTCCTTTCTTCCTTTTCCCTTATCTTATCACCTTCCTCACTCTTCCCTCCCCTCCATCTATGTCCAGCATTTATTCTCTCTCCCCTCCTCTCCCCCTGCCCTCCATCCACCCATGGCCAGCGACCCTTCTCTCCCCTGCCCTCCATCCACCCATGGCCAGCAGTAACCCTCCTCTCCCCTGCCCTGCATGCACCCATGGCCAGCGACCCTTCTCTCCCCTGCCCTCCATCCACCCATGGCCAGCAGCTCTCTTCTCTCCCCTGCCCTCCATCCACCATGGCCAGCAACTCCCTTCTCTCCCCTGCCCTCCATCCACCCATGGCCAGCAGCTCCCTTCTCTCCCCTGCCCTCCATCCACCATGGCCAGCAGCTCCCTTCTCTCCTCTGCCCTCCATCCACCCATGGCCAGCAGCTCCCTTCTCTCCCCTGCCCTCCATCCACCCATGGCCAGCAGCTCCCTTCTCTCCCCTGCCACCCCCTCCCAACTTGTTCTGCAAATTCTCCTGCTTCCTCCCTCCCTCCCGATCAGGTCCCTCACCGACCCTACCTTGGCCATCAAATTCTTCGGGGCAGGCAGTGTTGCCTGCCCGCTGCCATCACTGGCTTTCCTCCGCTGCCCGATCGCGCTTCAAAATGGCCGCCGAGACTTACAGAAGTCTCGCGAGGCCGCCTCTGGAAGTCTCAGCGGCCATTTTTAAAGCGCAAACAGGCGGCGGAGGAAAGTCAGCGATAGCAGCGGGCAGGCAACACTGCCTGCCCCGAAGAATTCGATAGTCAAGGTAGGATCGGTGAGGGACCGGATCCGGAGGGCGGAGGGAGGGAGAGCCGGCTCGCCCTTTCCAACAACCGGCTCGCAAGTCCGGCCAAAATTTAACAACCAGATCTTGCGAGCCGGAGCGAGCCGGCTCCAGCACACCACTGGGGTCAGGGGATGAATGATACAGCAAAGAGGGAAAAGGACAGAAAATTACAATGGAAGTAATGGTTACGTATGTTACAAAACCATCATCGAAAATCATAGACTAATTGGAAGTTTTCACTGCAGTTTTAAAGCTTTTAATTGATAAATTGCTATGCATGGCTAAAGGCAGGTTATTTCAAGTAAAAGGGACAGCAAAAAGAAGGCACAACGTCAAGTAGTTTCAAGTTGGTCTGCCCTGTCACCAGGGAGAACTATACAATGGTCATTAATAGATTGCAGAACATGGGAAGGAGAGTAGAGAATGAAAAGGGCTGCTAAATAGCAAGGGGGGGAGTGCCCATTTAAAAAACTCAGCGTGAAAGTACTAAAATTTTGCATTATTGAACTGGAAGCCAGTGGTGGTGTTTGAGAATAGGCGAATCATGGTTTGATTTACACAGTAATTGAATTGTTGTATTTTGTAATGATTGGAATTTTTTTTAGATTGACTCGGGAAATGCCACAGTAAATGAGGTTATATAGTCCAGCTTTGAAATAAGAAGAGAAGTACGAGTGAATGAAAAGAATCATGATAATAAAGCATCCTGACAATAACTAGGAGTAGCCTAGTGGTTAGTATAGCGGACTTTTGTCCTGGGGAACTGGGATCGATTCCCGCTGCAGTTCCTTGTGACAATGGGTAAAGTCACTTAACCCTCCATTGCCCCAGATAAATCGCTTTGGATGTGGTTGCAACTATGTTAGCAGATGATTAAAAAAAGCAAACCTGTTTTAAGCATATTGGGGTAAAAGAAAGCTGGTGATCAACAGTGACCCTTAGATAGTGAAGAGTCCAGATGCATAATAAAGCTGCCCATAAGGTTAAGAATGATAAATCAAAATACAAGTGGCCAAACTTAAGGATTAAACTTTTTCTTCTCCAGGCGGGGGTCCTGCTAAGTGCTAAGTGCTGCTAAGGTCCTTTTTACACACAAAAAAGTTTTATGATATTTTCTAGAAAAGATTAAGAAAATTAGAGGGCACAATTTCACTTTAAATCATTGTACTGAACAATGTTGCGTCGAAAGCTTTGTTCAGTTGAAAAAAGATTTTAGGCACTAGGTTTTTCTTGTACTGACATAAGGTTAAGAACATCAGATGGATAAGATCCAACAGGCGACTTTTATCTTTGTTGAGGATCAAATGGTGTGGTCAAAAAGTCAGTTTGTGACAGCATCAAGGCAGCTTGTAGAGAATGAAATGAAGGGGCATCTGGGTCAGTGTAATTGAGTAGGAGAATATCATTAGCATAAAAAAATGCGGAGATGCCAAAAGATTTAGATGAGAAAAAACCAAGTCCCCCTATGGCATTTCCTTGTGCTACAAGAAAGGAAAAGCATGTGAACCTATGAGGGACCCTTGGCAACATATACAAAAAGAGGTTGAATTAACAAAAATTTGAAACTTATGAACAGTAGTACCTATTTTCAAGGATTCAAGCATAAGTACATAAGCATCTCCATACTGGAACAGACCAAAAGTCCATCAAGTCCAGTATCCTCCAACAGTGGCCAGTCCGGGTTACATGTACATGGCAAGATCCCAAAAGAGTAAAACAGATTTTGTGCTGCTTATCCCAGGAATAAGCAGTGGATTTTTCTGAAGTTCATCGTAATATGGTTTATGGACTTTTAGGAACATGTCCAAATCTTTTTTAAACCCTGCTAAACTAACTGCTTTTACCACTTTCTCTGGCAATGAATTCCAGAGCTTAATTACACATTGAAGAAATATTTTCTCTGATTTGTTTTAAATTTACTACTTAGTAGCTTCATTGCATGCCACCCTAGTCCTTGTATTTTTGGAAAGAGTAAACAAACAATTCATGTCTACCCATTCCACTCCACTTACGATTTTATAACCTCCATCATATCTCCCCTCAGCTATCTCTTCTCCAAATTGAAGAGCCCTGGCTGCCTTTCTTCATAGGGAAGTCGTACTATCCCCTTTATCATTGTATCATCCTTCTCAGCAGTGAGAGGGATGCTATTCAGTCTTTTGCACTGACTGTCACATGATTGTCTCCCAGTTGGCAAGAGGTTACATGTGTGTGCCCGAAGCAAAAGCTCTCAGAGAATGAGTCAGTTTTTTTGAGGCTAGAATAACAGACTTGGAGAGCTGAGAGAGACAGAGAGGTATGTAGAGACCTACAGGGTAGTTGTAAAGAAGTCCCACATCCAATCTGGAAGCCCCTGTGCTGCCTTGGAGGAGGAAGGTCTCCTAAAACGAGATCACCACCCTGGTGAAGTAGGAAACACTCCTGTAGCCAGGACCTGCCCACCAGGGGATGCACTATCCTTTCACACTGAGGATATGTCTCCAAGAACTTCTGCCTAGGTGGGAAGGGTTAGGACAGCTATTGTAGTTGGTGATTCGAATATTAGGCATGTAGATAACTGGGTGGCTGGTGGACCTGAGGCTCGCCTGGTCACTTGCCTGCTGGTGCAAAGATTGGTGGACCTTAAATGTTACCTAGCTGATGGGGAGAAGCCGGCTGTCTTGGTACATGTGGGTACCAATGACCTAAGAACATGTGGGAGGGAGGTTCTGAAAACCAAATTTAGGCTCTTAGGTAGAAAGCTGAAGCCCAGATCCTCCAGGGTAGCATTTTCAGAAATGTTTCCTGTTCCACATTCAGGACCCAAAAGTCAGGCAGAGCTCCGAAGCCTCAATGCGTGGTTGAGATGATGGTGCAGGGATGAGGGATTTAGATTTGTTAGGAACTGGTTAACGTTCTCTGAAATGGGGAGTCTGTTCCGAAAGGATGGATTCCATCTTAACTGGGATGGAACCAGGCTACTGGCGCACAGTTTTAAAAAGGAGATAGAGCAGCTTTTAAACTAAAATGGAGGGGGGGAGTGAACAGTTGCCCAGGAGGGTATGGTTTGGTGTGGAGTATCCTTGAAGGAAACTATTGAAACAGGACATTTAGGGAACCCCAACAGTGATGTTTCAACAATGACGAAAGAAAGCCAGGTGTGTTTAAGGAGACAAGGTAAAGGATGCGCATTATCCTCATCAACTTCTAAGCAGCTTGTAGATGAAAGGAAAAAACACAATGTAAAGTGCCTGTATACAAATGCTAGAAGTCTAAAAAATAAGATGGGAGATTTAGAGTATATAGCACTAAATGATGAGATAGATATAATAAGCATCTCAGACACTTGGTGGAAGGAGGACAATCAATTGGACACTGTGTTAATAGGGTACTAATTGTATCGCAATGATAAAGGGGATCAAATTAGAGGGGGTTGACCTATATGTTAAAAAGGGAATTGAGTCAAACAAAATAAACTACACGCAACAGATAGCAGCATGGGATCATTATGGATAGAAATTCCATGTGTGACGGGAAGGAGTATTTTTGTAGGGCTTTACTACCATCTGCCTGGACAGAATGAAGAGACAGATGAAGAAATGTTTACATAAATGAGGAAAGCTGGCAAATTGGGCAGCAGTATAATAAGAGGTGATTTCAACAACCTCAATATTACTACTACTACTATTAAATATTGACTGGATAAATGTTACACCAGGGAGCACCAGGGAGATAAAATTCCTAGATGTAATAAATGACTGCTTCATGGAGCAACTGATCCAGGAAATGTCAAGAGGGGAGTGCAAGACATAGTATGAGAGGTAATGGTGTTTGGTTCACTGAGAAGCTGACCATGAGCTACTATCTGAAATAAAACCACAAAGAAAATCTACTGTAGCAGTATTTAATTTTTGAAATGGTGAATATGATAAAATGAGGAAAATGGTTAAAAAGAAGTTAAAAGGATCGGTAGCAAAGGACAGGACATCAAAGGGCTCATTTTTGAAAGAGAAGAACGTCCATCTTTCAACATAAATCGGAAGATGGACGTCCTTCTCCCAGGGATGTCCAAATTGGTATAATCGAAACCCAATTTAGGACGTCCCCAACTGCACTCCGTCGCAAGGACGGCCAAAGTTCAAGGGGGCATGTTGGAGGCGTAGTGAAGGCAGGACTTGAGCGTGCCTAACACTTGGACGTCCTTGACCCATAATCGAAAAAAACATGGACGTCCCTGACGAACACTTGGACGTTTTCACCTGGACCTGTTTTTCTTACGACTAAGGCACAAAAAGGTGCCCAAAATGACCACACGACCACCGGAGAGAATCAGGGATGATCTCCCGTTACTCCCCCAGTGGTCATTAACCCCCTCCCACCCTCAAAAAACATCTTTAAAAATATTTCGTGCCAGCCTGTATGCCAGCCTCAGATGTCATACTCAGGTCCATGACAGCAGTATGCAGGTCCCTGGAGCAGTTTTAGTGGGTACTGCAGTGCACTTTTGACAGGTGGACCCAGGCCCATACCCCCCCCTACATGTTACATTTGTGGAGGAAACAGCGAGCTCTCCAAACCCCACCACAAACCCACTGTACCCATATATAGGTGCCCCCCTTCACCTGTAATGGCAATGGTAGTGGTGTACAGTTGTGGGTAGTGGGTTTTGGGGGGCTCAGTGCACAAGGTAAGGGAGCTATGTTCCTGGGAGCAATTTATGAAGTCCACTGCAGTGCCCCCTAGGGTGCCCAGTTGGTGTCCTGGCATGTCAGGGGGACCAGTGCACTACAAATACTGACTCCTCCCATGATCAAATGGCTTGCATTTGGTCTTTTCTGACATGGAGGTCTTTGGTTTTGAAAATCGCCGAAAATCAGAAATGACCACGTCTAGGGACGTCCAAATCTTGGGACGGCGAAATTTAAGGATTTGGACGTCCATCTTGTTTTGAAAATATGGGTTTCCCCGCCCCTAGATTTTGCCGTTTTGCAAGGACGTCCAAATCGCAACTTGGACGTCCTTTTAGAAAATGCCCCTCCACATCAGGCATGGACGTTGTTTAAAAATACCATCTTGGAAGCCCAGACCAGATGCATTTCACATATTTTCAAAGGTGGAAAGAAGAGAAAATGACAGCCCGCATGGTTAAAAGGTGACGTGAAAGAGGATATTAGAGCCAAAAGAATGTCCTTCAAAGAATGGAAAAAGGACCCAAATGAAGAAATTAAGAAGCATCATAAGCACTGGCAAGTTAGATGCAAAGGATTGATAAAGAAAGCTAAAAGACAATATGAAGGGAATATGAAGGGAAACTTGACACAGAAGCAATAAATCACAGTAACAACCTTTTCAGGTACTTCAGGAGGAGAAAGTCTGCGAGGGAATCCATGGAACCGTTAGATCATGAAGGAGCAAAAGGGGCACTCAGGGAGGACAAGGCCTTAGCGGAGAAACTGAATGAATTCTTTGCTTCTGTCTTTACGGAAGAAGATATATACCTATAATAAGCAAAAGTCTCTTTCAAATAATAAGCACAAAGTACTTTAAATATCAAAAACTGTCCACTGGAGTACAAAAATATATATATTCAAAGGGAAAAAGCCTCAGAACCCTTTTCCTCCACTTCCATTATGGAAGAGATAATGGTAGGAACAAATAAGGGTATGATTACTTCACTGGCATTAAAAAAAAAAAACCCTTTGAACATCAATTTGTTAAAGCTCCTAGCGGACTAGCTTTAGAGGATCAATGAATAAAAAGTGACAAAAGATAAATTAACAAACTTAACACAAACTGCTTCAAACACACACTGACAGTGGCCAAAGATTCGCCAATAAAGATGTGTCAAGGTGCTATAAGTGTATTCAGCTTAAGAATGTGTTTCTCTTCTGAAAGCGTTACCAAATCCTATGGGGATCACCAGCTGCTCGGTGATATGAAAACAAAAGTTCTGTGTTGTAGGCAGTGTTGGAAAAAAAGCAGGGTGACCAGGACTTTTGCATTAGTTACCATACTTTAAGTTGTACTTCCGCTGTGCAGGAAAGATTGACATGGTGGTCAGAGGCCACATTTTTTGCATTGTTCCCTGAACATAAAAACACCTGCCCAGAAGTACTGCAAAGGAGAGAGGACTGTCACAAAGCAGAGACTGCTGCCAGAGTTCATTAGGACAGTATGGGCCATAGTGACATGTACTTTTCAGCTTTCAGTACTAAAGTTGGGGGAAGAAGCTGGCATGATAATGTCAAACTGAGGCCCATGCTTGTGACAGTCAAGGGGAGGGTGATCAGGGTCCATTGGACAACCTGGGGAAAAAAAAGATTTGGGGAGGGCTACAGGGGGTGGGGGTATGTTGAGGTCCATTGGACCACTAGGGAAATTAAAAAAAAAATGGGGGGGGGGGTGGGGGCACTGGGAGGTGAGAAGTAGGAAGCACAAGTAGGCAGCCTTTGCAGCTGCCTGCTTGTGCTTCTGCCCTCTCTGACAGCTCCAGAGCAGCCGAAAAATTTGTTTGTTAAATTAGTTACTCTGGAGTTGTGCATCCCCCAGAATATACATTAGAATAATAATGAGCTCAATGTAATACATTTGCATAGGGTTCTCAGTGACTGCTAATGGCACATAACAGAGCCAGGGAAAACTCCTTTGTGTTTTACTAGCTACATAATTGCTTGCTTTAGACTGGCTGGAACCAGTCTAAAGCAAATGTTAATATCAGGGTAAGCTTTTTGCATCTGGCCCATAGTCAGTGGTGTACCAAGGGGGGGGGGCAGTGGGTGCAGTCTCCCCCGGGTGCACGCCACTGGGGGGGGGAGGGGGTGCCGTGCGTCTGTCGGCAACGCTCGTTCCCTGCTCCCTCTGCCCCGGAACAGGTTACTTCCTGTTCCGGGGCAGAGGGAGCAGGGAACGAGCGAAGCCGACATGCGCGCGGCACCCCCCCAGCAGATAAAAATGCACCCGGGGGGTCCTTTCGCAAGGGGGAGGTGTCCGTCCTTTTGCCGGGGGGAGGTGTCCTTTCGCCGGGGGTGGGGGGGTCGCGCTGCACCCAGGGGGGGTGTCCTTTCGCCGGGGGGAGGGGTCACGCTGCCCCTGGGGGGGGGGGCATCGGCGATCCGCCCCAGGTGTCAGCCACCCTAGGAACGCCACTGCCCATACTCTGTACGTGTAAATCGTATTCCAACATAAAACAACTTTAGGGGAATGTTACTAAAGCTTAGCTCGCATTATCTGCAGCAGGACGCAAAGGAATAAAATGGGCCCTGCTGCAGATAACTCGAGCTAAGCTTTAGTAAACAGCCCCCTTAATGCGGTACTTTTCCAATACAAATGATTTAGCGTGTGACACATTTCTTCCTGCTTGCATTTATAGTATAAAACTGAAATTCACTAATGGAATCGGATTTCTTTACACACTCCTTGAGGTCCTTCTCTGTTCCCTCCTGGATTTTAGATATGCCCTCTATGGTAAATGGGGGCTGGTGACATATGTTGACAGAGGCCAGGATAAAATGCAGAAGAGAGAGGCATGTGCTCATTTGGAGCAGAAATTGCGCTGCAGCAGGGTGGCATGTGCTGAGGTTGGTTCCTTGGTAGTGGTCCACCAAGAGCTGTCCTGGGGTTGCTAGGCAACCCCGTGTCTTTTGTGTGAAGAAGAGACAGTTAGATGCAGTACCGTAGACCCGAGAGATGGGGCGGAAAAGAGCACTCTGCTCTCCATTTCAAGAAAAAGGACACAGTTCAAAACACAAGCTTTTACGCTAAATAAGTGAGTTCAAGGGAAAGGAATACTTTCAGTGTGACACTACATCTGTGTGTTGTGTGGGAGGGGAATTTTGATGTTTACTTTCCTACCCTGAAAAATCAAGACATTAGGAAAAGCAATGGTTAAAGAAAATAATTCATAATATTAACAAGTGGTCTTGTAAGAAAAAAAAATATCACTCCTTCGTTACGATCAGTGTGTGAGAGCTGAGGAGAAATTCAATTGTCAGAATTCTAAGAAATCTTTTTTGTGCCTTTAAACCAGTGTGTCGGAGTAGCCGAGTCATAGGAGCCAGCTCTGTGGATACCAGTGGGTGTTGAGCACCCCCAATATTGAACAAGCTCCTTCAGGGGCCGATGCAGAAAGCCTTTCAGTAGAACTGGCTCAATGTGTATCTCTACCATAAAACTACCACTTAAAAGTTTTGCCCTGGTGTCTAGTGGTACCTTCTCCCTCCCTCCTTCCCCTTCCAACCTGATGAGTTTAAAAAATAGTCCCTGGTGTCTAGTAGGGACCCCCTTCCACCTGACCCCTCACCCAGGTCCCCTCAGATCTTGCACCTCTAAATGAGGCAGAAGTGATGCCCATTCATTTCTTCTTCCAGGCCGTCATCTCTAAAATGGTTTCTCCCTGCTCTACGTGGTGTATCATGGGATGCACTGGGCAGGGCTAGTCTGACATATAAAGGCAGGGCCAGGCTACTGTGGGAGTAAACCTCAGCACAGAAACCCTTTTAGCATGCAGTGGCCATTAACAAGCAGGTACATTCGTTAACAGTGCACTGCAGCCCGCAGTATTTTTCTGCATTGGCCCCTCAGTGTATCCAGGGAGAGGCCTATTGGTTAGAGCAGAAGGGTGAAAACCAGATAAATCAGGCTTCAAATCTTGTTGATGCTCCTTGTGAACCTGGGCAAGTTGCTTTGCTCTTTAATGCCTCGGGTACAAACATAGGGCAATATTCAGCTTGGAAAAGAGACGGCTGAGGGGGGGATATGATTGAGGTCTACAAAATCCCTAGTGGTGTAGAATGGGTAAAAGTGAATCGATTTTTTTACTCTTTCAAAAGTACAAAGACCGGGGACACTCAATGAAATTATATGGAAATACTTTTAGGAGGAAATATTTTTTCACTCAAAGAATAGTTAAGCTCCAGAATTTGTTGCCAGAGGATGTGGTAGCAGCGGTTGGCGTATCTGGGTTTAAAAAGGGTTTGCACAAGTTCCTGGAGGAAAAGTCCATAGTCCGTTATTAAGATGGACATGGGGGAAGCCACTGCTTGCCCTGGGATTAGTAGCATGGAATGTTGCTGCTAATTGGGTTTCTGCCAGGTACTTGTGCCCTGGATTGGCCACTGCTGGAAGCAGGATACTGTGCTAGATGGACCATTGGTCTGACCCAGTATGGCTATTCTTATGTTCTTATTTACTAATGGGCATTTTATGCAGTGGAACCTGTTTACTGATAATGAGAGCAGTTCTATAAAGGGGAAGCCACAACATGCCTACTTGTAGCCTATTCTGTAAAGAAAAGAGCATGTGCACTTTTCTTTACACTATATCAGCATGACATGTCAAAAACATGCCCACAATTAAGATGCGATAATTTACACCACTCACAGAACTGGTGTAAATGCTATTTCTAATCTACATATGAAAATATTCACCCTGCCTATGCTGCACCCAGACTCTTCTCATTTGAATGTCCACCTGCAAACTAAACACCATCGCATTTAGGTGCCACGTTATAAAATAACGCATACAAGGGCTCATTTTCAAAATGGAAAAACGTCCAAAACGTGGCAGATGGATTTTTTTTTTTACAAAACGTCTTAATCGCTATTTTCAAAACCTATTTTTAAGCCAGTTTTCTATGCAGTTTGTATGTAGTGCGATTTGCCGATTAGTATAAGGCATTCCTACTCTCTGCCACAAAACATCCACCGTGCGATAAAATTTTTTTAATACTTTTTAGTGCAGGCTTCCCATGGTAATGTCTTTTTAGCATTCGGTAAACATACATTAGTGCTTACTGCTGCTTAGTAAAAGGACCCCTATATGATTTGCTCAAGGTCTCACAGTATGCAATGGGCAAGGAACCTAGACTGTGGTCTCTGGATCTCCTCTGTACTTTAACCACTACACCACTCTGCCAGCACTAAAAGAAGTGCAGATGTTCTATTTTCTTCAAATAGGAGTTTTTACAGAACGGTACTGCTCCTTTTATGAATGCTATAATCACCCTGCCATATTGAGATTTAATTTCTGCAGTAGTACTTGTAGGTCTGTTAAAAATCAACAAATATGTTGTGGCTTTCTCCATCTGCTAGGATTACTGCAGAAATGTCATCTAGGGATGGCAATATGCTTAAGCATGTTACATGAACAAATATTCCATTTAATATAAAAAAGCTAGTCTTTTCAAAAGTGTCCTCTCCTCTGAGGATGTTGAATAAGAAGCTTTTAATTCAGTCAAAAATGATTGAGCAGTCTAAGATTAGAGGCTGACTGGAACTTTGGTTTCAGTTTTGGCTTTGGCACCGAAACTGGCTTGAAATCTGCATTTGGCCTTATTTCACTTTCGGACAAAAATGCTTGCACATTTTCAGTCGAAACCAAAATTTTTCTTTTATGTTGTTTTGAGGCTCTTCTTCTCCTCTCCCCCGAACCTAGGAAACCTTCTTACCAGACCCATCCATAGACTGTCACTGGGCCTTACCTTACTGCTCTGGTGGTCTAGTGGCAAGTTGGGGCAGGAATGATCCCCAGTTGCTCCTGTCCATCTTATGCCCACAGTTAAAATGACTGCTGTGACTTCCAGAGGCAGTCTATCAAGATTGCCATAGCCATTTTGGGATTGGAGCCAGCGTGGGTAAGAGTGACTGTACTTGCTCCTGCCTGTGATGGCTCCAATCTTGAAATGGCTGCCGCAACTTCCAGCAGCAATCCCGTGATGGGCAGGAGTGAATGGGGATCACTTCTGCCCTGACTCACCACTAGACCACTGAAGTGGGGTAAGGTAGGCCCAGGGGCAGTGGCGGTGGTGGTGCGGTGGCATATGAGTGGGTTTGGGGGGGGGGGGCTTATTTTCTGGAGGGAGGAAGAAAGAAGTGGGAGATGGAGCTCCTGTAGTTTGGAGGGAGTGGGGGTGGTAGAGGAGGAGGAGGGAGGGAATGGGGAACTGTGCTGGTTTCAACCAAAACTGAGTGGCGAATTTGGGCCATAGATTCATTTCAGCCAAAATTGGAAAAAAACTCAGTTTTGGTCGCCCTCTATCTCAGATTTGTAGGTACACTGATGTTAACATACTAGGTATATAGAGAAACTGTAATCTGTATTCCAATTATATGACATATGAAGTATTCCTATATGATGTTTTTGCGACCACAAAGGTCCTGCCTTCAAATGTGACCAGTGCTTTTTTTGTGCTGGAACAGCGTACTGGCACCTTTTTTCCCAGGGCCGGGTCACCTGCCCGCCCTCAGCTTCCCAACATCCCTCCTTTCTGTCCCTGCCGCCGCCCTGCATTTAAATCTTTTACCTCAAGTCGAGACGGTGGCAGCAGTGAAAGCAGCAGGCTCGCCTCCAGCCTTCCCTTCCCTCTGTATCCCATCTTCTTCTGATGTATTTCCTGTTTCCGTGAGGGCGGGATACTGTGAGGGAAGGAAAGACTGGAGGCAAGCCTGCTGCTTTCACTGCCGCCGCGGCTGCGACTTGAGGTAAAATAAAAGATTTAAACGCAGGGCGGCAGCAGCAGGAACAGAAAGGAGGGCTGTCGGGAAACTGAGGGCGGGCAGGTGGGGCTGGTGTTGGAACTGGAACGAGTCACTGGACATGGATGGGAGGGGAGGGGAGGGGGCAAAGGAGAATTGCTGGACATGGAAGGGAGGGCAGAGGAGAATCACTGGACATGGATGGGAGGGGAGGGCAGGGGAGAGAGGAGAATCACAGGACATGGATGGGAGGGGAGGAGAGTTGGTGGACATGGATGGATGGAGGAGAGAGAAGACAGGAAGGAGATGCAAATGGATAGAGGGGAGGGGAGAGAGGAGAAATGCTGGTTATGGATGGAGTGGAGGGCAGGGAAGAGAGGAGAAATGTTGGAGGGAAGGAAAGACAGAGGAAGGAGATGCACACGGATGGAGGGGAAGGGAGAGAGGAGAAATGCTGGACACGGATGGAGGGGAGGGAAGACAGAGGAAGTAGAAATGCAGGACATGAATGGAGGGGAGGGAGGACAGAGGAGGAGATGCACATGGATTTAGGAGAGGGAGGAGAAATTCTGGGCACGGATGGAGGGAAGGAAAGACAGAGGAAGGAGATGCACATGGATGGAGGGGACGGGAGATAGTTGAAATGCTGGACATGGATGGAGGGAACAGAAGAGAGAGGAAGTGAGATGAACATGGATGGAGGGGGAGAGGAGAAATTCTGGACAAGGATGGAGGGGAGGTAAGACAGAGGAGGAGATGCACATGGATTTAGGGGAGAGAGGAGAAATTCAGGACACAGATGGTGGGGAAGGGAGAGAGTTGAAATGCTGAGCATGGATGGAGGGGAGGGAAGAGAGGAAGTGAGATGAACATGGATGGAGGGGAGGAGAGAGGAGAAATTCTGGACATGGATGGATGAGAGGGAAGAGAGAGGAAGGAGATGCATATGGATGGAGGGGAGGGAAGAAAGAGGAAGGAGATGCATACTGATGGAGATGAGGGAAAGGGAAAACAGGAGAAAAACTGCACATGGATGGAGAAAATAGGCCAAAGCTGGATCCACTCTATATCTCCTCCAGTCAAGTCTGCGGAGGATCCAGCTTTTACCTATGGATGTAGGGCAAGAAATGAAGAAGAGGAAAGTAAAGTAATAAATGGAAAGGAAGCCCTGGAAATGAAGTTAAAGGAACAGATAGAGAGCAGCAGAATCAGAGACTGGGACCAACATGATCAGAAAAACAAAGTCACCAGACAACAAAAGGTAGAAAAAAATCATTTTATTTTCATTTTAGTGTTTGGAATATGTCCAATTTGAGAATTTATATCTGCTACCTTATTTTGCGCTGGGTATACTGGAGCTGTAACAGCTTACAGAAATTATTTATAATGAAAAAAAAAATCACAAGTTATTTTTTTTCTCCTATACTGGTATAGTATTTTCAATGATACTTGTTTATATGCACCATGGCTGGTATAAGGGGTGTGGCTACTGTGGGTGTGGCTACCGCAGGGGCAGAACCACAGATGGTGACCCCGCCCCTAATGAGTACTGGTACTTTTTTTTCCTGCAAAAAAATGCACTGAATGTAACCAAATCCTGTACTTCAGGCTGATCTAGCTGGACTAAATTAAGATTTCCAGATCTGAATAATCATGTTTTAGGATACAGCATGTTTTAAGATGGAGGAAACTATTACATTCCTGAATGAAAAACAGTACAGTTGTTTCTTTGTTTTATAAGTGTGGCAACCAGTAAATAGATATTCTTTTCAGTTATATTTGTTGATCAAGAATCATCTGTATAGGATACTGTAGACTGTTAATTCTCTGATTATGCCTCCTCCAAACAGTACATAAGCTAAGTTTGAGGAGTGGGAAGCTGAATGCATGATTCATCCAAATTTGTTAAATATAAAAGTTATTTGCTGACTTTATGAATAAAAATATTCATATCATTTGCTAAAAAATAGAATCTCTAAGGTCCTGAAAATCCAGAGGAAGCTAAACAAACTTCATCATATATGCTTTTAGACTAGTACCCCATTCCATGTGGCACAATATAGTAATCAATTTTATTACAATATGCATGAACCTCAGTCCTTCTCTGAGATGTGTTCTCATGATATCACCAACATCTGGCTTTGAGCAGAGGAACCTCACTGAACATGCTCAGATCATAGTATGAGCTTGAACTAAGGAAAATTAGTCAAACATTTGGTTATAGCTCATCACCAAGGATACTACATTTAATCAAGCAAACACACATTTGTAACCCAAGGGAAAAACACAGAAATCTGTCATTCAAGATGGAGCAAGTATTGTCCTATGTCAAGGGTCCTCAACCCAGTAGCATAACCATGGTGAGGGGGGGGGCTTGGGGGCCTGGCTCTCCCAACTTTGGGCTTAGGCCCCCTCCAGAACTGCAGCACCCTTTTAAATGGCTGTCAGGGATACTGAAGCCCCACCAACCAAAGAAATACAGTTCCCAAGCAACTCCCCTCCTCTTTGTGCTGCTTCTTTAATGCAAAAGTCGGCGGTGTGCCTGCAGCCAGCAATGCTGGGTGTTCTCACTCATTCTCAGTTTGCACAAGAACTGAGCATGCTCAGGGAGTCCTGGAGTCTGCAGCTGGAGGCATATCTGCATTAAAGAAGCAGTGCATGAAGGAAGGGAGCAGCTTGGGAACTGTATTTCTTTGGCTGGTGGGTCCTCTGCATCCCCCCCAACAAAGGTATGTTTAGTGTGTGTGTGGTGGGGGAGGGAAAAATGTGTTGTCCACCCAGTGCACCTCTGTGCCCCTGCCTCAACCTACTCCTCAGTACACAGCTAACCTATCAGGTTTTCAGGATATCCATGCTGAATATTAATACAATTCTAATTTAAGTTCACACGCTATAAGTAGTTGTACCAATAAACAATTTATAGTCATCTACAACTGTTACAAATTATTACAAAATCTTTATTATACCATAATTTCTTAACATAATTACATCACCCATGTTATCTAAAAAATCCCCAATCACATTCAAAATCATTCACTTCAATCATCCACACACACTTATTATCTTAAAAATCATACCTTCTAATATCGAACACCTTCACATATATTTAAACTCCTAATGAGTAGGTTGAATACTCAATCTATAATGTGTCTAATACAATTTAACAACTTCTCCATGTCATAGATGCCTGCATTCTTTTTTATCTTTTATATTCTTCTTTATACACAGATTTCCATAATAGTATCTCTTCCTTTGTCTATTTTCATAATTGTCCAAGGAACAATGACATGTTCTTAATTATTGCTGACTCCATCAGGTTTCTGCCAAATCATGTCACTTCTACATTCACCACTGTGGAGTATATTTCAATTCAATATCCATACTCATCACAGAATAAATATTCTGTAGTAGTCCTTTCTATCGCTTTAACTTTATCGGGCAAAAATTCACGCCCTTACAATAACTCCCATCTTATGTCCATTGAGGTAACCTTGTCCAGACCCTACACGATCGTGTTTCGCTTACAAAGCGTCTTCAGGGGTCAAGAATCTACAATAGACAACATTATCTAAATATTCATTCTAAAAATATATCATATCTTAAAAACCAAATAACCAATCCCTTACCGGCTCAACCAGGTTGTGAGACTCTCAGTAGCATCGGATGTGCTGGTGGTAACATTCACAAGAACGCCCACACGTGCGCATACCGTGCAGCAGGATACCGAGGTTTAAATACCTCCTTACACATTCAACCATTCAATTTCCTTGTTTAGACCATTTGGATTCACTGTGTTCCACAGGAATATCAGACGCTGTTCTCTCCTTAATAACATTAAAGGTATATTGCCACCCCTCTCAGATTTAACATGTCTAAGAACTACAAATTGGAGGTCATGTATTTCATGTTTTAAATCTAGCCAGTGTGAAAAAAGAGGTGCTTCCACCCGTTTAGTGTGTAAATTACTCAAATGTTGAGCAATTCTAAGTTTGGTTTTCCTCGTAGTAAGACCAATATACCATAAATTGCATGGGCATTTAATCCCATATATGCAATTCATGGTATCACAATTCGTACGTCCTTGTAACCGGTATATTTTATCTGAATGGGGGATGACAATCTCCCTTACTTGCATTGTGTATTCACAATACACACAGTGATTACACCGCTCATGACCTGAATCTCCCGAGCTCGTGATCCCACCATTGCTACCCTGGGTTAATTGTTCTCCCAAATTTCTGCCTCGAGAAAATGCGAACCGAGGCATATTACCAAAGGTCTCATGTATCCCTAATATGGACCAATGATGTCTTATAATTTGTATAACACTAGTAGATGTTTTAGTATACGGAAGAACACATGTCAGCTGATCACTTTTCTGCCTTTTCACTCTCTGCTGCTGTCATTCCTTATGATAATTAAACGCTCTTTTCGAGGCTTGCTTCAAAATTCTACCCGGATAACCTCTCTGTTTGAACCTCGTAATCATTTGATGAGCTTGGGCAGTATATTCTTGTCTAGAGCTGCATAACCATCGAACTCTAAGCACTTGACTCGCAGGTATGCTGTTCTTCAATGATGTCGGGTGATGGCTACGATAGTGAAGTATGGCATTACGATCAGTTTCTTTACGATAAACTTTAGTTACAAATTTGCCCGTTTCCCATCTGATATTTACATCGAGGAAATTCACCTCCTGATAGCCAATATGATGAACAAATTTGATATGAGGACTAACTCTATTCAAATTATTCAAAAATTTAGACAAGTCTTCTTGTGTACCCTGCCACACTAACAAAATGTCATCTATATATCGTAGCCATTTTTTAACGCCAACAAAATAAGGATCTCCATATATAGCTTGTTTCTCTAATTGGTCCATATAGAGGCATGCTGTGGTGGGGGCTATAGTAGCCCCCATCGCAACTCCCTTAACCTGAAGAAAAAATCAATCCCGAAATTTGAAAAAATTATGATAAATCACTAATTCTGCAATCTTACCTAGCAGCTGTATCATCCGAGCAGGTTTCCAACAATCCTTTAATCAAAAGCACTGCATCCCTTTGGGGGAATATTTATTCTGTGATAAGTATGGATATTGAATTGAAATATACTCCACAGTGGTGAATGTAGAAGTGACATGATTTGGCAGAAACCTGATGGAGTCAGCAATAATTAAGAACAGTTGTAGATGAGTATAAATTAATGAATATTAATGAGATAGATTTGCATACAATGGAGGCAGTGCCTGCAAATCTATCTTATGCAGATATGATTCATTCTATTTTTACATCTTGACCTGACTTACTAAGGCTTTTCTCCTATTATATGCCTTTAGGAAAAAGCTTAATGAATCAAGCCTGTAGCCTTGTCCTTAATACTTTATAACCACAAACAATAGTACATAACTGGCACATTCATGAATGGATTGTAGTAAACATCTGAATTTTTAATCTTCACTCTACCTTTCCTAAGATAGGATATAGGATACAGTCATACTGATAGACAGCAACCTACCCAAAATTGAGAGGGAGGTGGGGACTTGGTTTACGGATAGGGAAATGGGGAAAGACTGGGCATCTGTATGGTACATGAAAAACTGCATCAGATTCATATAACTGAGATTGTATTTGTTTGATCCATGCCACATCTTTTTCATACATAATGCAGGTATATTAGAAGTATAGTTGACTTGATATACTGCCTTTCTGTGCTTACAATCAAAGTGGTTTATATATTATATACAGGTACTTATTTTGTACCTGGGGCAGTGGAAGGTTAAGTGACTTGCCCAGAGTCACAAGGAGCTGCAGTGGGAATTAAACCCAGTTGCCTAGGATCAAAATCCATTGCACTTATCATTAGGTTACTCCTCCACACCTCCACTACTGCTATTAATTTCTTATGGCACCTGTGGATAGGAGACAGTAAAACGTCTGTATTTTGAAAATAGCTCTCCCAGATATGGTATTGAACATTACCTAGAAGAAGGTTAGCTATTAGAAAAAGAGCCCTTTGAATTCTATTATTTTTATCACACCATGTCTGTTATCGCCAGATTGAGTGAAGAGATGACAGAAGCTGTTCTGACCAGCTCTAACAACCAATGAAGATGGCTGCCTGTGGTCCTCTGAGGAAATAATATTTGTATGTTGGATAACATTTAAAACTATTGGCAGTAAACTGTTTGTTGGCTACAAAGCTGGTATGATCTAAGTGAACTAAGGATGCCAAATTGTGCTCCAACTCCATCATAAGGAGTTTTACAAGAATTTTAACACTTTTGTTAAGTAGAGAAATAAAGTGAAACAAAGACTATTTAGAGGTCCATCCATATTCAAACGATTTATCAGATCAACTCAGTTTTTACCCACATAAATTTTCTTTTTAAATATTTGCCTTTCTTTGTCTGGATAACTTTGTCCACACATCTTCTCTTGTGATGTGTGGACAAAGTTACATAAACAAAAAAAGCACAGAGCCAAAGACATAGTGAGGGTGGATTAAAATATTTAGCCGGATAGGACGATATTGAGTGCTATCCTGATAAATTTATATGGACAAATCAATTCCCAGAAATAGTCGGCTTAAAGTTACCTGGATAACTTTAACTAGCTATTTAGATTTCTAATAAGCTGTACTGAATGTCCAGATAACTTTATTTAGGTGAAGTACCTGTTTACTGGGTTTTTCAATGTAGTGTTTTTAGGGCTTGAGCCATTTTCCCTCAAATTCTATACAGTGCGACTTAAGTTCCACGTAAATCTGGTCGTATTCTAGATTTGCGTACACAACTTGATTGGCTTAACAAGCCAAACAGCGCTGATAATTTCCACTTAACAAGTAATTATTGACACTAATTGGATCTAAGTTGAATTTACACTCTCAACTGTCTAAGCCAGTGGTTCCCAACCCTGGTCCTGGAGGCACCCCAGCCGGTCAGGTTTTCAAGATATCCACAATGAATATTCATGAGTAAGATTTGTGTGTAGTGGAGGAAGTGCATGCATATCTCTCTCATAAATATTCATTGTGGATATCTTGAAAACCTGATTGACTGGGATGCCTCCAGGACCAAATTTGGGAACCACTGGTCTAAGCGTATTCTATAAGTGATGCATGTAAATTCTAGAATGCAGATCTTAAAAGGGGGTGTGACCATGGGTGGGTCATGGGCGTTCCCAGCATGTACGTGTAGTCTTATAGAATGTGCCCATTCTGCGTGTAACTTAGGTGGTGGCGGCATTTATACCAGATTTTCATTGGCAAAAGTGGCTGCAACTAAATGTATTCACAGAAAATGGGCATTGGGCATATTCTATAAACTGCGCCTAACTTTAGGTGTTGTTTATAGAATATGCTCAAGCGTATTTTTTTTTTTGCGCCAATTTTTTAGGTGTCATAAATAGAATCTAGCCCTTTATGTCTACAGGAAAAGACTGCAGTTTAGCTCCCTTATCTACGGCATACTGTGATCCTTCATAGATTTATTTTCATTTCTTTTAGATAACGGAGATAAGCACCTTCATTGGATTGGGTAATATCTTTTTTTATCAGTAGCCTCTTGTAACAGAACTTTAAGACTGGGAGAAACACCTTATACAGTTTTGGTAAAATTTAATAGGTAATCCATCAGGGCCAGGGCTAGATGATTTGTGCTTGTTCAGCTTTTTTATGACTTTGCTGTAAGTTTGGGGAGACTTACATGGACCAGAAAATCGAAAACTTATTCACCACTGTTGTAGGAGGTTCTGAATACAAAAATCTATAAATCAAATTATTTTATGATTCTGCTCTGAGAGGTCACTTGGAGAGGCATTTTCAAAAGGAACGTCCAAGTTCCGATTTGGACGTCCTTGCAAAATGGCGAAATACAGGGACGGGAAACCCGTATTTTCAAAACAAGGTGGACGTCCATCTTTCATTTCAAAAATGCCATCAGGGATGTCCAAATCCTTAAATTTGGTCATCCCTAGATTTGGATATCCGTAGACATAGATGTTCCTGACTTTCGGCGATTTTCGAAACCGAATATGTCCATGTCAAAAACGTCCAAATACAAGACATTTGGGCGTGGGAGGAGCTAGCATTTGTAGTGCCCTGGTCCCCCTGACATGCCAGGACACCAACCGGGCACCCTAGGGGGCACTGCAGTGGACTTCATAAAATGCTCCCAGGAACATAGCTCCCTTACCTTGTATGCTGAGCCCCCCCAAAACCCACTACCTACAACTGTACACCACTACCATAGCCCTTACAGGTGAAGGGGGGCACCTATATATGGATACAGTGGGTTTGTGGTGGGTTTTGGGGAGCTCGCTGTTTCCTCCACAAATGTAACAGGTGGGGGGGGGGGGGGTATGGGCCTGGGTTTGCTTGTCTGAAGTGCACTGCAGTACCCATTAAAACTGCTCCAGGGACCTGCATACTGCTGTCATGGTCCTGAGTATGACATCTGAGGCTGGCATAGAGACTGGCAATCAATATTTTTAAAGATGTTTTTTGAGGGTGGGAGGGGGTTAGTGACCTCTGGGGGAGTAACGGGAGGCCATCCCCGATTCTCTCCGGTGGTCATGTGGTCATTTCGGGCACCTTTTTGTGCCTTCTTCGTAACAAAAACAGGTCTGGGTGAAAACGTCCAAGTGTTCGTCAGGGACATCCATGTTTTTTTCGATTATGGGTCAAAGTCGTCCAAGTGTTAGGCATGCCCAAGTCCCACCTTCATTATGCCTCCGACACGCCCCCTTGAACTTTGGATGTCCTTACGACGGACTTCCACTAGAGATGTCCAAAATTGGGTTTCGATTATACTGATTTGGACATCCCTGGGAGAAGGACGTCCATCTTCCGTTTTATGTCGAAAGATGGATGTCCTTCTCTTTCAAAAATGAGCCTGAAAGGCACCTTGATCATTACTGTACATACTTTAGAGAGAAAATGATGTTGCTACTAAGACCTTGATTAGAAAATTGTAGTGCCCTCTAAAGGTTGTTAGGCTCCAATACTAACCCAAGTGGCATCCCAGCCTCAGATATTCTGTTCTGGATGTTTTTCTTTCTTCCTGGCTTTCCGAAAGCCTCAGTATGTTCCTTTATAAGGAGGAGGAAATCTTACTGACGAGGAAGGGAAGTTTTAAACTGCCACTTAAATGGCTTTGCTGGAAATATAGAGACAGTTAGATGAAGGAATCGAGTACATAGTTAGATAATAAGGAACCTGTGAAATAACCCCTAGTAGGGGTTGGCAACTTTGAAATAATCACTTTTGGAATAAAACTTAGGAAGATCCAAAGAGAAAATAAATGATACTGTAAGATTCCCTACACCAGATACCCCTTGTTTCCAAAAGAGTGGTGAACCTATGCTAAAGTTGTGTCTGCTACTGAAACCCTTTCATACCCAAATGGTTTGTTAATAACAAGGTCAAGTATACATTATAAGATCAAAAATTGTTCCAGCACCAATTTTCAGAGAAGGATACTTGAATACTTTTTGTATGGAAAAGAAAACTACAAGACCTATGTATGTAATCTTGACATTATGCTGCAAAACAGCAGTCAAATTTTCATTCTCCAAACTGTGCCTGCAGATACAATTCAATAAGCATTTTAAGGGCAATACCTGCAACTTCATGTGGTTATTTAGGTTTACCACATGAATAACAAGATGGTAAAGATAAATTATTCAGTGGACACATTAAACTTTTAGAAAGAAAAAAACATAGTATGACATGAACAAAAAAGACAAGAAAAAAGGGGATTATAGGTAGGAGGAAAATTAGAGCCCGAAGAACTGGAATGAAAAAAGCCACAAAGATACAACAGATATAAGGCTGTAATTACATCTTCCATATTTGCCAATGTGAAGTAAGAGAGAGGAGGTAATGAGTTTATTCATAGGCCACAGTGAAGGTATCTGTTTCTTCACAATTTTTTTCCTTTCCTAAGAGGAAATAATTGTTTCTGGAAGAGACCGATGGATTTTAAGAACATAAGAATAGCTATACTAGATCAGACCAATAGTCCATCAGCGACTCAGCTGAGTGTACTGACAGAATGAACCCTTTCCTTAACCACTTGCGGTGTTACCTCTGTCAGCCAAGTATTGCCTGTTTGTCTTTGTCCCGCTAGGGCGGGCCCTTTGCCTGGTCTATTGTAGGCCATATGTTTGCATTGCTCTGTTAGTATTGAGATGCGCAGCTAGGCTGCTTATGTTTGATTTCCCTATACAGCTAGGCTATTCTGCTTTATCTTTACTGTATACTTTTTGCTTTGCATTGTTTCCGCTAGTAGTGAGATGCGCAGCTAGGCTGCTTATGTTTGATTTCCCTACACAGCTGGGATGTTCTACTTTACCTTATTCTATGTTTTATGTTTGCCTTGCTTCAGCTAGGTTAGACTGTATAGCTAGACTGCCTGTTTTCCTTTTTGTGCCGTTTGGCTAGGCTACCCTTTTAGCCTTGTATTTCTTTGCTATTAATAAAGCTGCCTCAGTTCATCTCCACTTGTCCAGTCCAGTTCTTGGGAGTACTCTTAGTTCTGAGGGGACTCTGTCTACCCAGAGGTGGTTGAGTGATTCTCACGTGGCCACCTCTGGGCCAAGGGCTTACAAACGTCACATCTGCTATTTTTATGTTTTGCACAGTAAAGGAAAAAATGTATCTGTTTCTATTTCTCTATTATTGCATTACATGCAATCTCATTACTTGGTATTTCAATTTAATTTTTGTCTGTACATTTCTATTTTTGGTTGTGGTAACTTTTGTGCTCGGTGAGGGCCTATCTGTGTTCTGTTTGATTGAGGCCAGGTATTCTGTTAGCATGACATTTCTATGCAGGGCTGGAATTAGGGGGATGCAATTAGGACAACCTCCCTGGGTCCTCATGCCATAGGGGGCCCCAATCCTGCCTAAAACTGAAGAGGATACAGTTTACCAATGGGTTGTGATTTCCCCTCTCCAATTTCTGCCATGGACCCCTGCCTCTCTAACACCAGCCCTGATTCTATGTAAGGATTCTGTAATACCCTGGTTTGTTCCATTTTTCCAGTGTATTGATGTTCTAGGGCCTACTACAATATTTACAGTGCAGCCTTTCCTAGGCAAGATCCTTGTGTGAGTTCTGGGAATTAATAATGAAGAAATTGTAGATTTGTTCTTTGGGTCCTGCGTAATTTCTGTAGGGTTTTGTATTACTTCACAATATGCCAATAGGGTATGTTACTGATACTGAGGTGGCACAAGAATAGTTTATGGTTTATTTAAAACTAGCCGTTGAGAGGGTCACGTGATGATTTGAGGGAGGAAGTCGTGTATTCCATCTCTCCGGGACTTCCCCTCCCCCCCTTGCGATAAAACAACGGAAAAACGCCGCTGTACTTTCCTTTAACCGGCACAGCTTGTGTGGGAAAGTATATGGATCATTTTGTCACCCGCAAAATGAGACCGACGCCAAGTAGAATGGCGAAAAAAAGCGGCGAGAAGCAGCGTGGGCCTGAAGAAAACAAGATGGCGCCGGACCCGACATTAATATCGCTGCCACAGTTCCACCCGCTCCAGTTGCAGCAGCTCACTGAGGCGGTGAAGAAAGCGCTTGAGCCTCAATTCACCAAACTATCAGACCAGCTGGCGGGGGTAGAGGCCCGCCTAGACGAAACGACCCGCAGGACAGGGGAGTTGGAGGTCCGAGTAGCTGAACTGGAAGATGCGGGAGCGGCCAAGGATATAATAATACAAGACCTGCAAAAAGAACTGCTGAGGCAAACGCAACATTTAGATGATATAGAGAACCGATCGAGACGATCGAACTTGCGATTGATTGGCATTCCCGAATCAGTCCCAGACCGGTCCCTAGCGATGCAGTTGGAACGCTGGCTGAAAACGGAGTAGCGCTTTCGGATAGCTTTGGACCTTTATGCCTGGAGAGGGCGCATCGGCTGGGACGGAGGGCCGATGCTGGAAATAGGCCCCGGGCAGTTATAATCAAGGTACACAACTTCCTTCATAAGGAGGAAATCCCGAGAGGAGCCAGAGCGAAATGGGATACCTTGGCTTATGATGGTGTAGCAGTGAAGATATTCCAGGATTATTCCGCCGCTTTGCAGGAGCGCAGAAAGGCCTTTGCCCCTATGTGCCGCCAGCTAGCCCAGAAAAATCAAAGATTTATGCTCCTCTATCCAGCACAGTTGAAAGTGCTGCAGGAGGGAGGCTGGCAGACTTTTCGAACTCCAGAAGAAGCGCAAGTCCTGTTAAAAACCGAACCACCCATGGGAACGGACCAGAATAGCTGAGAGAGACACAGCAAGGCACATCAGCTGAGCTGCCGTGGGCCCTTCCTTCTCTGCCTGTGGCCCCGCCCTCCTGTGACGTAACATCAGCGAGGGCAGGACACAGGCAGAGAAGGAAGGGGCAGCTCAGCTGATCTGTGTTGCTGCGTTCGGCGAATGGATGTGTAAGTTCAGAAGGGAAGAGAGGGCCCGGGCCGGGTGGAGGGGTGGCGGCGACTCCGAGTGGGGGGGAAGGGGTAACAACCTCGGCGGCGCAGTTTCCCTCTCTGTCCCGCCCCTCCCGTCATCACGTATTGACGCGGGGGCGGGACAGACAGGGAAGTCTCTACTGCGCATTTGCGAGTGAGTACGGTCACTCGCCGTTTATATGTTTGATTTGCTATACCGCCATGACTAATTGCCAGCTCTCGGTGGTTTACAGTACTTTAAAAACATTATAAAGGAAAGGAACTATAACAATTGATAGGAAAGAAGGGGAGAGCACACACTCAGAGGGACAGGAGGATAAAAAAATTATGAGGCCAGGGGAAACTAGTGTCAGGAGAGGGAGGGGGAGATAGAGTTTAAATAGAAGGTGAGGGTAGGATAGCAGCAATTTATTTCTTCAGCTCAGATTGAGGTATAAGCCTTTGCAAAAAGCCAGGTCTTTAACTTGGACCTTAAATTCTTAAGTTTTAGCATGAATGTCTAGTGGGAGGGAATTCCGGTGGGAAGGAGCAGCAAAGAAAAAGGCACAATGACAGGTGGATTCTAACTCGGCAAGTTTAGGACTAGGCAAGGTTAAACGGTGATCATATAGTGAACGAAGACGGGCTGGTGAATAGGGAATAGTAAGGCAAGAAAGGTAATGGGGTAGACTGAGCCAAAGGGACTTGAAAGTGAGAACTAACAGTTTAAAACATATTCTTTGGGGAATAGGTAACTAGTGGTATTTTTGTAATAACAGGCATACACGATCATATCAGTGGGCATGACATAGCAGCCGGATGGCTGTGTTCTGTAGGGACTGGAGTTTTCTTGATAGAAGTTTGAGTACAACCTAAGTAAATAATGTTATAATAATCTAGTCTTGTGACAAGCAGAGCAAGGATTAGTGAGTGAAAAATTTCAGAGCTAATGTAGTGACTAATTACACGAAGTTGACAGAGTATGAAGAAGCCTGCTTTACACACATTGGAGATCTGAGGTGTGAATGATAAATGAGAATTAAGAATGACTCTAAAACATGAAACTGTTTGAAAAGTGGTCCCAAAAAACTGAAGCAGAATAGATGGAGCAGAAAGACCTCCATGTTACAATTTTGTCTTTGTTGATGACTAATTTGTGATAAAACAACCAGTCAAAAATGAGTTGGAGGCAGTCCAAAGAGGTCCAAGGGATGGATTCAGTGGTTTTGTGGGGTAAAGCAAAAGGATGCTATCTGTGTAGAAGTGAAATGAAATGCCTGTGGATTGTATCAGAGTGGCTAGAGGACTGGGGAATAAGTTGAAGAGAAGGGGAGAAAGGACTGAACCCTGTAGGACACCGCAGGGTAAGGATCGTGGAGAAGACTTAGACGAAGCCAAAATAACTGTATAGGTATGATTAAAGAAACATGATGTAAACCAAGACATAACAGAACCTGAGATACCAAGAGAGGAAAGTCAGGACAGTAAAAGAGAGTGGTCTACAAGATCAAAAGCTGCAAAGAGATCCAGAGAGATAAGGAGAACCATCTTGTGTTTATCCCAATCAGTATGCATTTCATTGAACACCGCAGTAATGTCAGTTTCTGTGCTAAAGTGTGATCTGAAGACAGATTGCCTAGGATGGAGGGCAAGTGGGTTTTTGTTTTTTAGCAAAAGAAGAAAGTTAGATGAATACAATTATTTTCTAAGACCTTGGAGAGGAAGCAGAGGTTCAAGACCGGCCGACAATATGCAGGAACAAGTGGGACCTGGGAGTGTTTCTTAAGAATGGGCTTAACAATAGCCACTTTCCAGCAGAGTGGCATCTGGCCAAGAGAGAGACTAGTGTTTATCAGGGACAGCATTTCAGGAAGAAGATTCAGGTCAGTATGCTTTAGCCAGGAGGAAGGAAATAGATCCAACTCACAGTAGGTGGTGGCTTTGGTGAGGGAGAGAGCACTAGAGAGAGAGTGGTGGGTTTGAAGATAGAAAGATTCCCAGGAGGCACACCCTGGCATGGGAGAAGGTTTCAAAGAAGGGAGGAAAGATGATTGAGGAGAAGTGGATGAGGTAGGAAAATATTGAGAAAGACAATCAACTGTGGGGGCAGAAGGGGTGATACCTGGCTGAAGATGATGTCAGACTATGAAAAATAGAATAAACCTCTTTGGTTAGGTTCGAAGCCTTTTTGATGCAGTCTGCATAGTAGAGGGCCTTGGCTTTACAAAGATGGCAATTATAATCCTGAAGCCTAGATCTATACAAAAGAAAATCAGAGGTAGATTTGGTTTTCTTCCAAATACATTTACATCTGTGCAATTGCTTTTTGAGGAGGTGTAAGCCACTATGATACCATGCTTGCTTATGACGAGATTGGGAGTGAGTGACCAATATGGTGGGAGCCACTTGGTCGAGAATGGAAGACAAACGTGTGGAAAGAATTTGTTTGTTCATTAAGCTGTAAGGAATTAATATCCAAAGGGAATGAGAATAGGCAAAACAAGATGGACGAGGGATCAACTTGGGAAAGATGCAAGGGAAACTTGCAAGGAAGGTGGACAGAAAAGTGGAGGAGTAGGTGGTCAGACCAGGGTACAAGAGAAGAACAGAGAGCCCTAAGTTCAAAAGCAGAGCTAGTGGGGAGAATGATAAGGTCTAGAGTGTGTCCCTTTTGGTGGGTTGGGAAGGCAATCCACTAGAAGTGTTGTAGATCAGCCAATAAAGAAAGGAAACCTCTGGACCATGAACCAAGCAGGTTATCAACATACACATTAAAGTCTCCGAGAATGAGGACCTCAGGGGAGCAAACTGGCACCTCTGTGATCATCTGGCAGCAGGCCACCCAGGAGATCGATGCTACGGAAGATAGACAATAGCATAATAAAAGAATGAGAAGGTTTGAACCGGTGAGTCTTACCATAAGGGCCTCAAGACAGGAAAATTTAGGAGCTAGTTTTGAAAGCTGGAGTTTAGTAGAGTAGAGGATAGCGAGGTAAGTGCTATGGGGAAATGTCCTAGTTCTGCTCTGCCTCTTGGACTGAGGTATGATCACTTGGGTAATCTCCTTCACTTTCTGGATCTGAGCCCTCACTTGTCCCTCGCCAGAGAAACAGCCCAGGTACTGGACTTCCTGTCCTCCCAGGAAACATTTCTTTGTATTTGCTTTTAAACAGGCTGCTCTCAGACTGAACAGGAATGCTTCTATTTGTATCAAATGGGTCTTCCAGTTTTACTATAGATGACAACATCATCAAGTATGCAAGTACATAACTGCCATGGGGTCTCAGCAGGGTCCCTGTGAAGTCTGAAGGGCGGCACTTTAAACTACATGCAACTCCAGAGGCATAGAGAAGGCTGTCTTCTTTTTAGCAGCTGGAGTAAGAAGCACCTTTGGTCAGTCTAATGCTGAAATACCTTTCGATCAATTCATCCACTCTTGGCATCAGAAATGTTTCAAGTTTGGAAAACCAAATAAAAAAGGAAAACCCACACGTCCACAGATGGTCCAAAAAGACCAAAAAGAGTGGAAATGACCACAGTCAGTCTATTTCAGGATACCAAGAAAAAAGTTTTATTCCAAATGTAAAATCTCAAAAATAATAGCAGTGCATACAATGATCCAAATGTAGGTACAATCTCTGCAAACTAACCATACACTATATAGATGGACCTTACAAAGGCCATGTTTCGGCAAACCTGCCTTCCTCAGGAGTTCTTACTGTATGTAGCATAAAGTACACATACACAGTAGGGACTGTGAATAACAACAACTTCATGAAGTACAGTGCCAAGTCTCAACAAACTGTAGTACATTGTCGTGGCACACTTTGGTTTTTCCAGACCCATACTGGGTCAGACCAATGGTCCATCTAGCCCAGTGTCCTGTTTACAACAGTGACCAATCCAGGTCACAAGTACCTGGCAGAAACCCCTCTTGTGCACACTGTAATAAAGCAAAAATAAAAACAAAATCCTACCTGTCTGGCTCTGATTGTACTTCTTCTGGTCCCTATCTAGGATACGGCTAGTATCTTTAGCTCAGATTCCTGGTTCTGTGCTGTACTGCTTTTAAATGGAGAAGTGGGTGAGGATTGAGTCTGAGTATTAAAGACAAAGGTATAAAGTAAAGCAAGACCCTTTATTAAAACAAAATAGACAAACCTGTTACTTCACAGGAACAGTAACTTGGAAATAAAGTTTCTTGGGATTCAGGTGCCATCTTTATACAGGCCTTTTGCTGACAGCTCCCAAAGTCACTGCATGCATGCCTACCTGCAATGTTACACAAATCCTGGCCTGGCTCCAAGAAATAGGTTTCTGATAGCTTACACATAGAGTGGAAGCACACACAATAGGGCTGCCCTGACTTGACTGTGCTCAGGAGTTTATCTGACTGCCTGAACAACATCCTCCTTGCTCTGTCTTGTCACACCATAGGTGCTCAGTATAAGAGGCTTGGGGAGGCTATGGTAATACTAGGGCCCAACTAAGGAACAGGTTATTTTGAGTAGTTAGTCTTCCCTGGATCAAACTTGCTTTCCTTGTGCCACCATCATCCAGCTGGATAGGCAGTGTCTTAAAAGGTGGAGGATAAAGGATTTTTTTTTTTTTTACATTTATATCACACATTATCCCAAGCAAAGTTGGCTTACATTTTAAAATACAGTGAGACAGAATAATAGAATTCAGTTATATCATGGGAGCAGATAGATGGATATATCTGAAACATTTAACATAGTTGAGATTAGCATATATACCCAACTGGGTATTTAAAAGTTCATACTTTAATGGAAGTAGACAAAACAAGAAGAACAAAATTCTCACAAAATAGTCAATATAACAAAACAGCACTTTGAATGCACTTCTGCTTGAAGAAAATGTACTTTATTAATGTCTACTAAAAGTTTTTTGAACTAATCCCTGGACTACTCTGGCTCTTTCTAGGTCATCCTTGCTGTTTTGTTATATTAGCTTTTGGCAATGTGTATTCTGATCTTTTGAATTTGTTTCTGTATTTATAGTATTTCTATATGCACAGTCTGACTTCATGAGGTTTCCAGTTCTGTTTTTTTTGCCTTCATATTTCTACTACTGATCTGTGGTCCCTTGTTTCATATTGTTGACAGTCTGCGTTTTGCGTATGCTATTCTGCTAGCATGTATTATCTATGTAGAGATCTTGTTGCAGTCCTGTTCTGTTTTTTTATTGGGTGGTGTGTTGGTGTATTAGGGTCTGCCCAGAGTAATGTTTGCAGTGCTGCCTTTTCATGCATAACATTGTTGCTCTTTGAGTCCTCGGAGTTCGTGCTGTTATGGTACAGTAAGGTTCTGAGTGTGCTTTTGCACAAGTTTGTGCATAGTGTTTTGCAGTTGAGGGATTGTGTGTTGGCCTTACTGAGGTGGCATCAACACTTTAATTTAATTTTAGTTTGTCATAACATCAGGTATGGTTTTAAAATATTTTGGAGGATCTGATGTTGAATTGTTCCATAGATGTGTATGTGGTTTAGTGTTGGTAAATGCTTGAAATAATCAAGGTTAAAATAAGATATGCACATAGAAGCATTACTTGTCAATAATCAGCAGCCCTTGCTTGGGACTCAGTCTCTTCTCCACGATGACAAATTTGTACATCGAATATACTGCAAGAAAACTTTCACTCGCTAACCTTCAATCTCACTAATTAGGGTGGTATTTTTCACTATTTTACTTTTACTTATTTTTTTTCTGCGTGTTGTCAGACAATTTTGGATGTAAGCCCCACCCCTGGCCCCACCCCTGAACCCTCCCCCTTTAGCCTCCCCAAACAGTTGAGCTGCTGACTGCCTTTGTACTTGTGACTATTTTGCTTTTACTTATTTTTTTTTCTATGTGTTGTCAGACAATTATGGATGTTAGACCCACCTCCTTTAGCCTCCACAAACAGTTGGGCCATCGACTGCCTATGTTTAAATGTCACATGCTATAGCACTGTTAACCAATGTAATGAGAAAAATATAGGACTAATATGTTCAGAATGATGAACACTGGTCAGCATTCTTGCTGCAGAGTTCTGGATGGCTTGTAATGCTTCGAACGTATTCAGAGGCATGCCTAAAAACAATAAATTACAATAATCCAATCTTATCAATTAATGCTTGAAGAACTGTTCTAAAATGTGTTGAAACAATAATCATTTTTAATCTTCTACATAATCTCAACCTAAAAAGAGTATCATCCAAACTCTCCTTAAAAGGAAAAAATTGCATATCATCTGCATATAACCAAAAATGCACATCAAGCTCTTTCAACAAACTACAAATAGCAACATATATATGTTGAAAAGTATAGCAAAAAGAATAGGCCCTTGAAGAACCCCTGTACTCGGTCATAATTTCAGTCTCAGCCCTGATTTTTGAAACACATTGTGGCATTACACTAATTTTGTGATGCATCAGATCAGCAGCCAGGAAGTGCTTGCCTGTAAGTTTTGAAAGCATTTGCTGTGCTGGTACACAATGTGAAGAGTAGCTGACAGCAGAGTGATTGATTCCTGTTGCTCTTAAGGTAGTTAGAGGGCAGATGAAGGGAAAAAGGTGGGGGGGGGGGGGGGGGGAGGCTCCAGAGGAAGATAAAAATTTGGAAAGAAGAGAGGGGGCAGATAGTGGGGAAGAGAAAAATGGAAAGTAGGTGGAAATAATGGCTAAGAACGGGAAAGGGATAGAGATGATGGATATTGTGTTATACCCCTGAAGCCAAGGCAGTGATTCTTAAATCTGTCTTGAGGAACACTGGCCAATTAGGTTTTCAGGATATCCACAATAAACATGCATGAGATAAATTAGCACAACAGGGAGGCAGTATATGTATATCTAGCTCATACATATTTATTGTGGATATACTGAAAACCCACGGTAATTTTAAAAATATCCAAACTAAATATCAAACATTCAGCCCCATCCAACTGCTTGACAGTGTCGGAATTGATAGGGCTTGAACCAAAAACTATAAAGAGCTGACAGGGGCGTAGCCATGGGTGGGCCTGGGTGGGCCCAGGCCCACCCAGTTTTGTTTCAGGCCCACCCAGCAGTGGAGGCAGCGGAGCGGAGGGAGCAGGCTGAGCTCCGATCCCGCATCTGCCCTGCCCGCCCGCCGTACCTTTAAATATTACAGTTTTGCTGGAGTCGCGGGCAGCCGGCATTGAAGACATCGGCAGGCTTACGCCGGTTCCAGCAGCCTTCCCTTCCCTCGTTGCAAGTCGGATGATGGCTTCGCCCTCGTAGAAACAGGAAATACGTCAGAAGAGGGCGGAGCCATCATCCGACTTGCAACGAGGGAAGGGAAGGCTGCTGGAACCGGCGTAAGCCTGCCGATGTCTTCAATGCCGGCTGCCCGCGACTCCAGCAAAACTGTAATATTTAAAGGTACGGGGGGGGGGGGGCGGAAGGAAACAGGGCAGACAGGAGAGGAGGGTTGCTGCACATGGTGGAAGAAGGGGAGAGGAGAGGGCAGGGGCGAGGAGGGTTGCTGGACATGGTGGAAGAAGGGGAGAGGAGAGGGGAGAGGAGGGTTGCTGGATGAAGGGAAGGGGAGAGGAGGGTTGCTGGACATGGTGGAAGAAGGGGAGAGGAGGGTTGGTGCACATGGTGGAAGAAGGGGAGAGGAGGGTTGCTGGACATGGTGGAAGAAGGGGAGAGGAGAGGGCAGGGGAGAGGAGGGTTGCTGGATGAAGGGAAGGGGAGAGGAGGGTTGCTGGACATGGTGGAAGAAGGGGAGAGGAGGGTGCTGCACATGGTGGAAGAAGGGTTGCTGGATGGAGGGAAGGGGAGAGGAGGGTTGCTGGACATGGTGGAAGAAGGGGAGAGGAGAGGGCAGGGAGAGGAGGGTTGCTGGATGAAGGGAAGGGGAGAGGAGGGTTGCTGGACATGGTGGAAGAAGGGGAGAGGAGAGGGCAGGGGAGAGGAGGGTTGCTGGATGAAGGGAAGGGGAGAGGAGGGTTGCTGGATGAAGGGAAGGGGAGAGGGGGGTTGCTGGATGAAGGGAAGGGGAGAGGAGGGTTGCTGGACATGGTGGAAGAAGGGGAGAGGAGGGTTGCTGCAACATGGTGGCAGAAGGGGAGAGGAGGGTTGCTGGATGGAGGGAAGGGGAGAGGAGGGTTGCTGGACATGGTGGAAGAAGGGGAGAGGAGAGGGCAGGGGAGAGGAGGGTTGCTGGATGAAGGGAAGGGGAGAGGAGGGTTGCTGGACATGGTGGAAGAAGGGGATAGGAGAGGGCAGGGGAGAGGAGGGTTGCTGGATGAAGGGAAGGGGAGAGGAGGGTTGCTGGATGGAGGGAAGGGGAGAGGGGGGTTGCTGGATGGAGGGAAGGGGAGAGGAGGGTTGCTGGACATGGTGGAAGAAGGGGAGAGGAGGGTTGCTGCACATGGTGGAAGAAGGGGAGAGGAGAGGGCAGGGGAGAAGAGGGTTGCTGGATGAAGGGAAGGGGAGAGGAGGGTTGCTGGACATGGTGGAAGAAGGGGAGAGGAGGGTTGCTGCACATGGTGGAAGAAGGGGAGAGGAGAGGGCAGGGGAGAGGAGGGTTGCTGGATGAAGGGAAGGGGAGAGGAGGGTTGCTGGATATGGTGGAGAAGGGGAGAGGAGGGTTGCTGGATGGAGGGAAGGGGAGAGGAGGGTTGCTGGACATGGATGGAAGAGAGGGAAGGGGAGAGAGAAGAATGCTGGACATGGATGGAGGGGATGGAAGAATGAGGAAGGAGATGAGATGAGGGAAAAGGAAGAGAGGAGAAAAACTGCACATGGATGAAGAAAATAGGCAGAAGCTGGATCCACTAGACAGTCAAGTCTGCAGAGGACCCAGCTTTTACTTATGGATATAGAGCAAGAAATGAAGAAGAAAGGAGGAAAGTAAAGAAATAAATGGAAAGGAAGCCCTGGGAACGGAGTTAAGAGGACAGATAGCAGCAGAATCGGATACTGGGCCAGCATGATCAGAAAAACAGTCACCAGACAACAAAGGTAGAAAAAAATCATTTTATTTTCATTATAGTGTTTGGAATATGTCCACTTTGAGAATCAGGTGCTCAACATTAAAAGTTTATATTTATTTACTTATTTATGGCATTTTATCCCACATTAAACATGAATTAAATTGGAACCTGGGATCATTTAATTTTTTTTTCCTGGAGACAGTAATGCATTGCCCCCCCCCCCCAGGCTCTCTCCCCGGCTATAGCCAGCTCTGCAATTTTGAGGGGAGGTGCACGGGGGGGGGGGGGGGGGGGGGGGGGGGGTGGGAGGTGGACGGGCGCAGAGGTGGACCGGGGAGAGAGCCTGTTGTTAAACATTTACCAGCACACCACTGTCTAGTGCCCACCCATCCAACCTGTTGGCCCACCCAAAAATTGACTTCTGGCTACGCCACTGGTTACAGAGCCAAAGAAAGGCCAGGGGATATTCATCTTCTGGGTGCAAAGGTACTAGGTCTCCTACACAAAACTTCCGCTGTGCACCTCCCTCAATTTTCAGGGCCCTAATTCCCCTCCTCCAATTCAACAATCATGATCATGCCAACAGTACGTCTTCCAGAATGAACATAGAAAAATGCAAAATTGGACATGATTTTGAAATACTAAACTTTATGGGGTCAATATTCAAAGTGAATTAACTGGCTAGACATGGCTCCTGGCTGGTTAAATCACCTCATCAGGGCTAATCCCAAATTTTCAGCCACCTCTGGCTGAAATTCAATGCTGGTGCCTGGACATGGTGCGACATTGAATTTCCAGATTTAACACTAGCACTGGTCAGCAAAACAGTGATCACCACTGGCTGAATAATGGGCCCTTTCCTCATTATATGCTAATATGAAAGAATTTCCAAAATTGATACTTCTGGGAAAATGGGTTATATTAAATTTCCCACCAGCCCTCTGGAACCTTTGCTCATCTGACCTACTTCCTGTTCTTTGGTTCTTGATCTACATCCAGCTTGCATTTCTGATTGTGTGTTCCAGATCCATGCCTAGATGTTTTCTTTATCATCCATTTTCTGCAGGTATACCTTCACTTAAGAGTCCAGTAATCAATGACTAGGCATGTTTGAATAGCTTGTACCAGCCTAAAATCAGAGGCTGTGCTGGAACAGAGACTGGGGCATCCAGCACTCTGAAGGACACAGAAGATGCTGTTCAAATAATGCAGGCCCTGCTGAATAGCCTTCATCCCAAGCCACATAGTAGTCCACATCTGCCCACTTGCCTGAGGAACCTCAAATGCCATTCCTAGAAAATCTTGAATAGTACAAGATAGAATTTCATTGGATTCCTTCACCAATATAATTCTGATTCTGACTATGTCCATATACCTGCAATATCTGTGAAGTATGCACAAGAACCAAGACACTATGGGAAAACTCACAGGCACTCACGTTGCCATTACCAGTACTGTCCAGGTCCTGGAGCTACTCTTGTCTCAAGGGAAATCCACTTCATTTTTTTTTGTTACATTTGTATCCCGCGCTTTCCCACTCATGGCAGGCTCAATGTGGCTTACATGGGGCAATGGAGGGTTAAGTGACTTGCCCAGAGTCACAAGGAGCTGCCTGTGCCTGAGGTGGGAATCAAACTCAGTTCCTCAGTTCCCCAGGACCAAAGTCCACCACCCTAACCACTAGGCCACTCCTCCACTCATTGCACCAACAACCTCTCCTCAGCACATGTAATGGCAAAGATGTTGATTAGAGGTGGTCTGACTCATGGTTTACCATCATATGCAGTCTCTGATCAAGGAAACCAGTTTACATCACAGTTATGGCAAGAGATAATCAGGCTACTGGACTTCCAGGTTGTTTGTCAGTTACGTCATGTTCTGTTTGTATTGACTAATGATTGTAAATTGTTGTTCTATGTGTTATTCTGTTAAATTAGTTTGATTATCTCTGGATTTTAAAGATTGTAAACTGCTTAGACTGTAATTATGATTTGCAGTATTAAATCTATATATTGGCAGGGTATCATCCAAACTCCAATGGCCAAACCAAACAAGTACATCAAACCTTGCAGCCGTTCCGTCAGTGTTTTTACACTACTACCAGAATTACTGACTGGATCCAATTGTTCTCAAGTGCAGAGTTTGCATATAGTAATGCAGAACGTTCCTGAACAGAGACTACTACCTTGTTTGCTAATTTTATTCATGGTACCACTCAGGTGAAGTACAACAATTGAGACTCTCCAAGAATTTGAAAGAAGTGCATTACTCAAGTTCAATAAGACCATGATGGAAAAAGCATGCAGATAGATGGTGGCAAGAAACCTCTCAATTTGCAATGGAAGTTAAAGCCTGGGTGGTGGTGAAGCATATACCCCCAGATTCTATATAGTGTGACTTAAATTATGCGAGCAAATCTGGTCTTCATGTACATTGTAGGTAACAAGCCAATCAGCACCCATAATTGCCAATTAACAAGCAATTTGACACTAATTGGCATTAATTAGAATTTATGCACACAACTATCTAAGTGTATTCTGTAACGTGATGTGTGTAAATTCTAAGTTGCATAGTTGAAAAGGGGGCGTGCCCATGGGCATGGAATGGGTGGGTCATGGGCATTTCTAAAATCTATGTGCATTGTTATAGAATGCACCTGGGCCACGCCTAATTTATGTGTCGGCATTTACACCAACTTTTACTTGGCGTTACTGTATGTGACTAAATTTAGTCGCATGGATGAGCGCTTGACATATTCAATAAACCGCATGGAAATTTGTGCATTTTCTATAATTTAGGCATACTTTATAGAATACGCCTAGGCATATATTTTTTGTCGCAATTCTATAACTGGGTGCCAAATTTAGGTGCAGCACGCTGAGCACTAATTCCATTCTATTTGGAGGCAGTTAATGCATTTTATTTTCCTCTGTTGCCATCAAAATAATACTATGTGCTCCATTGCTATTTCAAATTGTTTGTTTCAATGTATATTTAATAATTCTAAATACATAAAAATAAAGAAATAAAAAAAAAGAGACCAACTATGCTGATGCTTCCCTTGTCCACCAAGCTATAGTGTTTGGTTTGCCTCATTCACTGGATGCTCTAAAGTGAGAATGTACGTTAGCTAATTTAAATAAAAGACAAAAATACATGTGTCCCTAGAAATCCCTATCCATTCATTGCCTCTTTTTGATCTAAGTCATTATGCTGTCTGATTTTTTTTTTAGTCTTATTTATTTTAGTGTTATTTATACTTCTAAGGATAAAAGGCCACCTAGAATAATCTCTGTCAAGAATATTGTTCTGGCAGTGCTAGCAATTAGAAGTGTTTAGTGTTGGGTTCTGTTACTCAGTACAACTTAGGAAACCGTGTTTAAATCCTGATGATCTGCAGCTCAACATCCTGTTTTACAGCTGGCTGCACAAGATTGTTTCCTTTTCAAAGTTCTTTCCATTCAATGAATTTAATTTTATCCAAAGGAGGGACTCAGAACCAGCTAAAACCACCAGGCTTTTCAAAATTTCAAGGCAGTTACCTCTTTGATTGGTCTTTATACTAGTTTTCAGATCTGGGCTCCATCAGAATCCTCTTTCTACCTGTAATGGCAACAGTATATACACATACATAGAAAACATTTGGCTGTAGTGTGAGCATCAGTCAATTTGAAAGAAAGCAGCAGTTAACTCGTACTTGTTCTAAGGAGGGTCTTGACTATCGCTTTCTCTCAAACTGACTTTCACTCACACTACAGCACAATTTTGTTTCCGTGGTTACTCAGTATTAATTCTACTTTACTTATTAATCTTGCCTTGTTACATAACAGTTTTAACTACATGTCACTCTCACACACAGACACACTGCTATGTTTTTTTTCCTATCAGAGAAACTTTACCACAGTGATGGGCTGCTTCAGAAATGTACTTTAAAATTTAGCAGCTCTCTAGTATACCTCTGTTCTATCCAGTGACCCTGCCTAATGGGCCAGATTCAGTAAATGGTGCTTATAACTCAGCGCCCCCCAAAATAGGCTCATTATAGAATAGCATTATGTGCCGATTTTGCTGCCCAAATTTGAGTACTACGATGTACACTTTTGCTGAAACCAGGAAAAATTAACAACACCCAATTTGGGCACATATTCCCAGTATTCTATAACACTGCATGCAAATTTTAGGAATGCTCCTGACCCACCTATGAATCACCCAGGGCCATGCTCCATTTTTGGTTATGCACTGTGGGGTTTGGGCACACATTGTTATAGCATAGTGCTTGGCAAGATGGCACACAAATTTAAAATTGGTGAAAATTAGTGCCAATTAATACCCAATTATTGACGTGTCATCTTGGAACAGCATGCAAACATCTTTGCCCAGGATTGGGCACCATATAAAGAATTCAGGGGAATGTGTCTAACTGGCTACACTAACTGTCAAGTTAGTTTAGTGCTTATTAATTTTTTTGTAGCTGTCACCCCATAGCCAAATAAAATTGTAAGACCCCCTCCCCACGAGAGGTGCAGAATAATGATACACCTATAGAGAGCCCGCCTAGGTCATGACCCCAAACACAGGGTTTGTGACCCCCATCCCACAATTTGGGAAGCTCTGCTTTAGTCCCTGCCATGAGACAGCTTTCAAAATCAGCCTGTCAGCTGATTGCCTGCTGCCTCAAGACCAACAGATTCCATCTTCTATAATAATTCTGGCTTCCCCTGAACACTTATATAGAGAGAACTGTTCCATATGTCCAAATGTCCCTTAAGGCATACCTCTGCCCATCACTCTGCTCAAACCTGTTCAATGCCCCCACTTTTTTTTCTATAGCAGTCACCACTTATCTTTCAGGGCTGTCCTTGTTCCAGGCTGTCCTCTACTTTTATCCTCACTGCAGTAGGAGATTGTCCAAGGCCCTGCTGCCTTGCATGGGTCGCTGGGTTGTTAAAATCATCTCTAGTACCTGAAGATTGGAGGGTGGCCAATATAACACCTATTTTTAAAAAGGGTTCCAGGGGTGATCTGGGAAATTACAGACCGGAAAGCCTGACTTCAATGTTGGGCAAAATAGTGGAAACTATTATGAAGCACACATAGACAAACATGATTTAATGGGACAGAGTCAGCATGGATTCAGCTAAGGGAAGTCTTAACCTTACCAATTTGCTTCATTTCTTTGAAGGCGTGAATAAATATGTCGATACAGGTGAGCAGGCTGATGTAGTATACCTAGGTTTTCAGGAAGCTTTTGACAAAGTTTCTCATGAGATACTCCTGAGAAAATTAAAGAGTTATAGGATAGGAGGCAATGTCCTTCCAGCCCCAATGTCAGATTCTTCTCCCTAAATCAGCCCCCTTTTCCTAGCCCCAGCAAAAGACCATTCTCTCTCCTCAACCCCTTGCCCCTGCAGACTCTTCTCCCTAAATCAGTCCCCTTCTCCCAGCCCCAGCAATAGATTCTTCTCTGTACTCAACCCCTAGCTCCAGTATGTACCCTGTTCTCCCATCCCCAGAGTCTGCCAGTCTGCCTCCATCTTCCACTCCTCCCAGCCCCCATATTGGACTCTCTCCCACCTCAAAATGTTCCCAGCCTTTTATCAGAAGCATCCCTCCTTCCAGCATTATCCTTTCTTGCCCTCCCCTCCTGTGGTGGTCCACCCCCCTTCCCTCTTCCCTCAAGCATACTCTCTTCCCCGCATCTCCTTCTTGCTTCCGGGACTGTCAGCACCGGGGGGGGGGGGGGGGGGGGGGGAACAAAAGAAAGAAAAGGGCACCCTGCACAGAGCCTCATGCTGAAGCTCTCAGTCAGGCTCTGATGGTCCCACCCCTTTTGAGGCACAGTTCCTGCTGCTGTGGGGAGACCACCAGAGACTGACTGAGGGCCCGATGCACCAGACTGAGGCCCTGATGCACCAAAGTCCCCATAAAGCACTGAATGCTACTTCCACCTTTGTAAGTATTACCGAGGTGGAAATAGTGAGTGATGCATTAAAAAAACTGCAAACAAATCAGTTGCATGGAGTTTTACTGTACAGCTCAGACCAGGGCATGCGCAAAGCAGTCAGTCGGTAAGCTTGCTGCTATGTACATGCCAAGAAGTGCAAAGTGATGTACTTGGGATGCAGAAATACAAAAGAGATGTACCGGATAGAAGGAGAAAGATTGGTAAGCTCAGCTCAGGAGAGGGACCTTGGGATGATAGTGTCTGAAGATCTCAAGGCGATGAAGCAGTGCGACAAGGCGGTGGCTGCGGCAAGAAGGATGCTAGGCTGCCTAGAAAGGGGTATAACCAGCAGAAAAAAGAAGGTGTTGATATCCATGTACAAGTTGCTGGTGAGGCCCCACTTGGAGTATTCAGTTCAGTTTTGGAGGCTTTATCTCACTAAAGATGTAAAAAGACTTGAAGCGGTTCAGAGAAAAGCAATGAAAATGGTAGGGGGGTTTAGGCAGCAAGACGTACATGGAAAGACTTGCTGACCTAAACATGTATACACTGGAGGAAAGGAGAAACAGTGATGATATGATACAGATGTTCAAATATTTGAATGGTATTAATTTGAAAACAAACCTTATTGTGAGGAAGCATTTTTTCACCGAGAGGGTGGTAGATACCTGGAATGCACTCCCGCAGGAGGCTGTGGAGATAAAAATATAACGGAATTCAAAAATGCGTAGAACAAACACAAAAGAATCCTGTATAGAAGGATCAGATCCAAAGAAGCTTAGGAGAGATTAGGTTGGAAAACTGGTGCTGGGCTGACTTCTATGGTCTGTGCTCTGATAGAGGCTGAGTAGATTTGGATGGGCCAGAGTGGAGCTTTTCGGGTGTATTGACAACAACTTCAGAAATTTTAGAACAAAGCCAGTGCTGGGCAGACTTCTATGGTCTATGCCCTAAAAATGGCAAGGATAGATCAAGAACAAATATACATATATGATATAACACGTCATACCATATGTACTGAGTTTATGTTGTTGGGCAGACTGGATGGACCGCATAGGTCGTTAACTGCCGCCATCTACTGTGCATAAGTACATAAGTAAGTACATAAGTAATGCCACACTGGGAAAAGACCAAGGGTCCATTGAGCCCAGCATCCTGTCCACGACAGCGGCCAATTCAGGCCAAGGGCACTTGGCAAGCTTCCCAAACTGTGTTACTATGTTTAAACTCTTATATTTTATCAGAAACAAGAACACATTTTCTTGTAACAGAAGACAAAAATTATCATCACAGGAACACTTTCTACATTCACTGAGTTAATTTGCTGAGTTAATTAAATGGTGTTGCTTAAGTCTCCAGTGAAATTATAATCAGAATGATGTAAATGTTCAGTTCACGTGATCATATGCTTTTGACAAATCCTGTGCAGTCCTTAGAAGCGTTGGTGTTTGCCCAGTTTAAAATCCCATGTTGAGGTTGGTGTTTTAAACAAGGACGAAAAAAAATCATCTTGTTTCATGGAGAAATGCAGGCTACTCTAACCATAAAGGGAATCAAATTGCCTCTCTATTCTCAAATGTTTGCAATAGTTCTTCTTTTGTTTCACTAAACTGGAAATAGAAATAAGCAAACATTATCCAGATCTGCCAATTTACACAGATCCAGGGGGAGGGGGAGGGGAGATTTTAGGCCAGTCCTGAATTTCTGGTGACCCTATCTAGTGCATTATGGAAGATGCAGCACACAAATGCATTACCGTTACAAACTGCTCTGAAATATACATTCAGAACAATGACTGGCCAAGAAGCCTCCTTCCTGGAGGCAGTTCTGCATTATCCAATAGGTCACTGTAGTAAAATTTCTCTCTCAAAACAATATAAATCTATTCCTGATTCCTTACAGTCTAGACTCGCCTCTTTGTTAGACAATTAATTAAAACACCATGAGCATCCTGCACAAGCAAAATCCTCTTTTAAAAACTTTTCCTTGCCAAGTTTACCAGGCTGTATCTCATTAAACTATATCCTAGCCTCCTCTGCCTAAAAGAAAGAAATCGCATCTCTTTGTACCCTAGACTTCAAGAAGATAGGCATTGTTGATTAATGAAACTTAATTAGTACCTAGTCCCTGATGGTGCTAATAGGTAACTTGTTAATGAATGTAAGTAAAGTTTACACTGTCTCTGCAGGGTTGCCAGGTGGAAAAATTTTTTCCCACCCAAACCAGCCTAAATCCAGCCCAAAACCCACCCAAACTCAAACCCCGCCCCTGACACCCCCACCCCCGCGTAATCACCCCCGCCATCATCAACCCCGCCATCACCGGCCCTGCCTCCCCCGTCACCAGCCCCGCCTCCCTTGTCATCAGCCCTGCCTCCTCCGTTATCGCCCCTGCCCAGAACGTCACTAACCCCGCCCAAAACATCACTAACCCCGCCCCCCGTGGCCGAAAAAATCGCCTGAAAACCGCCCAAAAAAAAAAAAAGAAGCCCAAAAAACCGCAACCCGCCGCGGGCAAAAATTTCCTGCGGCGGGTCACGGAAAACCGCCCAATTGGGCGGTAAAACCGCCCACCTGGCAACACTGTGTCTCTGGTAGAGGAATTAATTATAGTAGCCTATCCTCTCATGTTGTGATACTGATTGTCAGCCAATAGCAATGCAGGAACCTCCAACGAATAGGGTCACTTGTTTAGTCTGCAATGGTCAGTTCAAAATCTCCATAGCGATACCTCTCTCTCAGGTAATTTTCTGGCCTTTAAAAAAAATGTTTACATCAAGTACTCTGCCTGATATATTTTTTAAAGGGATAGGATCTATATTCAGGTCCACAATCAGTGTTTTATTTAAACACTAGCCTTGGTGTTTCAAGTTTATTTATAGCTTGATATCCCTTCTACTGGAGACCATCTAGGTGGCTTACAATATAATTAATAAGTAAATAAATAAATAAACACACATATATAAAATTAGAAGTGAAATACAATCTTGATAGAAAACAAAAGAAAAGAAAAGTAATTGCTATGGCTAGAGACTTCTGGATCCATGTGCGCATCACCTGGAAAATCCCAACAGCCAGTATTTATGGTACTGGACAGCCAAAGTCCCTCTCAAAGTACAAGTCAAGCAAACATAGTGAAGGTAACACACAGAAAAAATGGAGCTAGATGATGTGTGAATCATGCAAAAATTTGATTTGGTATCACCTTAGCTGTGTTTGCTTGACTGGACAAGCAAACCCAAATATGGTAGAACAAATTAATTAAAAGCTTCGGCAAATAAGTAGGTCTTTAAGGTCCACCTTAAAAACTTATCAAATGATCTTTATAAACATAAGTGGTAAAGCATTTCAAAGTGTAATACTGAAAATTCTACTTCATATTTTAACTAATTGGATTGAAGTTATACCCACATATTCATGCTGGCTACTATCCAGATATCGGCACTGAATATCCAGGTATAACGGGCAGAGCTGCGATTATCGAGATAACCATCTGGATAATTTAGGACAGCTTTTTGCTGAATATCTCTGCATTCCTGGGTACCTCCTGGCTCTGCCCAGGCACTATGGGCTGGATTCAGTAAATGGCGCTGAATGGTATTCTATAACAGGTGCTCTGGAATAGATACCTTTTATAGAATAGCATGTAGCGCTGAGATCTGCACTCCACTTTGGGTTTAAGGATTTACACCAGCTGAAACCAGGTGCAAATCCTGGCATCCAAGTTGGATGCAGATCTGCACTATTCTTTAACACTGCAAGCACTTAAGGGAATGCTCCTGACCCGCTCATGTCCCTCCTATCATTACACCCCCTTTGCAGATCCACGTAGAAACATTTAGGTGCTATTGTACAAGTGGGTGCATGTGTTTCACATGGATCTGCCATTTCTGCCTCATTTCGGTGCCTTGCATCTGTTAGAACGCTTTTCTGTGCCTAATGTTAGACACCAGATATAGAATTTGGGGGTCTTCATGGACCATTGAGGTTGTATCCAAATAGTACTGGGGTAGTCTGCAGAGATTTTCAGCAGCATTATCTGGAGAATGCTGCTAAAACTTTGGGTATGCTCCCAGTCAGTGGCTCTTATAGGGATAGCAGCAGCTGGGTATTATTGTTATATTTTACTTGATAAACAAAAAATAACTTAGCATCTTATTTTATTGAAAGATTTCTTTTTTTAAAAGAATTTATTTATTTTGGCGTTGGACTTTTGTTTTCAGTAGTTCAAAAGGCAGAGGCTAATAATACTTCTTGAATTCACAGCACTTCTGAGGTGTTAGTCTCCCCTTCCCCACCTTAGCTTCCAATCTGACAAATAGACCACCAATTAGGGGGTTAGATTAAATAGAATTGTTGGGCATTGGTTGGAAAGCAAGGCTGGCCCATTCACTAAGCAGTTTAGGCATTTGCGTAGGGTGGCAAGATTTAGGGGTGACTCCAGCACCAAAATGACAAGTCAGTATATAGATCTCCATGGCTAGCTTGGGTCTTGAGCATCTGTGCATGCTGGAGATCTATTGGGTTCCACCCCTTCTAAAAGAGTAAGTTTGGAGGGAGCAGGAGCCAGCAGGCCTTAGGCATATATAGAAATGTAAGGGCCCATGCTGGCTACAAATAATCTATCAATGCTGACTGCCGCATCACCTCCCTAGACGAAGGAAAGTAAGCCACTGAATACTTCATGGGGGAAGGGGTGGAAAGAGGGAAGGACAGAGATGCTGGAGACCATGGGGGTGGAGAGAAATGCTGGAGATCAAGTTGGGGAAGAGAAGTAGGGAAAGAGAGATACTGGACACCACATTGGGTAGAGCAAAGGAGGAAGATGCTGGGGAACATGGAGGGAAGTGGGGAGGGAAGGAAGGAGAGAAATGCTGGATACAATGGGGGGTAGGGAAGAAGGGGTAATGCTGGTCTATGGAATGGTAGGGAAGAGAAGAAATGATGCTAGAAATGGGGAAGGAGGGCCTTGAGCCACCCCTTGATGAAGTGGGATACACATCAGGTTTTCCCTGGGGGAAGGGCAGCCCAATTTTCATCTGGAGGAGCTGCTGGCATGTGGAACAGTGAGGATGCCTACTTGGAAGCCCTCTAACTTTCTGGTGTTCTTGGAGGACTTGTACTCATAAGAGTGATGTCATATACAGGAACCACCAGAACAACTAGAAACACGAAAAGATCAGCACGCACATACCTAAATCTCCATTATCCAAGCTGCAAAGGTCTAAAATATAAATCAACCTACGCATCTAGCTTCTCCTACATAAGCGCGCAACTATGGAACACACTACCAAATGTCTTGAAAACATTACACGACCTAACAAACTTCCGGAAATCATTAAAAACCAACCTGTTCAAGAAGGCATACCCTAATGATCCAACTTAAACGCCTGAACCCTGCAACACAATGAAACTAATACTAGAACTAGGCAAAGCCTAAGTCTTCCTCCTTGATTACCTAATGTATTCTCACTCATGATCTTTAACACACTACCACTCTGTATCTGTCATACCGGAACTGGCAATCACCATCACGGTACTATGTAAGCCACATTGAGCCTGCACATAGGTGGGAAAATGTGGGATACAAATGCCATAAATAAATAAATAAAAATCCTAGGATAAGAAAGAAACCAGGATTTGTAAACTCTAAAGTTCCAGGCTCAGCAACCACTGTGTCTAGGAAGCAAAGGGTAATGGTGGTGAATGACTCCCTTCTGAGGGGCATGGGAACATGATGTTCCAGGAGGTGTGCTGTCTGTGGGGGGCCAAGTTCCTACTTAGATGTTATGGAGACATTGCTGAGACTCATGAAGCCTACTGACTATTATTCAATGCAGCTCGTCCATGTTGGCATTAGGTATTCCACTGAATGGGAAAGAGGATGAAGCAGATAGGGTGCAGATGGTGCTCTTTTCAATCTTCTCAGCCATCAATAAAGCCCAAAAGCAGAGAAGCTCAAATTCTGGAGAGGAATGCATAGTTGTATGGATGGTGTCATAACTGTGAATCTGAACCTAAAGAAGAAGGATGTATTTTTGTCAAGTTGAAGATTTTTCAAAATTAATTTAAAAGGCTATATAGTTTTGGAGGTTTTTCAAAGACTGGTGATTAAAAGTTCAAGTCATTCCACATTATTACATTTTCAGTGTCTAACTGCTGAGGTATTTTTTGTCCATTTCAATAACAATCATTTCAGAGATTCTGTAATTTTTTGCTGTCTTACCAGCACTTATATTAAGTGGTCTGTTTGACTTATATGCCGGGTACCCTGTGAAGCTATTGATATATACATCATTTGCAGAAACAATAATGGGGTATATATTCAGCCGGCACTGCCACCAGTGTTAAGCGCCAGAAATTCAATGCCGGGCCATGTCTGGGTTTCAACATTGAATTTCCAGGTTTCTAGAGCTAGCTACACCATAACTGGTTAAATGAAATGTTCAGCACTTAACTGGATATGGGGCGCTGCATAAAAATAGGATTGACTTTTATGCAGTTATCTTGGCTGGTTAAGTGCTGAATATTTGTATTTAACCAGCCAAGTTCTGACTCTACCCTCAGAACACCTTCAAAGTAGCCGGTTTTGGTTTAGGTGCTAACCAATTAAGTGCCAGTGAAAATGACCAGTTAGCCCTGAACAGGTGATTTAACTGGCTAGGAGTCGTTTCTGGCTAGTTAGACAGCTTTGAACATTGACCTCCAACCTTTCCAGCTAAATTCTAGGCTCAGGAATCTATCTATCGGTGCACAAAGCAGCAATTGGAAAGCTACAGATAAAAAAAAAAAAAAGAAGTGTTTCCCATGCCAAGCCCCCAGCCTCTTTATGTACCCTGGAGGAGATAAGGAAGTGTTTGAAAGCATCATCCCAGGGCAAATGGAAGGCAGCACTGAAAGTGCTGATAAGGAGCATCAGGAAATTATTTGCCTTGATGATGAGCCCCTACAGGTGCTTCAGAATATGAGGTTTAAGAAGTTACTTCATCTCTTCAAATTCCTCATTACCACGTGCCCTCTAGGACAACTTTTAGTAGGTGAGTGAGCCACAGCCAGTATAATCAAATGCATAGCTGGGAAAAACAGAGGGTGATTTTCATTGAGAGGTTAGCAGGTGTCTGCAACAGATTTCCAGTGTAAGTTATATGCTCCAAAACATTGACAGAGTTCAAACAAACATGGGATAGACATGTGGAGGGCAACTTTGTAACAGTGTAACTATACTTAGGCATCCAGAGGGTGCCTGTATGGCTTTTATACTATACAGGAAAGTAGATGCCAACTTTCCCATATAGAATACAAGCATAACAGGTGAAATATGTGGCTATAATTTAGTTCTGTGCACTTACATCAGTCATAGAGCAGGTGTGGATGCTTGCTGAAACACATGCATAAGTAATAATGTTCTAGAAGTTATGTGGTAATTGTTGCCTTGGCTATGTTACGCCCAGACTCTACTCATGACTACCCTCACCTTCAAAACAGTGGTGTAGCTACGTGGGGCCACGGGGGCCTGGGCCCCCCTCAAATATCCTCTGGGCCCCTGGTTTTGCTGGCAAGGATCCCCAACCCCCGCCAGCTGAAGCGTTCTCCAACGCTGCCAGGTTGCTTGGCCTGCTCTGTCACGTCCAGCACGCTCCTTTTAGTGAAAGTATGCTCAATTTCACTAAAAGGAGTGTGCAGGATGTGAGGGGAAGACAGAGCAGGGCAGGCAACGTAGCAGCACCGGACACCAGCACTGGACAACGCTTCAGCTGGCAGGTGTTGGGGACCCCCGCCAGCCAAGGTATTTGCTGCGGCAGTGGGTGGGGAGTGGTAGGGCAGTAAGGCAGCAGGGGTGTGGAGGCAGAACAAAATGTGCCCTCCCACTCTGGGCTCTGGTCCCCTCCCACCGCGAAGGCTAGCTACGCCCCTGCTTCAAAATATGTGCTATCACATTTAGGTGACATTTAAGGATCATAAGAACATAAGCATTGCCATATTGGGACAGACTGAAGGTGCATCAAGCACAGTATCTTGTTTCTAACAGTGGCCAAACCAGATCTCACCATGGAGTGCAACACAGAAGCATTATAATATATTTTTTTTAATTTTCTATTCCTTTCCTAATAATTTCTAGCATTCTGCTTGCTTTTTTTGGCCACAGCTGCACTAAGCAGAAGATTTCAATGACAACACCTAAATCCTGTTCCTCAGCATTTGAAGCTTTATTGGGGGGGGGGGGGGGGGGGAGATGGCCTACTGCAGTGCTTCCTCATCTTTTTGTGCTTGTGACCGCATGATTGCAGTCAGATACAAGTGTGTGACCTCCTGGAGTTGCAGAGTATTGATGTACATATGGTCGTGACCTTAAAAGCAGGTTTTATGACCCCATTTGGGGTCCCGACCCACACTTTGGGAACATTAAAGAATAGCATGAAGGTAGAATCTTGGAATTTACATACATATGTGTAGTGTAGATATGTGTCTGTATATGAAAGTATTTTGGTCATTTGCGGGCATACTTGGCACCTAAATGTACGGCAGACAATGACAAAACTAGTAAGAACTGTGACAAAACAGCAGGCAGGTTCACATGGATAAGCTATAAAGATCCTTTTCTACCAACATTTTCTCTATTTCTATGTAGCTAAATAAATGCTTCTAAGGGGGAAGTTAACCTGTCTTAATGGTAGCCCACATTAATAATATTTTATCACAAGTTGTGCTATTTTAGCTCAGGGTCTCATTGCATAAAACCTCTGTGCTAAAAGAACACGATTTGTGGTAAAATAAATGTTGATAACTTTCCCTGTTGCAGGCTTAATTTCGAAAGAGAAGGGCACCCATCTTTCGACACAAATCGGGAGATGGGCGTCCTTCTCCCAGGGTCGCCCAAATTGGCATAATCGAAAACTGATTTTGGGCGTCCTCAACTGCTTTCCATCGCGGGGATGACCAAAGTTCACGGGGGCATGTCGGAAGCATAGCGAAGGCAGGACTGGGGCATGCCTAACACATGGGCATCCTCGGACAATATTGGAAAAAAGAAGAGCATCCCTGACGAGCAGTTGGACGACTTTACTTGGTCCATTTTTTCTTGTGACCAAGCCTCAAAAAAGGTGCCTGAACTGACCAGATGACCACCGGAGGGAATCGGGGATGACCTCCCCTTACTCCCCCAGTGGTCACTAACCTCCTCCCACCCTTAAAAAAAACTTTAAAAATATTTTTGCCAGCCTCTATGCCAGCCTCAAATGTCATACCCAGCTCCCTGACAGCAGTATGCAGGTCTCTTGGAGCAGTTTTAGTGGGTGCAGTGCACTTCAGGCAGGTGGACCCAGGCCCATCCACCCCTTACCTGTTACACTTGTGGTGGTAAATGTGATCCTTCCGAAACCCACTGTACCCACATGTAGGTGCCCCCCTTCACCCCTTAGGGCTATGGTAGTGTTGTACAGTTGTGAGGAGTGGGTTTTGAGGGGTTCAGTACCCAAGGTAAGGGAGCTATGCACCTGGGAGCAATTTCTGAAGTCCACTGCAGTGCATAGGCGGTCGGTGGCCCAACTGTTTGGGGAGGCTAAAGGGAGCGGGGTTAGGGGTGGGGCCAGGGGTGGAGCTTAAATCCATAATTGTCTGATAACACACAAAAAAATAAATAAATAAAAATTAAAGTAACAATACATTTTATTAAATTTAGATATTAGATATGTATCATATGTCAAAGAATAAAGTGGTTGCTCAAAGCATATTCTAAGCACAATCGCTCAACTGCAAAACACTATGCACAACTTTGTGCAAAAACACACTCAGAACCTTACTGTACCATAAATATTACACTGGGCAGAACCTAATACACCAATATACCACCCATATGGAAAATGCAGACCATCAACAATATGAAACAAGGGATCATATCATCACAATTCTCATGTAGAGCCACAAAACACCCTAATTCATGTTTAATGTGGGATAAAATGCCATAAATAAGTAAATAAATATAAACTTTTAATGTTGAGCACCTGATTCTCAAAGTGGACATATTCCAAACACTATAATGAAAATAAAATGATCTTTTCTACCTTTGGTGACTTTTTCTGATCATGCTGGCCCAGTATCTGGTCTGCTGCTATCTATCCTCAGTGCAGGTCAGGAAGTCATCCTCGTTAAATATCTCCCTGGCAACCCAGGACACCTCCAGCCAACCCCCCCTTCTCTCCCAGCTGTAAGGTAAACAAACCATAAACCAATTTCTACAACTGGTTACACAAGGCTAGAGGGCTTTCACTGCAGCTCCTGCTGTGAGGATGGAGGTAAATCAACAATTTAAACCCCTCAGAGCACAGCAGGGGAGGCTTAGCCTCTCCAAGCCTCTTATACCGGGCACCTATGCTGCAGTGCCCCCTAGGGTGCCCGGTTGGTGTCCTGGCATGTCAGGGGGACCAGTGCACTACAAATGCTGGTTCCTCCCATGACCAAATGGCTTGGAATTGGTCGTTTCTGAGATGGGCGTCCTCGGTTTCCATTATCGCCGAAAACCGGGGATGACCATCTCTAAGGACGACCATCTCTAAGGTCGACCTAAATGTTGAGATTTGGGCGTCCCCGACCGTATTATCAAAACCAAATATGGATGCTCATCTTGTTTCGATAATACGGGTTTCCCTGCCCCTTCGCCGGGACGTCCTGCGATGACGCCCTCAGGAAAACGTGGGCGCCCCGTTCGATTATGCCCCTCTAAGTCTCTTTACTTACATTAAATTAAAATAGTGCATTTATGATGTATCCATCCTCCTTCTGTGATGTGGACTAGATTATTTCCTGGAGTGTTTTGTTTATATAGTTTATTGTTTGAAATAAAAAAAAAAAAAAGGAAAACAGAAATGTAAGTTGTCAATAGAGTCCGTAATGCTGAATAAGCACCCTTTACTTTACTATGGGTAGGTTGAACCACATCAGAGTCTAACTCCTCATCTGACATAGAAAAGCTAGGCTTTTTTTCTTACATTTGTACCCCGCGCTTTCCCACTCATAGCAGGTTCAATGCAGCTTACATATTATATACAGGTACTGTATATAAGTTTACTGTATCTGAAAAGTGTATACACCAACTGCAGACCTGCCAAATTACCCATTCCATGAGGGACACTTCTTGGCTAGTTTTGATTTTGAACTTGTATCCAAAAGCAGTGTGGTATTCGTAGTCCCTTCGTTTACCCACTAAATCAGTGATCTAGGTCCCGATAGTACATCAGGAGAGGGTTGTAAGGAATTCAGAACCTGACTAAAGTCTCCCCAGTGGACCTGGATAACTTGGGGGCCCTTTTACTAGAAGGCTGACACACAGCAATGGGCTTACCATGCGGCAACCCAGAACTACCGCCGGCCCGATGCAGCTGCCGGAAGTAGTTCTGCCTCGAGCACACACCATTTCTGGTGCTATGGAAAATAATTCCATAATTTCTAGTGTGGCGCTAACCCTACGGTAATTGGGCAGTGCCACGTGCTGCATGGTTACCACTGGGTTACTGCAAGAGCCCTTACCGCCACCTCAATGGGTGGTAGTAAGTGCTCCCCCTGCACTTGCAGTAAGAATAATCTTGCCATGCAGTAAGAATAATCTTACTGCATGGCCATATCTTTTTTAAAGGCTTTTTACCCACTGTGTTAAAAAGTGCTCTGGCGCACGGCAAAAATTGCCGCTGCCGCTACCACAGGGCCCTTTTTACCGTAGCTTGGTAAAAAGGACCCCTTGATAACTTTGTAACTGCTTCTACAATTCTGTAGAATCCAGAACACACAACATTTGGTAATCTGATTTTTGCCATTAAGGTACTGCTATCGAAGAGTTCTTGGACTTGTGCTAATTGAATCCCTTTTTGTCTCTTACATTATGTCGAATATGTGTGCACATATTTTTCTGTTTAATGACTTTTCGGAAATGGAAAAAGACCCACTCTTCAGCAGACACTCAGCAGGGGGTGGTGGCATTGACAACAATCCAAGAGGCGGGAAAAGCATCACATATCCTTATAATCTAATAAACAGGAAAGCTCAAACATTTACAAGGCCTAATTATTTTCAGCCTGCATATGGCAACCTAGAAAAGGTCATTATTTACAAGACATTACAAGGCTCAGGGCAGAATGTTGAATATTTGTGAGGTACAAACAGGCACAAGTAGTTTATAGACCAAATTCCAAATGTGAAGAACTCTGAAACTATAGAACTGCAGATGCATTATCTGTGAGCAGGGCTGGCCCAACCATCATGCAAGACTAGGTGACTGCTTAAGACAGCAGCTTCTAGGGGACAGTAAAAAGAAGCTGCAATCAAAGCTAAATAGCAAGTTCTGACAGCCACACAAACTCGAAAACCATCAATGCTTATTTTACCTGTAAAACATTTAGGGGGTAAATAAAAAACAACAAAGCAGTGGAATCAAATGCATTTATTGTTCCAATAAATGCAAGGGTATTTTTCCAATAAATGCATTTGATTCCACTGCTTTGTTGTTTTTTATCTACTGTTTTGTAAGCAGTTGTGTGCCTTTTTGTTTTTTTTTTTGTTAAACATTTAGGGGGCCCTTTTACTAAGCAGCGGTAAACACTAACAAGTGATTACCACATGGGAAAATGCACTACTGCAGGGTGTGCTCAGGCATCCTGCAGTGTTGTTAGCATCTGGGCACACTTCCCATGTGCTAAAAAATACATTTTTATTTTTTAGTGCTGGGGACGTGTTTGGGGGCGGATTCTATATAGCGTACCTAGAGATCCACGCCGAAATCCAAGTTTATTCTGTAACAATGTGCATAACTAATTGGCTCAACAAGTTAATCAACGTTGATAATAGCTCTTAACAAGCAATAATGAGCACTAATTGGCAATAATTAGAATTTACATGCATAGCTCACTAAGTGCATTCTGTACTGCAGTGTGCCTAACTTCGAACATGCGCAGGCAAAAAGGGCATGGTTATAGGCATGGAAATGGGCATTTCACGGGCGTTCCAAAATTAACACGCATAATTATAGAATATGGCCATGTGCACCTAAATCTATGAGCTGGGATTTATGCCATGCTTTCATTGGTGTAAATTGAAGCACGTAGTTATGGGCGCTGATATCTCAACTAAGCGTATTCTATATACCACACCTAAATCTAGGCACTGTTTATAGAATACACTTATTCGGCACTGATTTGCATGCCAAATTTTTAGGCGCCATATATAGAATCTCCCTCTAATTGGTTAGCACCTTCACATTGCTGTATGCCTACCGATTAGCATATGGTTAGCGCGTGAGCCCTTTCTGCCTTCTAAATCGGGAATGTGTGAAATTAACACGCAGGCGTTAATTAAGGAAATGAAAAATTGGCCATTTAACAGCTGTACTAAAAGTGGTCTCAGTGCGCAGGGAAAGCCACGTGCTAGTCATAGCACAAATTGAAAGGGGTCCCTTAATATTTAAAAGCATTGTGTCCAATTATGTGTTTATTGAACTGTAAAGTTTAATTATCAAAATCTTGGAAGGGGAGCTGATGGTCTAAGGTCTGGAAAATTAAAGGGGATGAGCTGTAAGGCTAAATGTTCACCTAGAGCACTTAAACATGAAATTGCTGATCTGCTGTCAGTGATCTGTAACCTGTTGATAAAATCATTCATAGTACCTGAAGAACGGAAGGTGGCCAATATAACACCTATTTTTAAAAAGGGTTCCAGGGATGACCTGGGAAATTACAGACCAGTAAGCCTGACTTAAGTGCTGGGCAAAATAATGGAAACTATTATAAAGAAAAAAAATTATGGAACACAGACATTGGACAGAGTCAGCATAGATTCAGCCAGGGGAAGTCTTGCCTCACCAATTTGCTTCATTTCTTTGAAGGTGTGATTAAACATGTCGATAAAGGTGAACCTGTTGATGTGATAGTGTATCTAGATTTTCAGAAAGCTTTTGACAAAGTTCCTCATGAGAGACTCCTGAGAAAATTAAAATCATGGGATAGGAGGCAATGTCCTTCTTGGATTAGGAACTGGTTATTGGACAGAAAACAGACGGTACGGTTAAATGTCCATTTTACTCAATGGAGGAGGGTGTATAGTGGAGGGGGATGAATAGTGGCGTGCGGCAGGGATCTGTACTGGACTGGTACTATTTAACATTTATAAATGATCTGGAAAACAGAATGATGAGTGAGGTGATTAAATTTGCAGATGACACAAAACTATTCAAAGTTGTTAGAACACATGTGGGCTGTGAAAAATTGCAGGAAGACCTTAGGAAACTGGATGACTGGGCATCCAAATGGCAGATGAAATTTAATGTGGACAAATGCAAGGTGATACACATTGGGAAGAATAATCTGAATCAGTGGACCTAATGCTAGGGTCCACCTTGATAGTATCCAAGAAAAAGATGTAGGTGTCATTGTAGACAATCGCTGAAATCTTCTGCTCAGTGTGTAGCGGAGGCCTAAAATGAAAGCAGGATGCTAGAAATTATTAGGAAAGGGATGCAAAATAAGACCAAGAATACTTTAATTTCTCAGTATCGCTCCATGGTGCGACCTCACCTTGAATATTGCATTCAATTTTGGTCACTGTATCTCCAATATGATATAGAGGAATTAGAAAAGGTTCAAGAAGAGCAACCAAAATGATAAAGGGGGGGGGGGGGGTGGAACTCCTCTCATATGAGGAAAGGCTAAAGAGGTTAGGGCTGAGGGGAGATGTGATAGAGGTCTACAAAACAATGAGTGGTGTAAAAGTGAATCGATTTTTTACTCTTTCAAAAAGTACAAAGACTAGGGGAAACTCAATGAAGTTACATGGAAATATTAAAACAAATAGGAGGAAATATTTTTTCACTCCAAGAATAGTTAAGTTCTGGAACTTGTTGCCAGAGAATGTGGTAACAGTGGTTAGTGTATCTGGGTTTTAAAAAAAAGGTTTGGAGGAGTTCTTGGAGGAAAAGTCCATAATCTGTTATTGAGATAGACATGGGGAAGCTACCGCTTGCCCTGGGATAAGTAGCATGGCATGTTGCTACTATTTGGGTTTCTTCCAGATATTTGTGACCTCGATTGGTCACAGTTGGAAATAGGATACTAAACTAGATGGACCATTCGTCTGATCCAATATGGCTATTTTTATGTTCTTACCCAATGCTCTTGCATGGTTGTGAGTTTCATGGTTACGGTTTTTTTTTTTTAAGTTTTAACAATTGTGAAAAATATATATGCTTCTATTTTATCTTTTTTTTCAGCTATTGAGAAGAAACTCTATGGTTAAGCTTTTTTTACTTTCACATTGTCCTTTGTTGATCAATAGTTTTGGCCTTCTACATTCACTTATGCTGACTTGAGATAGCAAGAAGAAAATAAACAAGTAGCATACTGGCAATAGGAAAAAGTCACATTTGTTCACAGCTAGCGGTTGGGATGTGGAGGCGCTTTGGCATCTGATGGGTGACAATTAGAAGTGGTTAAAAAACCCAAATCAGCTTCCAGTATACAGTGTATCCTTAATATTTTATGTGAAGAATTTTCACAAGGCATTACTTATTTCTCTTATAGGCAGAGGGTGTTAGATGCTGTCCGGACTTCCACTTATTTTGCTTGACACTCAGATACATTAACTCCCTAATTCTATAAAAGTTGCCATAAATTGTGCATGCATATTTGGGTTTGTGCTCAATTTGCGAGTGCTATTTAATTGAATAATGAGCTAATTAGCACCAATAATTGGCTTTAGCAAGCAATTCATACTAATTAGATTTAATTGGCATTTTCATGTGATCTGAAAAAGGGGGCATGGAAATGGGAGGGTAATGGGCGTAATCAGCATGTTCCTAAAATTAACGCACATTGCTATAGAATAATAGGGTGTGATGGGGTCTACAGAACACTGCCCCTCTGATAGCCAGGGCCACCTTAAGAAAGATCCTTCCATAACTAACCAGGGCCACCTTAAAAGCACAGGTCCCGCCACAGGAGGAACTGAGCCAGGCGGGGTGGAATTGAGACATGGAGTTTAAAAGGGAAGGGCCAGGCAGTGGGAGCTCTGGGTTTGGTTGTTTCTCAGTGTGGTTAGAACTAATAAATTATATAGACTTCTTAGCTATATGGTAAGCTGTATGGTGGAAAAACAGCATATCTATTGTAACCGTGACCTCACCCTGGGCATGATACTTCGCCCTACAATACCCTCTAGCATAAACTGACAAGGTTGTTTCTGGGTAACCCCCAGTCCTCCCCTCAGGTCAGAGTCACCTCTCAGTCACAAAATGTCTCTTCTTTTTCCTCTTCTTGAAATCGTAGGTCTTTCTTTCCTTGCATCTTCTTACATGCTTCTCCGCCTTACACTCTCTGGCTGGATCTCTCTGACTGAAGTCCAATTCTCCATCTGTACCTTTTCACCTCGCAGGCCAGGAAAACAGTTGCAGTTCTTGCCCCGCAACAGTCTCTAGCTGCATCTCTGTCCATTTATTCCGGCCCCTTACTTCTCTTTGCTTTATTTCTTTAGTGTCTTTCCTGATCACAATTTTCCTCAATTTATTCTTGTATTTATTTCCAGATTCTGGTAACTTTTTCTTCAGTACCATTTCTTTTCTTACTGAACTGACTGTCCATTCAATCTCTTCTGAATTTGCTGATTAATTTATTTCCGACCATACTATATTTTCAGGACAATCGCTCCCAGGATTTTTTTTCTTTACCTTATCAACATCTGCCTGGAGTTCTCTGTTTTCCACAAGGGGTTCAAAAATTTCCTGCTGCTCCAACATCTCCTCCTCCAGAGAACTCTCCACATGGAGCTCTTCCTCTTGCACAGGTTCCCTGTGTGGTTGTATCACCAGAGGATCCTCATTTACCACTTCTCCTTCTGGCAGCTCAACTTCTTCAGAGTGAGAGAACAATATTGATTTAGGAAGTGATTCCACCAACTCAGGAACTGAGGCTTCTTCATTTCCATTCCCCTCTGCCACTGGCCGCTCTTCTTCAAACACCAGAACCGGTGACTCCACGTCCTGCTGAACATCCGAATTTTCTACAACTTCCTCCTTTTTCCTTCTTTCTTCCTCAACCAACTTTTCAAACGCCCTCTCAATCTTATCTAATTTCTCTTCCATTAGTGCTAGTAGCTGAGCTTTCTTCTGTCTTTGAAGCAACTCCTCAGACGAGAGGGTCAGGACCTCAGTGGTCTGATAGCCCTGGTACCACTGTGTTGGACTAGACCTGGGTTGCCGGACCCTTTCAACTTCAGGGCTTGACTCATATTCCCACAGGCCTAGGTTGCTGCTTCTGGTTGCCATGGACCTCTGCATCCTGTCATGATGGAGGTCTTCCACTGCCCACTCAGCTCGGCAGTGTCACCAGACATGACCTGCTTGACCACACTTGTGACATATGAGAGGCCTCCGGTCCCTGCTTCTGGTTGTCTTGGACCTCGGCATCCTCTCATGATGGAGGTCTTCCACTGCCCACTCAGCTCAGCAGTGTCACCAGACATGACCTGCTTGACCACACTTGTGACATATGAGAGGCCTCCGGTCCTCTTGAAATGAGAACCTCCCAGCATTCTCACACCACTGTCCATGATGCCAACCTGCATTTTTTCTACAGTATTCTTCTTCTTCCCAGTAATCTTCTCTATTATAATCTGCTTCTCGATCCCAAAATCTTCTCTGTTTCTCCATTCTGTGGCTGGGAGTGAACTCAGACCCTCGAGGGACCTAAAAATTAGCCAGAAAAAAACCACTGATACACATTCCACAATACACTTTAAATTTACAGGTAAGGCCACCCCCAGGGTGATTTATCCTGTCCGTGATGCCAATTGTAAACCCCCTGGTGGCAGAGCAAGGTATTAAATGATGGTACCAAATATGTCACAGTGTTTCCCCGAAATGACTCAACACCAACCAGGGAGTTTAACAATAAAAAGAAAATATTTTTTTTATTAGTGAATTATATTTAAATGCTAATGAAATTTTATCAACTTGCAAATTTAACATATGTATTCCAATTACAGGTTAGCAACACAAATCAGTTTAGTCTCTAGAAACATTGAGAGCATCCTCAGATAAGTATAAATATTAGTTACATAAATCATTTAAGTATGTTCAATTCCACAAAACACCAGACTCTTAAAAGTCTCCCCTCTCCTGTCCCTCAGACCCCTGGAGACCCCCAAGGATCCCAACATGTAAGTTTTCCTCTACTCTCTTTGTCTTCTTTTAGTTATCTCTCACTTATTTTCAGGTTTTCTTTATTATTTTCTCTTATGTGCACTTTTTAAAACAGTTTCAGTCACTTAGCTGCTCTCTTTGTTTTCTCTCTCTGGCTCTCTGGAACGGTGGGCGCCTTTTCTTTCAGGTGATGATCTCCAGCATCAACTTTCTTCCAGTCTTTCCCTAGTAACATGTTCTCACCAATAGAGCTCTCTCCCAACTGCCAGCCTGAGCTGTTTGTCACTCTCCTGAGAGTTCCATCAGCATGCGGAACACTCAGCGCATTCACACAGACTACTCAGTTTCACTGCACTACTGCTCACTGTCTCTATACCAGATCTAGAAGGAGCCAGGTAATCTTTTAAAATTTAACCCATAGGGTTACACTATGTTAGTTGAATGTTCTAATGCATGCTTATTTATTTTGTGCATTTTTACCCCACATTTCTCCACAAGATCAGGCACAATGTGGCTTACATTAATACAAGAAGAAACTATACAATGCATGGAGGACACAGTTACAGAGTGAGACAGGCAGGGAATGGAATAGGGGACTACATGGGATGAGAGAAAGGGGCAAAGCAACCGGCAGATAATCATATATAGGCAGCAAGGGTGAGGGGTTAAACAGAGGAGTTGCCTGTGGAATATGCTTTGGCAAATAAGAATGTTTTTAAAGACTTTTTGAACAGTTGGTGGTCAGCCAGTTCTTTCAGTTGTCTTGGCAGAATGTTCCAGAATTTTGGGCAGATGTAGGGGAAGGACGAAGCAAAAAGGGTCTTGTATCTAACATTCCTGCAGCTGGGATAATGGAGATTGAGGTAGGTCCTTGCAGTCGGGAGCGCATTGCGAGAAGGTAGATCTATGAGTTGGAGCATTTATTCTGGGGCTTCCCCATGAATAATCTTGTGCGTTAGTGAGCAGATCTTAAATTGAATACGATCTTTAACAGGGAGCCAGTGTAATTTAAAATGCAGTGGCTGTGCATGCTTATTAGGTGTATCAATATTATGCTTACATTGTATTATATCTCTATTATTTGAATTTCAGTGCTGTTAAATGTGTATATTTTTGATACTGTTTCATGATAGTCCTATTAGGCTTCAATTTGCTGTTTTGAAGTTTACCTCATTTATTGTATTTGTGTTTATACTTGGCCTTTTTACTATTGTTATGCTGTTAACAAAATTGTTCATTTTTTGTTAAACTGTATCTACTGTACACCGCCTTGGGTGAATCTCCATGAATATAGTTAATAAATCCCAATAAATAAATAAATAAAATAGAGGGACCCTTTTACTAAAGCTTAGTGTGCCCTAATGGATATTAGCATAAGTACATAAGTAATGCCACACTGGGAAAAGACCAAGGGTCCATCGAGCCCAGCATCCTGTCCACGACAGCGGCCAATCCAGGCCAAGGGCACCTGGTAAGCTTCCCAAACGTACAATCTATACATGTTATTCCTGGAATTGTGGATTTTTCCCAAGTCCATTTAGGAGTGGTTTATGGACTTGTCCTTTAGGAAACCGTCTAACCCCTTTTTAAACTCTGTCAAGCTAACCGCCTTCACCACGTTTTCCGGCAACGAATTCCAGAGTTTAATTATGCGTTGGGTGAAGAAAAGCTTTCTCCGATTTGTTTTAAATTTACTACACTGTAGTTTCATCGCATGCCCCCTAGTCCTAGTATTTTTGGAAAGCGTGAACAGATGCTTCACATCCACCTGTTCTACTCCACTCATTATTTTATATACCTCTATCATGTCTCCCCTCAGCCGTCTCTTCTCCAAGTTGAAAAGCCCTAGCCTCCTTAGTCTTTCTTCATAGGGAAGTAGACACCTATGGGCCACATGGCACTTAGTGCATGCTAATGTCTGTTAGCGCATGCTAAGCTGTAGTAAAAGGGCACCATAGTGGCTATTGTTTAGACAAAAAGAAGATCATACATCAGGGTAGGCAGCTCTGGTCTTGGCGTGCCAAAAGCCAGTTGGGCTTTCAGGAATGCTGAAAAAAACAAAAGGTCTTATCAAAAAACAGTAAATACTTGTTATTTTTATAGGGAAAAGACCTCAGCTGCGCTAATCAAAAAAAGATATATCCCTGAGGAAGCCTGTTATCTGGGTGAAACGGGCCCCCTAGGAGTTTAAAAAAAGATAAGTGCAAGTTATTTTTTGATTTAATGATTTATGTTAGGAAGAAAAGTTTATTTATTTATTTATATCATTTATACCCCACAATTTCCCACCACTGGCAGGCTCAATGTGGCTTACAACATTAAGTTAGCAAACAGGAAAGTACAATAAATGGAAAGTGATATGAGGGCTGAAAGGTACAGGGTTAAGAGAAAGTAGGTAAGTCCACAAGATCTTTAGAGGAGTTGGAGTCCAGGAATCACAGAGGCAGGACGGGATCTTTAGGGTAAGCTTGCCCAAATAAGTAGGTCTTGAGAAACTTCCTGAAAGTCAGATGATCCTGAACCGTTCTTACATATTTAGGTAATGTATTCCACAAATGAGTGTTGATATAGAAAAAGGTGGAAGCATACGTGGTTTTATACTTGAGACCAGAACACGCAGGGTAATGGAGGTTTAAGTATGAACGAGAAGATCGAAGCGAATTCCTTGGTGGTAAGTTGACTAGGGCATCCATATATGCTGGTGCTGCTCCATAGAGGATCTTATGGACTAGCAGTGGCGTAGCAAGGGGGGGGGGGGGGCGGGAGGGGCGATCAGCCCCGGGTGTCAGCTCAGGGGGGGGGGTGCTCCCTGCCAGCTCCCCCCCTCAGCGCATCGACACCCCCTGACCAGCTCCCGCACCCTACCTTTAAAAAGAATATCAGAATCCGAGGTGAGGCGCAGAGCCTCACGACTGCCCTGCACGTAAAAGAAATGTGGACCGTCGGGCCTTCCCTCGCTCTATCTGTCCCACCCTCCGCTGACGCAACTTCCTATTTCCGCAAGGGCGGAACAGACAGAGTGAGAGAAGGCCCGACGGTCCACATTTCTTTTACGTGCAGGGCAGGTGCGAGGGGCTGCGCCTTGCCTCGGATTCCGATATTCTTTTTAAAGGTAGGGTGTGGGAGCTGGTCGGGGGGGGGGGGGGTCGATGCGCCGAGGGGGGGGATGTCATCGTGCTGCACCCGGGGGGGTGGGGGTGCAATGGCGAACCGCCCCGCCCCGGGTGGCAGCCCCCCTGCTACTCCACTGTGGACTAGGGTGCAAATTTTATTGAAGAAAAGTCAAAAGTTTGAAAAATTAAGATAATTCAGAAAGCAAAGAAAAGTTTAATGAATGAAGTTAAAAAGGGTTTTGGACCAATGAATGAAATTTAACCACAATTGACACTGATGAATGAGCAATCTACATAACATCAACAGCAGTGATTTCTGAGGTCCTTACGGGTTTTTTATAAGACCGCTTGTATTTTCGTCATTGGATTCTGGACTTAAATCTCCATTTTGATCTATAGCTTTCAGGAATGCTACAATGAATGTTCATGAGGTGTATTTGCAAGCAGTGGAGACAATACATGCAAATACATTTCATGCATATTCATTGTGGATATCTGAAAGCTCAATGGCTTGTAGCACTCGAGGTCTGGAGTTGCCTACTTCTGCTGCAGATCATTTATCTACCTAGTTCAATTTTCCAGAGGCCTAAGATCTGGGGAAAGTAAAAAAAAAAAAACATTCACTACTTCTTAAAAAGTATTCATTCTCCCTTGGGGTACAACTGTTCAGTGGCACCTAGAAGATAGCTGAGCAAAGTCCTCGAGGGCCGCAAACAGGCTAAATTTTCAGAATATCCCTAATGCAGGGGTGGTCCTCGTGGGCCACAACCCAATCAGGTTTTCCTCAATGAATATGCATGAGATATATCCGCATGCACTGTCTCCATTGTACGCAAAAAGATCTGATGCATATTCATTGCTGATATCTCAATGAGTTTTCTCTTGGGTAACAATGTTTTACTATAGTCAGGGCTGTGCCAACACGGTAAGTGGGGTAAGCACCGCAGGGGGGCGCCTGCCTTCAAGGGCGCCGCATGCGCCTTCCTCCCGCGGCCTGCCCAGCTGTTCGACGACGGCCTTCCCACTTCCAGTTCCCGTCCGCGGCACTGCTGGCTTGTCCCCTTCCAGCCTGCCTGGCCAGCGGTTCCTCCTCCGCTCTGGACATCACGAGACGACGTCTCCTCGGCGGTGCGCGTGCTTTACATCTTCGCGGTGCTGCTCGTCTCCTTCCAGCCTGGCCAGCAGCTCCTCTGCTCTCGACGTCATGATGCCTCCTCCCCCTGCAGCACCCTGCGTGTGCGCCAAGTGAGTCTCATGTCCTTCAGCCAGGCCAGCTCGCTCCTCTGTCCCAGGTGCTGAGGCCAGGGCCGGTCCAGCCCGGTAAGCTGAGGCTCTCAGCTGACTCCAATGTACCATAAAGTAACTATTAATACAATATTCAATTCATTTAATACATTTTATTCATATCATATTTTTTTTATCAAAAACTTTAAAATACCATATAACAGTATTTCTCAAACTGTGTGCCATGGCAAACTCACAGGGGTGCCGCGGGGGAAGATGGGCATTCATCCTTAAGGGCACATGCCATATGCAAGCTGCTGTTAATCCCAGGCCCCGCTGTACAAAGGTAATATACCACGTAGTCATGGGTGACCATGGGGTAGCAGCAGACAGCGTGTATGAGTTGCTGCCGCTGCTGCGGACCCATTGAATTAGGAGTGTGGTCTTAACATTTGAAATGCTTTTTTGACTATAAACCAGGCTGTGGGCATGGGAAGGAGAGACTCTCCGGGGGGGGGGGGGGGGGGGGGGAGAGAAAGGGGCAGATGCTACATGGAGAAGAGGGGTTGAGAGGGGGAAGAATTGTTGGACATAGGGGTGGAGGAGAGATGTTGCATGGAGAGGGGAGATGGTTGCAAGAGGGAGAAATGTTGAACATAGAGGTGGGGGGAGGGAGAGGGAGGGAGATATGTTGCATGGAGGAGAGGGTTGAGAGAGGGAGAAATGTTGGACATGGGTGGAGGGGAAGGGAGAGATGCTGCATGGAGAGGGGAGATGGTTGCAAGAGGGAGAAATGTTGGACACAGAGGTGGGGGGAGGGAGAGGGAGGGAGATATGTTGCATGGAGGAGAGGGTTGAAAGAGGGAGAAATGTTGGACATAGGGGTGAAGGGGAGGGTCAGATGCTGCATGGAGAGGGGAGAGTTATTTAAGAATATTATATTTTTCTTTCAGTTTAACTGTTTGGACCTAACTACTTAATAAGCAGAACTGTCATGCTGTGTTATGGTATTTCTTTTGACTTTGGGGCACCATAAAAAATTACTGCGGCCTCTGGTATATTGGAGTAACTAAAAGGAAAGTAAAACAACAGATAGCACAACATTTAAGTAACCTTAGGATACAGCTCCCCTGGTGGAACATTGGAGTGTGGTGCAACATCAAATAACGGATTTAAAAGTTGTCGTATTACATCAATTACAAAGCATTCGGGAGGGCAACATATCAGCTATGTTAGAAAGGAAAAAGCAGCACTTTATATACACTTGGAAAATAGTAACCCCTATGGGATTGAACAAAGAGGTAGAATGGAGTTTGATTTAAATAGTATGGCAATATTCAACCTATCAAATCTTGCAGCTCAAATATTTTAAGGAGCGTATATACACTGGTGTTTTTTGATCTACTCCGGTGCTTTAGGTGTGTGAGCAAAATCTTTGGATTATCTTGGCCCATTGATGACTGTAAAAGAAGAGATTAATTACAGAGTAAGGTAAAAAATGGGTATAAAATGAAGTGTATGGTTTATAGGAAAGGTTAATATATATTTAACATGCATGCACATATATATTCATTTAGTTTTCAGTCTCGGCCCCTGACGACGCTAATAATGTGAAACATGGAACCATGTTGGGTGGACATAAACACTGAGGTTTGGGCATGAGACTTGAATTCAGATGTTCGAGTTGGAGATCTATTGTAATCTGATTTTCAAGCTTGTCCTCCATCAAGGCCACATTTGAAAGAGCCATATAAGAACATAAGAATAGCCATTCTAGGTCATACCAAAGGTCCGTCTAGCCCAGTATCCTGCTTCCATGGCCAAACTAGGTCACAAGTACCTGGCAGAAACCCAGTTAGTCGCAACATTTCATGCTACCAATCCTAGGGCAAGCAGTGGCTTTGGAAACTGCACAGAACGAATGCAGCGTGGCTGGGGTAAAATATGTAACCTAATACCAAATAAACAGCTCCAGCCAATATTAACTGTTGGTCGCAATACTCATTGGGTAAGATGGAGAAAAAGCCCTCAGAAACCACTAGTATGATACTGGTGGTTTAGTGCGAGGTTATACAAAGTTTTATAAAATAACTCACGCAGCGGTTCTATCATTGGGCAAAAAATTTAAATCGGCACTCTTCTATATCCGTTCGACGGGGACCACCGTTTCACCTAGAAACATGGCTTCATCAGGAACGAAGTGCTCTCTTGTAATGTTGAGAATTTGAGCTGGAGGCATTTTTAAACTTATGCCTCCAGCTCAAATCATAAGCTAAGTGCTACTCACTATTCTGTGTGTTGTTGAACATAAAGCACACAAATAATACTGCTTAAATACTGCTTAAATTGTGTGTAGAACCTTGAGATTTAAAAAGTAGTTCGGGAAGTGGAGTTTTTTGCCCAATGATAGAACCGCTGCGTGAGTTATTTTATAAAACTTTGTATAACCTCGCACTAAACCACCAGTATCATACTAGTGGTTTCTGAGGGCTTTTTCTCCATCTTACCCAATGAGTATTGCGACCAACAGTTAATATTGGCTGGAGCTGTTTATTTGGTATTAGCAAGCAGTGGCTTTCCCTATGTCCATCTCAATAAGACTATGGAATTTTCCTCCAGGAATTTGTCTAAACCTTTTTTTAAACCCAGTTATACTAACTGCTGTTACCACATCCTCTGGCAGCGAGTTCCAGAGCTGGACTATTCTTTGAGTGAAAAATATTTCCTCCTATTTGTTTTAAAAGTATTTCCATGTAATTTCATTGAGTGTCCCCTGGTCTTTGTACTTTTTGAAAGAGTGAAAAATCGATTTACTTTTATCCATTCTACACCACTCTGGATTTTATAGACCTCAAACATAACCCTCTCAGCCATCTCGTTTCCAAGTTGAAGAGCCCTAACCTCTTTAGTCTTTCCTCATACGGGAGGAGTTCCATCCCCTTTATCATTTTGGTCACTCTTTGAACCTTTTCTAATTCTGCCATATCTACAAGCTTCTTTCCTGACACACTTGTAGTTCCCATATATACTTTGCCTAGGTGATACTTGCATTTTGGTTTCTGTATTTGGCTGTTACTTTGACAGTTAATTATTCAACAAACATGGAAGTTCAACAGCTAGAAGTTATACCAGCAAAATCTAGTCCTAACTGAGTCACTCTTTTGATTTATTGAAGCAGAGCTGCAGAGGTGGATAAAATCATGCTGAGTGCTTTGAATAATTATGCCATCCTGGCTCTTTCCATATAATCTTGGTTAAATATTAATTCATTTTTGGAAAACATTTGCATCTCATATGCTCGCTTAGCAAAGAGCCGTCTCCCTCCCCCATTCACTCTCCCAGGGCTGTTCTTGTTCTGGGTGGATTCTTAGAGAGTCCCAGGTCCAGGTAGATAAAAATGAGAATGGGCATTAAGAAGCAAACACAGAGGTGGAGTAGACCAGTAACTAGTGGTTAAAGTAGCAGGCTGAGAAGTGGAAAAAGCCTGGGTTCAAAACTCACTTCTTCACTGATGTTCCCTGTGACCTCTTGCAAATCACTTCACCCTCCAGAGCCTCAGGTATAAAATTTAGATTTTGAGTAATCTGAGGCCGGAAACTGCCTGCTGTGCTTGAACTGTAATCTGCCTTTAGCTTGGATTTGCAAAGACAAGTAATTACTATAAATCCAGCATCTAAATAATACCCTATAGGGTGTTTCTGGGGTTCCCATTAAGCACAATGGAAAAAATAGACAGAACACAAAAACATTCCTGGAAAAAGAACAAAAAAAAAACATTTAAAAATGGAGCTGCAAGATTTTCTAAATGATTTCCAACATGTGAGCTAAGTGGCATGAAAACACCTTGCATGCTGCTTCCTCTCTAATGCTGGCAGCACAACCATTTTCTGTAGTTGTAGGCTAGTTGTGTGGTGTCAGGCTTAGAGAACACATGGCATGATGAGGAGATGTGCCTTTATTCAGAGGTCAGATTCATTGTGGGGGGGGGGGGGGGACCCTAGAAGTGACTGACAGGGGTCCCTGACACCGAGGCAGTAGGGCTTTTGAGAAGGAATCCCTCCAAAAGGCAGTTTATATCAGGAGGTGAGTGGGAAGGAGGGCAAAGCAGGACCCCCCCCACCCCTCCGGACACTAGCTTGAACATTTCCCAAGGAGATGTTGTGGGTATTTTGACATGCAGAAAAAAGAAATTGATGATGACCACTGTTCTACACAGTCAGTCATGCAATATGAAAGTAGCATGACTTCCAGAAAGAGTTTTAAGCCATAAAAATAAAATGAGTCACACACATAAGTCTAAGATAACAGGGAAGAATCAAGGCAGCTCTTGGGTTTTTAGCAGAATGTGAAAATCTCCTTTCAGGCTTGAGCCTGAAAACCGATGGGGACAGTGAGGTAGGTATCTCTAACAATAACCCATATGACTTTCATATTGGACTCTAGGCAAACATACATTTGTGAGTCCCTAACTTGGACCCCCATCCCATTTACTTATTTTATCAAACCCCTCTCACAAAGTCACTTTCACTATTTTCTTGTGTCTCCACCTCCTAACACCCACCCCACTGCACCCCAGGGTCTTCATTTATGTCCTTTTTCACACACCTCTCCAGCATTAGTGTGTGGAAAGCTGTAGGGCCTAGTTGCAGATGTGTTGGCAGTAGCAGGTTGTGAGTGAGTGCTGTATGTCAAAAGGGATTGTGAAAGTGCATACTTTAGGTGGAGAGCCCTAGTGCTTAGAGCTGTGAACTGAGAACCAGAGAATCTGGGCAAGTCATTTTTAGCCTTCAGAGCCTCTGTGGACTACACTAAAAAGTGAAATTGAAGGTCAAAGTACAGGTGATGTATCCAAGATATAAATCTACAAAGATTTAAGGATCAAAATGGCTTCACAAATGGACATGGATCAGCTGCGAGGCATGCTTTTTTTCCCCGGGTTCTGAAGTTGACATCATAATGGCTATGGTGATGTCAGCCTGATCTACGGAGCCTAGCAGACCAACTCGGAAGGAGCCATGGTCCCAGGCAGCAAAACAGAACGTTGGAGGTGAGAATTATTATATATGATGTACAGTAGAACTGCTTTTATATGGAAAATTATCTTCGTTAGCTTGATGTTCCTTCATGTTGGGTACCTTAATTTTTCTTCCACTTGTCTGTGTCCATGTCATCTCTGTAGCCAGCAATTTCAAGATCCAGGAACTCCTACTGGCCTATCTACAAAAAACTCAAAGGGAGAAAACCCTGCCTCCCTTCACTCTACATGGCTGCACCTAACCTCAGTCAGTGTCTTTCTTAGCTTAGTAGCCTTGACTACTAATTAATTTGAAAATAAATAATTACATAAGTACATAACTACATAAGTATTGCCACACTGAGACAGACCAAAGGTCCATCAAGCCCAGCATCCTGTTTCCAACAGTAGCCATTCCAGGTCACAAATACCTGGCAAGATTCCGAAAAAGTTCAATACATTTTAAGCTGCTTATCCCAGAAATAGCAGTGGATTTTCCCCAAGTCAATTTAATAATGGTCTATGGACTTTTCCTTTAGGAAGCCGTCCAGACCTTTTTAAAACCCCGCTAAGCTAACCACCTCTACCACATTCTCTGGCAATGAATTCCAGAGTTTAATTACACATTGAGTGAAGAAAAACTTTCTCCGATTCATATTAAATTTACAACTTTGTAGCTTCATTGCATGCCCCCTAGTCCTAGTATTTTTGGAAAGGGTAAACAAACGATTCATGTCTACCCATTCCACTTCACTCATTATTTTTATAGACCTCTATCATATCTCCCCTCATTCATCTTTTCGCCAAGCTGAAGGGCCCTAGACGCTTCAACCTTTCCTCATAGGGAAGTCATTTTCGTCATTCTCCTCTATACCTTTTCTAATTCCACTATATCATCCCTGCCTAGAAAACCTAGTTTTCTTTTTAACATTAAACAAATGTTCCCTAGTCTATCCTTAAAATTTTCTTCTAATTTTTATAAAGTACATACAATGTCACGCACACCACAATCTAAACCAGCTGTCAATGGCAATGTTTCTCACAGCTTTATTAAACTGAGATTAGAGCCAAAATTAAGGTTTTATTTGCTTGAATCAAGCTGTTCAAGCACTACTGTATTGGGTTTTACAGTTCTAATAGACTCTCACAATTAAGTTTGCACCAGAATTAACTTTTCCTGAATTCTGAGATTAACTGAGGAAACAGAGCAGCCACTCTCTCTCACTCAGAGTTCCCTGTCAGACTGCAGCACCACTGTTAGAATGCACACTCAGCACAGTGTAAACAGCTCCTCATAAGTGGTCAGTTCAAATGAAACTTCTGCTCAGCTGAACCTGTTTCCCTTAATAACTCGCTATCCAGGTTCATCAGACTGAGGACATTTTTAAATCCTTACAGCTTTCAATTTAGTAACAAAAAAGCCCCTTTGGATTCCCCAGATACCATGTTTTTTTTTAAATACTTCTCTCCTAGAAAATTAACATTTATTCATCCATCCGTTTTAATTTTAGTTCATTCCAACATATATATTCAGCTTTTCCCCACAAAAAATTCAATTCTGAACACTTTACTTTCTCTTTTAAAAGATATTTACTCTCTTCAAAAGCAACCTCTACACAAACACACACTGTCCTTATTCTTTACCATAAAACTTAAGACAGATAAGTTGAGAGTTTCACCATTGCCTCAACTCAAATCTCCAGCACATCTCTCAGCTGCTTCCCTTTCAAGCTTACTCTTCTAACTGAACTTTAGAACTGTCACTCACTCCTTCTGTGCTCATCACATACACAGTGTCAGAGCTCTAGAGTTCTAGTTACAAGTTGCAGCCTTTTAAGCAATGCTTTCCTCCACTCACTCTTTCTATCCAGAATGCCTCTGTTTGCTGCCCACCTGCTGCCCCAGCTCTACCAGTATTACACCTTATTTATTTATTTATTTGGATTTATTTACTGCTTTTTTGAAGGAATTCACCCAGGAATAAAATGGGCCCTGCTGCAGATAACTCGAGCTAAGCTTTAGTAAAAGGACCCCCTCAAGGCAGTAATTATGCTGCCCAGATGACCATTCATACCTTTCCATGCAGTTTTTCCTCACAGTTGCACATTTTTTATATACCCCATTTACATATTGTTTTAGATCCATATCCCTACATTCATCACATTGCACTTCCTCACATTAAATGTCATCTCCAATTTGGATATCCATTCTCCCAGTCTTATAAGGTCCTGTTGCAATTGTTCACACTCCTCTTGTGATTTAACCACTATGAATAACTTTCTGTCATCAGCAAATCTGATCATCTCACTCGTTATTTCTGTTTCCAAATCATTTATAAATATGGTAAAAAGCAGTGATTCCTGCACAGATTCCTGGGGAACACCATTATTTACCCTTTTTCATTGAGAATACTTACCATTTAATCAGGGCTTTTTAGAGGGGTTACTTGGGGGTACTGAGTACCGGCACCTTTTCCATTGGCTGCTAAAATTGACCCATGGTCCCCAAGTTTTAATGAAAGAGCTCAGGCTCTACACACCAATTCTGCCTTGCCATAGGTTCTGTGACTGTTTGCTGGGGGCCTGGGTATTGTAGGGAGGGTCCCTCAATGATTACCCCCACCCCTGAAGGGTGGCCCAGCATTTGAGTACTGGCACCTTTTTCACTAGAAAAAGTGCACTGCATTTAATCCTACTCACAGTTTTCTCTTTTAACCAGTTTTTAATTCACAATCAAAAAAACTGCCTCTCATCCCATTATTTTTTCATTTCCTCAGGAGTCATTCATGAGGTACTTTGTCAAATGCCTTCTGAAAATCCAGAAACACAATATCAACTGACTCACCTTTGACTCACCAATGACCTATTACTGGCTAAATCCAGAGGTCAATATTCCATCCTCATTCTTCTTGATCTTTCTGCTGCTTTTGACACTGTCGATCACAGCATACTTCTCGATACCCTGTCCTCACTTGGATTCCAGGGCTCTGTCCTTTCCTGGTTCTCTTCCTACCTCTCCCTCTGCACCTTTAGTGTTCACTCTGGTGGATCCTCTTTTACTTCTATCCCTCTGCCTGTTGGTGTACCTCAGGGTTCTGTTCTTGGTCCCCTCCTCTTTTCTATCTACACTTCTTCCTTTGGTTCATTAATCTCATCCCATGGCTTTTCCTACCATCTCTATGCTGATGACTCCCAAATCTACCTTTCTACCCCTGATATCTCACCTTGCATCCAAGCCAAAGTTTCAGCGTGCTTGTCTGACATTGCTGTCTGGATGTCTGAATGCCACCTGAAATTAAATATGACCAAAACCGAGCTTCTCATTTTCCCCCCCAAACCCACCTCCTCGCTCCCCCCGTTTTCTATTTCTGTTGATGGCTCTCTCATTCTCCCTGTCTCCTCAGCTCGAAACCTTGGGGTTATCTTTGACTCTTCTCTCTCCTTCTCTGCTCATATCCAGCAGATCGCCAAGACCTGTTGTTTCTTTCTTTACAACATCCGTAAAATCCGCCCCTTTCTTTCTGAGCACTCTACCAAAACCCTCATCCACACCCTTGTCACCTCTCGTTTGGACTACTGCAATCTGCTTCTTGCTGGCCTCCCACTTAGTCACCTCTCCCCTCTCCAGTCAGTTCAAAACTGTGCTGCCCATCTCGTCTTCCACCAGGGTCGCTTTACTCATACTACCCCTCTCCTCAAGTCGCTTCACTGGCTCCCTATCTGTTTTCGCATCCTGTTCAAACTTCTTCTACTAACCTATAAATGTACTCACTCTGCTGCTCCCCAGTATCTCTCCACACTCGTCCTTCCCTACACCCCTTCCCGTGCACTCTGTTCCCTGGATAAATCCTTCTTATCTATTCCCTTCTCCGCTACTGCCAACTCCAGACTTCGCTCCTTCTGTCTTGCTGCGCCCTATGCCTGGAATAGACTTCCTGAGCCACTACGTCTTGCCCCATCCTTGACCATCTTTAAATCTAGATTGAAAGCCCACCTCTTTAACATTGCTTTTGACTCGTAACCACTTGTATCCACTCGCCTCCACCTACCCTCCTCTCCTCTTTCCTCTACACATTAATTGATTTGTTTGCTTTATTTTTTTGTCTACTAGATTGTAAGCTCTTTGAGCAGGGACTGTCTTTCTTCTATGTTTGTAGAGCGCTGCATACGCTTTGTAGCGCTATAGAAATGCTAAATAGTAGTAGTAGTAGTACCTTTATCCACATGTTTATTCACCCCTTTGAAAGAAATGTAGCAGACTGGTGAGGCAAGATTTCCTTTAGCTAAATCCATGTTGGCTTTATCCCCATTAATCTATGCTTATGTAAATAGTAATTTTGTTCTTTATAATAGTCTGTATTATTTTGCCTGGGACCAAATGTCAGATTCACTGGTCTATTAATTTCCTGGGTCACCTCTGAAGCCCTTTTTATGAATTGGCATTACATTGACTACCCTCCAATCATCAGGTATCATGCTTGATTTTAAAGATAAATGAGAAATTATTAATAATAGCTCTGTGAGTTCATTTGTTTAAGTTTAATCAGTACTCTGGGATGTATGCCTTCTGGTACGGGTGATTTGCTACTCTTTAGTTTTTCAAATTGCCCCATTACATCTTCCAGGTATACAAAGATTTGTTTCAGTTCCTCCGACTCATCATCATTAAATACCATTTCTGGAATGAGTATATTCCCTATATATTCCTTGGTGAAGACCAAAGCAAGAAATTCATTTAGTCTCTCCATTATGGCCTTGCCTTCTTTGAGTGCTCCTTTTACCCCTTGATCATCTAGGGTTTCAGATGTTTAAACAAATTTTAGTAGTAGACAAAGGCAACCTGAGTAAACATATAACACAGTTTTTAAACTTTTACTTCATTTATTTAAGGAACTAAGTTATCCAACACCCATATGACCCACATAAAAAAGTATCTGCCCCCTTAGTTAATCAACAAATTGACTAAATATAATTGATAATTAGATTCAGATGACTGAACACAACCAGGCTTGGTTGTAGCCAGCCCTGTTGAATCTAAATCTCACTATATATTGCACCTTACCATGAGAGTGAAGTAGTGGCCTCAAAGTTTCCACAAGAACACTATGCCTCGATCAAAGAAAATTCCAGAAGAGACGAGAAAAAAAGTTGTTGAAATATATCAGCCTGGAAAGGGAGAGAGCCATTATCTCCAAATGGAGACAACTTTGAACAATGGTAAATCTTTCCAGGAGTGGCCAGCCTGCCAAAATGACTCATCTGGAAAGCCATAGGACATACAAAGAACTGCAAGCTTCTCTAGCCTCAGTTAAGGTCAGTGTTCTTGACTACACAATAAGAAAGTGACTGGGCATAAATGAGATTCATGGGAGAATAGCAAGGTGGAAACTACTGGGATCCAACAGTAAAATGCTGATTTCACATTTGCAGAAACATACCCAGATGATCTCCAAGCCTTTTGGGATAATGTTTTATGGACAGACAAGTCAAAAGTGGAACTCTTTGGAGAATACAGGTCCCATTATGTCTGATGTAAAGCAAATACAGCATTCCATTGTAAGAACAACATATCAACAGTCAAACATGGTGGTGGTGGTGGTGGTGGTGGTAGTGTCATGGTGTGGGACGCTTTGCTATCTCAGAACCTGGAAAACTTGCAATTATTGAAGGAGTCATGAATTCTGCAGTGTACCAGAAAATTCTTAAGGAGAACATCTGGTCATTTATCCATAAGCTAAAACTGAAGTATAATTGAGTTATGCAACAAGACAGTGATCTAACACACAAAAGCAAGTCTACATCTGAAATACTGAGGAGAAACGAAACAAAAGTTTTGAACTGGCCTAGTCAAAGTCTTGACTTGAACCTAATAGAGATGAAGTCACAGGACCTTAAGCAGTTCATGCAACAAAGCAGTTCTAGAAAGAAGAGGTGGGCTAAGATTCCTCAACAGCAATGTGAAAGACTAAGATCAAATTATAGGAAGCATTTAGTTGAAATTATTGCTGCTAAAGATGGAGCAACCAGTTATTAAGTTTAGGGGATGGTTACTTTTTCACATGAGTGATATGAGTAATAACTACATGAAGTAAAATTTAAAAACTGTGTTACATTTGCTTAGGTTCCCTTTGTCTAACATTACATTTTGTTTAAAGATCAGAAACCATTCAGTGTGACATTAATGCAACAGTAAAGGAAATCAGGAGGGGTAAATACTTTTTCACATCGCTGTACCTCCATCTACATATGTGTTTCCCCATATTTTTAATTATTATGATTATTATTATTAAAGTTTTTATTTTTGTTGGGCCCTGCAGCTTTCTTTGGGCTTTTAGCTGAATCATAACTAGGGGTCCAGTGCCATGAGCCTACATTTATAGCCATACAGGGATTTTCCCTCGTTATATCTCCCTTCCTAATTCACTCAGTTCACTTAGGGGCCCTTTTACTAAGCCACAGTGAAACGTGGCCTGTACTAGTTTTGGTGTGTGAAATTGGCGCATGCTGGGCCACTTTTTACAGTGGTGGGAAAAAGGCCTTTTTAAAAATGGGGCAGTAAATGGCTATGAGCTAATATTAAAATTAGCTTGTGGCTATCTACAGCCTGAGTCCGTACCACCACCTATTTAATAGGCTGTAAGGGCTCACGCACTAACTCCACGGTAATTGGGTAGTGCAAGGCAATGTGACGGTGCTATCGATTACCACTGAGAATGCCTCCCATAGTAGAAAATAGAAAAATGATTTTCTGCAGTGGGAAACTGTGCATGCCAACTTCGGAACTACCACTGGGATCCCACACTACACTACCCTAGCGGTAGGGCCGATATGGCGCATGCCACCCACGTGGTAGCCCTACCATGCCTTTGTAAAAGGTCTTCCTATTGCAGTTGCAGGCCTTAGCCATAGGGCTCTGCAGTCATTGGCTTTAAATCTGACCACTAGGGGTTGCTATTGTACTAGGACTGGGCTCCATTGTCCCAAGGGCTACGAATACTGCATTTACAGGGCTCTTCCTAGCTCATTTCTTAAAGCTGTTCTTTTGGTATCTTTAGTCCTCTCATTTTCATACCTGTGAAAGATAGCTGTCACTGGCTCAGTGATGGTTTGTTGGTGTCTAAGTATTCTCTTCAATTTCTGAAATGTTTTGAAGTAAAATGTATTCTTTTAAAAGTCTGTTAGTCATCCGATGCTTTCCAGCAGCTGTGGCTCTCCTAGGGATCAGTTTTTGTGTCCTTTCTAACATTTCACAAGTAGCAAGAATCCCGCTTTTTGGAATACCGTGGAACCTTTTCTCCTTGTTAGTTTTGTCATGCACAGGGCCTCCTACTATGCTAAACAATAGGTTATGGAGCAACCTTCCTCTCAAGTCCTGCCTAAAGCACAAATCCAATCTCATAGTGCATAAGAGTTCATCTTGTGCTCTCCATAGTCTATGAGCTTGAGTTTCAGTGGCATATTTTAGCAAGCTCATGACAGATTGCCATTTTTGATGTTTCTGACTTGGAATGCTGCCCCAACACCCACCACTGATGCACTAACACGACTGCTTGACTGCCTACGCTCATTCCCATGTGTTTGGATTGCAGCAAGCCTGTTCACAACAAGCTGTTTTGCTGGTTTCATTTGCGCACATGAGACAGCCACAGTTGGCTTTACTGCTGTTGTATCTTTTCTACAGAAAGCCTTCTTTAATGGTGGCTGTAGTGTCACATCACACTGGATGGTTGATTTTTTTTGTTTTTTTTAAAAATTTGCTCACAGAATAAAACACTTGACTGACATAAGATTGAAAGACACAAAGGACCCTGTTTACTAAGGTGCGCTAGCCTTTTTAGCACATGCTAAAAATTAGCGCACGCTAACCGCGTAGACGCCTATAGGAATATTATAGTGCAACTTAGTAAACAGGGCCCAAAGTTTCCTGGTGCCTTCAGATGCCTAATAAAGTTATATGAACTACCTACCATATAAGGGAAAGGAAACCTTTATACCTATTGGTTCTGGGGTGTTTTTTTTTTTTGCTTCATATATATTTAATAAACTTAATTTTACTTGAGGTCAGACGAAACAGAACCAGAAAACAGATTTTCTTTTTTAACCAAGGAATCAGTAGTGATATTCAGAAACCTTTTATAGAAAAACAGTTAAATAAAAAAAAATTTACATTTAAACAAAAGTATAAAGTTTTTTTTCAAAAGATTTGTCATATTCCATTTCTAATAAAATTTGCCATCTTGTCAGAGAGTGCTACTTCTTAATTGTTGGATCTCAACCCTGTCCACAGGAAACAAAAAGCCAGCTTTTTGGATTTGGCTTATACCCTTTTCAATAGTAGCTTAAGGTGAGTTACATTTAGGTACACTGAGTATTTCCTTGTTGGGCTCACAATCTAAGTTTGTACCTGAGGCAATGGAGGTTTAAGTGACTTGCCCGAGATCATAAGGAGCAGCAGTGAGATTTGAACTGGCTGCCACCTCTGGATGTTAAGACCAGTGCTCTAACCACTGGGCCACTCCTCCACACACCATTTGACTTTCAGGATATGCACCATGAATATGCCTGAAATCAGGACCGCCGAGAGACTGGGCCAGGCCCGGGTCAAGGCCGTCCCCGCTGCTGCCCCCCCCGAGGTCGTCGTCGCTGCCGCCCCCCCATCCACCCACCCCTCCTGAATTCAAATCACAGCGCCTCACCTCGCTCCGTGTGAAAACGCAGCAGCGGCAGTCTGCAGATCGCCTCCCTTCAGGCCTTCCCTCCCTGTGTCCTGGCCTCGTCTGATGTAACTTCCACGAGGGTGGGACACAGGGAGGGAAGGCCCGAAGGGAGGCGCTCTGCAGACTGCTGCTGCTGCGCTTTCACACGGAGCAAGGTGGTGAAGCACTGTGATTTGAATGGAGAGGGCCTGGCCCGGTGGCGGACGGTCGACGGAGCCGAGAGCGGGCGGATGGGACTGCAGCACCAGGCCCCCCTTGGAGGCCCGGGCCCATGGAATTTTGTCCCCCCTACCCCCCCTTTCGGCGGCCCTGCCTGAAATGGATTATCATGCGCAGCCTCCACAATTGATCCATTTGAAACTTGAAATTTCCTGTAAATGTTTGAAAATGTAGGCTTTTATTCAATTGCTTCACAAAAAATTAGCAAAAAAAAAAAAAAAACCATCAACACCATTTTCAGTTTACCTTTTGTTTTGTGGCACGAGACAGTTGGGCAATTCCACTGGTATTACCCTATTGTTATGATGCTTTATGATTTGATTGTGTATCAGTTATGTTAGCTAATTTTATTGAGTTTTGTTCCTGAATTTTAGTAGAGTCTAAATATATTTGCAGGTCGATAGTCAAAGTGATTTAAGTGGGCAGGAGAGCCTCCTGACTGTTTAAATTGCTTGTGCCTGCCTAGCCACCGATATTCAGAGCACTTAACTTACAGTACCACTGAATATTAGCATTCACTAGCCATGTAGTAAGTGGGCCGTTGAGGGGAGGTACAGGGGGCAGAGCAGAGGAGGAGCTGGGAGTTATGCGGGTACTGGCAATATTCAGTGCTGAAGCTTGCATAGTTAACTGTTCTTGCAGACCCACTTAAAAAACAATCCTAACTTTGCATGGTTAGCTATGCAGGAGTCAGTACTGAATATTGGCTGGCACCTGCATAACTTCTGGGTCCCGGCCTGTAGAGTACAATGTCCTCTCCCTCACACCCCCGACATGATCACTGACCCATCCAAAACATTTGTAGATCTCCCTCACACCCCCTGACACAGTTGTGATCTCTTCTGACACAATCACTGAACCCTCTCACCACATTAATGGACCCTCCTCTACTACTACTACTTATAATTTCTATAGCGCTACTAGACGTACGCAGCGCTGTACACTACTCCTACTCCCTTGACACAAATGCAGAGCCCCCTCCCACATCCTGACCAAATCGTGATTCCCCTCTCCCCCCAAGTTAGGCACCTGGGCCTATCTTACTCCCTGGAGATCCAGTGAGGTGATGGGGACACCCCTAGTGACTCCTAGAGGTTGCAGTGACTATTTTTACAATGGAGTCACTAGGGACAGGAGTGAGTGGGGTTTGGCCCTTACTTCAACACCCCAGTGGATCACCAGGGGGCCCTGATCTAACTGGGTGGGGAGGGGAGTCTTAATTGTGTCAGGGGTTGGAGGGGTTCTGCAATTGTATTGGGGTTGGAGGGGAGTCATTCTATAATATGTGTGTGTGTGTACACAGTTACAATAACAAGTAAATGAAAACCTACATTTCATCAGTATATTTATTGAAATGTTGTCAAGATGAATTGGATTGCAATCAAGGAAGCCTCTGCCCACCTTTCCCGAGGATGAAGGGCAGATCTCAACAGCAGTCTCCATTAGTTCAATAGTGCCTGACAACATGATTGGGTGGTAAAACTGTTCCTTGAGAAACCTTACTGGTGAGACTACTGGCCAGGTCAAAGCAAGAGCAAAATTGAGAACAATGTGTATTGCCTGATGGGATGACTTCCACCCTGTTTGTCTCTATGTATATGTGTGTGCATTTCGCTGTGCTGTAGCTGGTGTGTGCTGGTTGCTAGTGGTGGTGGTGGTAGTAGTAACAAAAAAAGAAAGCCACACGGAGTGTGGAGGTGCACTTAATCCCCATGAAAAAATAGGGAAAAAAGTGGGAGAGTGGGGGAATATAGGCTCTTTCCAATCAAAGGGAGACGTATATTGGAATAAAATGTAATATTTATTATAACAGGTTGACTCAACACAGCTGTGTTTCGGCACCGTAGCGCCTTCTTCAGGAGTCAATAAAACCAAATATAAAACATAAATAAATATAAACTATAAATAACAACAATCATAGAAGAATATTATAGATATATTAACATAAAAGGCATCTATAAAAGCATAAATTATAATTGAGAAAAAAAGACATGAATAAAAGTTATAAATAAAAAATGCATGAAATGTTGTCATAAAAGTGGAGGAGTGGCCTAGTGGTTGGGGTGGTGGACTTTGGTCCTGGGGAACTGAGGAACTGAGTTCAATTCCCACTTCAGGCACAGGCAGCTCCTTGTGACTCTGGGCAAGTCACTTAATCCTCCATTGCCCCATGTAAGCCGCATTGAGCCTGCCATGAGTGGGAAAGCGCAGGGTACAAATGTAACAAAAAAAAATACAAATTAGAAATGAGAACACAGATAAAAACCAAAATAGTAGGGTATGGTGTTGCAATTGAAAACTTAAAATCTTAAGATTCGCAGAGTGATAAGAATGGGTGACACATCAATATCATATATAAACTGTAACAAAGAAAATTTTTTTATATATAAGAAAGGTGGACACAGTACCATGGTTAACACATTTGTAAAAAGTAGTAGAAAAATGGTACAAACATTTCACACAGTAATCAGTATGGATGTGCTTCTATCAGTATGGAACAATAAAGAAATGTATATGTGTAAACAAAGAAAACCATATTATACATATTACATATCCAATGGAACCAATATTGTGCTACAAAATATTCGAAAATATGTACTTTTGTAGTTAATACATATGGATGGGTATCAGAATAACATAAAAAATAAAAAAATATCTACTATAATAAAACTCACCCTCAACATTCTGAAGACAACGTTCTGAAGTCACTCAGTCACTCACTGAAGGGTTCATGGATTCATGGTGGTGAAGCCACAACACTGACCATGTCTCTCTGCCCCGCCCTCGCATGACGGACCAATCAGAAAAAACACCCTCAACATTCTGAAACACAAAGGACCATCACAACACTGTTCCCAGGCAACACTAGGCAACGTAAGACGGACCAATCAGAGGAAACTACGTGACAATAAGGGAGGAGCATTCCCCAGCAGAACGGCTCATTATCTGTGCAGCACGGAGAGCACAGAACCACCGCTGGAACGAGAGAAGAATATTCCTGCTGTGGGTATGTGCAAAAATAGACCGGGGGGAGAAATGTTTAAATGCCTAATGCCAGTACTGAAGAGGGCCTATAGTACAGACTATATTTGGGATCGCTTGACATGGAGTCAGAGGAGCCGGAAAACAACGTGCCCGTCACCATCTGGGACGTAGGCGAACAGGACAAGCTGCGGCCCAGCTGGAAGGATTACCCGCGACCCAGCCAGCAGCAAACAGCGACCAAGGAAGGGGGAGGATTACTCCTTCCCTGCCTAGGAATCGCTGGAGACTGGCTGCCAAACTAACGAAACAACCGCACACCGACGCACCACCTCCATCATTCGAAAGGCATCCACTCTTTCTTCAACAGAAATGCAAACTAATAATACAAAACAAACAAAGAATACATGGTTTCTCAGGTGGCTGCAGGTAACTCCCCACCCCCTTCCTCTTCCCCTTTTGCCGAAGCGGCCAAGGACGTGCCCAACCATCCCCAGCCTCAGGCAATCTGTCTCCCACCTCGGGGATTCCCCGAGCTCCCGGAAAAAGACGGCGCTGATTCCTGCAGCGCATAAATGTTCCAGCATTCCCCTGCAGCCGGCCTGAAATGGACCAAACATACCGGATCACCCCCCCAGCGGCCCGAGACCGTGCTCTTCTCCCTTCCGCCAACTTAAAACAACCATCCCTGTCCTCAGGCAAGCCGTCACCCACCTCCAGGATGCCCAGAACCCCAGCCCAATGGAAAAAGATGGTGCTGCTTCCAACAGCACATTTCTCTTCCAGCATTCCCCTACAGCAGCCCTGAAACAGCCAAAAAATACCGACAAAGAACGTGCTCCTCTACCTTCCGCCCATCTAAAACAACACTGCTGCCTCAGCACAACACAAAAAAAAAACTTGGAGAAAAAAAACAACATTCAACAAAGGCTGACCCCCCTACAACCACATTTACATTTCACCAACAAAGACCCCCCTCCACAAACCTCCTTGACAGACAAAACCACACACACACAATACAACAGAAACACACCCTCAAAGCCACACACCAATCCAACCCACTTTGCCAGCACAGCACAGCACATCCCCCAACCCCCAAGCAAAAAACAAAACAAAAAAAGACACACATCAACAACCTGCACACACACCGCACCCTCACACACTCACACACACAAACACACACACACAAAATAACTCTGTGACACATACACACACGTGCAAATTAGTGCTGATAATTGCTTGTTAACATCCAATTATCAGTGCTGATTGGCTTGTTAACCATTGCGTGTGCAAATCAGAATATGCCCAGATTTGCATGTGCAACTCTAGTCGCATTATATAGAATTTGGGGGAATATGCACAATTTCCACAAGTGCACACCATTATCGGTGAAGACAAAACACAAAATGTTTTTTTCTGCTTATTTTCATTTGGTAACTACATGTAGTAACGTAGGATATTTTGATGATGTTTCCTATGTCATTGCAAATGACAGCCTATCATTAGTGAATCTCACTTCAGAAGCCTAGACTGAGGAGAGAACTGCTGTACACCCTGGGCAAAACCTGGGGTGTACAGCATGGCCTGCTATGTGTTCCACCACCTAGCCCACAATGGCAGGATGCCTGACTTAGAAGGCCCAATGAGGAAGAGGGGGCTATGCAACCTCAGGACATGACACCCCCACAAGTCGACCAACATGGTGTGGCTGCAAGGAGTGAAGTCATCCAAACAGGGAGATAGGATAGTGGAAAGAAGTCTATAAAATACTGAATGGAGTGGAATGGGTAGATGTGAATCGCATGCTTACTCTTGCCAAAAATACTAGGACTAGAGGGCATGCAATGAAACTACTAAGCTGTAAATTTAAAACAAACTGGAAAAAATACTTCTTCGCTCAACGTGTAATTAACCTCTGGAATTTGTTGCCAGAGAATGTGGTAAAAGCATCTTCCCTTTGTTGCTGTCTTTATGACGCTCCTACTCTTCTCTGTACTCTCTTGCTCCTTCTCCTGCTCTCTGCTGGGGATATCAATCCCAATCCTGGTCTTCCACATCAGCTCTCATCCTATTCATGCAGGTCATGCCGTGAGTCTCCGATCTAACTTCTGTTCCTCCCATCTCCCTTTCTTCTCTGCCATTCTCATGTGCTCTGTCTGCAACAAACTTTCCTACATCCATGACCTCTTTATCTCTCTTACTCTCCACCTGCTTGCCTTAACTGAGACTTGGCTTTGCCCTGAAGACTCTGCTTCAGCTGTGGCCCTACGTCATGGAGATTACCTTTTCTCCCAAACTCCTTGCCCGGACAGGCCACGGAGCTGGTGTCAGGCTACTACTCTCACTCTTTTGTAGATTTCAACCTCTTCTTCCACCTTTGTCTCACTCCATTCATTTATTTACTCCTCTACCTCTCCGAGTAGCAGTCATTTATCGACCCCCCTGATAAGACCCTTTCTGCATTTCTCACTGACTTTGACTTTTGACTTTCTTTCTTTCTTGAAACTTCATCTCCTCCCTCGTTCTTGGGGATTTTAACATTCATACTAATGATCTCTCTAACTCATGTTTCTCAGTTTCTACTCTAACATCTTCTTTCAATCTTCAACTGTGCTTTACTACCCCTACTCACCAGAATGGCCACTGTCTTGATCTTATCTTCTTCTCCCACTGCTCACTCTCCAGTTTCTGTGCCTTAGCTCTTCCCCTCTCTGACCATCATCTGAAAACTTTCAACCTTAAACACCCTTTTCCCCTGTCCCGTCCAATCTCCACCAATACATTTAGGAATCTTATGGCTATTGACTCTTCTACTCTGTCTTCCAGTGTTTCAAACCTCTTCTCAACCATTATGTTATCCAGTTCTGTCAATCAGGCTGTCTCTTCCTATAATACTATTCTCTCCTCTGCTCTGGATACTCTTGCTTCTCCCATTCCCCTGTTCAGTAAGGCATACCAAACCGCAGCCTCGGCTGACCTCTAGAATCCATTGTCTACGTTCCTGTGCCTGATCTGATGAACACCTTTGGCTGAAATCCCATGCTCCTGCTGACTTCATACATTTCAAATTCTTGCTGACCTCCTTCCAGTCTGCTCTTTCAGTTGCCAAACAGGACTGCTACATCCAGTTGACAAACTCTCTTGGCTCAAACCCTCAACATCTCTTTCCCACACTGAACTCTCTCCTCAAAGTGCCTTTCTAGTGCACTGGTCCCCCTGACATGCCAGGACACCAACTGGGCACCCTAGGGGGCACTGCAGTGGACTTCATAAAATGCTCCCAGGAACATAGCTCCCTTACCTTGTGTGCTGAGCCCCCTAACCCCCCCCCCAAACCCACTACCCACAACTGTAAACCACTACCATAGCCCTTACGGGTGAAGGGGGCACCTAGATGTGGGTACAGTGGGTTTGTGGTGGGTTTTGGAGATCTCGCTGTTTCCTCCACAAATGTAACAGGTAGGAGGGTATGGGCCTGGGTCCGTCTGTCTAAGTGCACTGCAGTACCCACTAAAACTGCTCCTGGGACCTTCATACGCTCTCATGGACCTGCGTATGACATCTGACACTGGCACGAAATATTTTTAAAGATGTTTTTTGAGGGTGGGAGGGGGTTAGTGACCACTGGGGGAGTAATGGGAGGTCATCCCTGATTTCCTCCGGTGGTCATCTGGTCGGTCATTTCTGGCAGATTTTTGTGCCTTATTCGTAAAAAAAAAAAAAAACACATCTGGGTGAAAACGTCCACGTGTATGTCATGGACGTCCTTGCGTTTTCTGATTATGGATCAAAGATATCCAAGTGTTAGGCACGCCCAAGTCCCGCCTTTACTATGCCTCCGACACGTCCCCTTGAAATTTGGACATCCTTGCAACGGACTTCAGTTGGAGACTCCAAAATCGGGTTTCAATTATACCGATTTGGACGTCTTTGGGAGATGGACATCCATGTTCCGATTTATGTCGAAAGATGGATGGCCTTCTCTTTCAAAAATGAGCCTGATAGTCTTTCATTCAATGTAGTTCGCAGAACCTAAATGCTCTTTTGGAGACCACTGACTTTGGAGAGTGTTGTGCTGTTGGATGTCATTCTCAGCCTCTATCATCATGCCTTTCCCCTGCTCAGGATAGGGTCGCTGATGCTCTGTTGTGTCCTCTGCCTCAGTCTCCTCCTGGAAATGCTCACTTTCCTCTGCTCTCTTCCTCAAAAGGTCCTCCTTATCCTCCACCTTCTCTTCCTCTGATGGCATGTTCTGCTGTTTCTCTTCTTCAGATACACTCTCTCTTTCTCTCTTTGCCATGGTCTTCCTCTTTCCAGGCTCTTCAGCAGGGCACTCAGGTGCTGCTCTTCCAGGTCCGGATTCTGGTCACTGGCATGTGATGGTGTCCTTTGCTTGCTGGCCTCCTGAACATGAGAAGGACTGTCCCCTTCATCTCTGCTGGCAATGTTTTCAGCCTGGTGTACAACTGCAGCATCTGCAGGATGGAAGACAGCAAGGCATCTGTAAGACTGTCTGGAGCTGTAAATCCTACCAGCAGGTAACATACATTCTATGCTTCTTTCTGACATATGGTATACCTGCTGAACAGAATGTATCCTTAGTACATCATTTAAAAGGAAATATGTTAACCTGTACTATGTCTACACAGGATGTCTAGCAGCAAAGCAGACAGCATACATTTTTAGTAGTCAAGAATGTAAATATTTTAAGCCTTTTAAATATACAATATGTAGAGGATGGTAGTCTGCTGGACAAGTCAGTGTGGGTATTTGTTGTACTCATATGACACTTTTAATTGATAGATGGAGGGGAAAAGAGTTGGATAGAAGATGGGGAAAACCATAGTCACAGTGTGGTACAGGTACCTGTGGCATCATTATATACATGTACGGGTGTGTTCCAGGCCTAGAGGTGTGCAAAGGCAAGGCCCATGTTCCCCGTGCAAAAGTACCTATGGTTCATCATCTATGTATTTGAAAGGACATGAGTGGGCTGAGAGGGAAGGGATGGGTATGAACTAACCTCTTTCACAATCATATTTCACAGGTGCAAAGTAGAGAATAACATAGGCCAACTCTCATCTGATCTTTTGAACACTGTGTTATGTTGGTTCACCCAAGATATGGTGTCCTAGTTACAGGTGGCCAGTACCTTCCATTCAATGGCTGTGAGGGTAATGCGGCTTCCAGGGTCACATAAAGATGGGCAGCTTTCTACTGGTAGGCTTTACCATGCACATCCTACCAATTTTCAGGTCCTCAGTGTTACAGTTTTGACAGTATATTACATTTAGTCATTGGCATACAGCTGACTGAGGCCCCAGGAACCCTGTATACCACAGTGTTTATGGATTTTTCTCACAAGGGATCCGATGCTCAATACTCCAGCGTTAGAGGCAAATTATCGCATCTTAATTGTGGGCATGTTTTTGACATGTCATGCTGATATATTGTAAAGAAAAGTGCACATGCACTTTTCTTTACAGAATAGGCTACAAGTAGGCATGTTGTGGCTTCCCCTTTATAGAACTGCTCTCATTATCAGTAAACAGGTTCCACTGCATAAAATGCCCATTAGTAAATAAGAACATAAGAATAGCCATACTGGGACAGACCAAAGGTCCATCAAGCCCAGCATCCTGTTTCCAACAGTGGCCAATCCAGGTCACAAATACCTGGCAAGATCCCAAAAAAGTACAAAACATTTTATGATGCTTATCCCAGAAATAAGCAGTGGATTTTCCCCAAGTCCATTTTAATAATGGTGTATGGATTTTTCCTTTAGGAAGCCGTGCAAACCTTTTTAAAACCCTGCTAAGCTAACTGCCTTTACCATATTCTCTGGCAATGAGTTCCAGAGTTTAATTACATGTTGAGTGAAGAAAACTTTTCTCTGATTCATTTTAAATTTAGTACTTTGCAGCTTCATTGCATGCCCCCTAGTCCTAGTATTTTTGGAAAGAGTAAACAGATGCTTCATTACTACCCATTCCACTCCACTCATTATTTTATAGACCTCTATCATATCTCCCCTCAGCCGTCTTTTCTCCAAGCTGAAGAGCCCTAGCCGCTTTATCCTTTCCTCATAGGGAAGTCATCCCATCCCCTTTATCATTTTTGTTGCCCTTCTCTGTACCTTTTCTAATTTCTCTATATCTTTTTTGAGATGCAGTGACCAGTTTTGCACATAGTATTCCAGCTTTGGTCGCACCATGGAGCAATACAAAGGCATTAGAACGTCCTCATTTTTGTTTTCTATGACACCCTTCCTCTGTGCCATGAAATATAAGCCCCCCCCCCCCCCCCCGCCACCCAACATTTTTGCAGTTTATATTCCCTAAGAGCCTCACACCAAACAGGCTGCATCAGGGTATGGTTCTCTGACTCTAAATCAAAAGAGAATAATATATCACTATACATATCTCTCTAATAATTCTGAACAGTTGTTAAATCTAAGGAGCAGAAATGGATTTTTATCATAAATACAGTGGAGGTCTTAACCTGGAGATTGGAAGGGTGTCAATATTATAGTCAAGGCTGATTGGTGGGTGGGGAGATTCTTTTTGCTCTCTTTCTCTCTAACGTTTTTTTAGAATAAACTTGGAACATGGAAACATGTGATCATTTATTTATTTAATGTTGGCATCTTTTGAGTGGCTATCATTTTGGAAAATAGAAGATGACTAAAAGCCAGGTATAGTTTGCTAGTAAATTAGTTATTCCATTGTTAAGAAATGATGTTTCAATCATTTTTATTCAAAACTTAAGAAGAAAAATTAACATCATCATGTATGAACGTCTGATATTTTCCCCCATGTGGCTAAACTAACACATAGTACTTCTACCCCAACAAATAGGACTTAACCTTCCCTCCCATTCCCTTCCCCTCCCACCCCCCCTTTTGTTTCCCTTGCTATGGCATCAAATGAACATAATAACGCAGGGTACAGGGCAATATCTAGAAGTTTAACAGTCTACTCCTGGCAGTTGGAGTCAGAGTATTCCAAAAGGGAGTCCAAGTGAGTTGGAAACACACTCCAGTCTTCGTTTTAAAGTCTTTAATTCCCACCCTCTCTACCCGCAGTAACGTTATCATACGCACACGCCACTGCGATACTGTAGGGTAGTTGTATGTAAGCCATTCTGAGAGTATTGCTTGTTTAGCCACTACAATAGCTTTGTGTACAAAAGCGGTAAATCCTGATGGGACAGGGTGTATGAGAACAGGATGGCCCAGGAGCAGCGCTGAGTCATACTTCCAGCCCGCCTTCCACATCTCAGAAACATATTGTACTAGCTCCTTCCAAAATCGGACTATGCCCTTGCAGGACCAAAACATGTGCCCGAGGGTGGCCCCCGGATCCCTGCATTTGAGGCACTCTCCCCAAGGCGAGAGTCCCATGTGAAAGGCTCTTCTGGGAGAAATTTAGAGTCGAAGAGCAAATTTGTATTGTAGCGCCCAGTGCTGCGTCATGTTCATTGTTTTGCACATTGTAAGCACATGGGACTTGAACTGAGGCAATGTAAGGGCCATGGGGATATCTCGTTTCCAGGCAGCCAGTAACTTGGCATAGTCCAGTTCGGTAACTGTGTCCCTGATGTGCCTGTGATGGAACGTGAGGGGCACTTTTTGCTGTGCCTCTAAAGAGAATGCTGTTGCCAGCTTTTCCTGGACATCCTCCGCCAGCGTCTCCCAGGACAAGGAACGTATATAATGCTTTAGCTGTGCATAATAGAACTCATCGGAGGGCGGCAGGGCGTATTCAGCATAGAGCTCCTGAAATGGCTTTATCTGTCCTTCACGGGTAAGTACTTGTAACAAGTATACTATCCCTTTCCTTTTCCATCTGCGGAACACCGAATATAGCCTTCCAGGTGCAAAGGCAGGGTTCCCGCATATTGGCAAGTATGGTGTAACATTCGAAGAAAATCCGTGTAATTTACAGATCCATTTCCAAGTTGCTTTTGCTGATGTCATTATTCCTGTATGCTTCAGTAGGGGCAGCAATGGTAATCCCATCATGTGCAAATAAATGCTGAAGTGCGTTTCTGGGTATAATTGTAATTCCAGTTCTGTATTTGTATGGTCCTCCAATGTTAAGAAATGATTTTATTATTATTAGAGAGATATGTATAGTAATATATTATTCTCTTTTGCTTTAGAGTCAGAGGACCATACCCTGATGCAGTCTCTTATTTGGCAAAACATGAATCATGTTGGCTGCGGGTCCCTCTGTTTAGCTAAGTACTAAATTGTGCTGTTTTAAAGCATTAGTCAAAGAGATTAAAATGAGATTAAAAGTTAAAAGAATAAATAAGTTATAAAGACTGATGACAAAGTTGGTAAATCATAGGACTGAGTTCCTATGTGGAATGAGTTACCACTGAGATCTGGCACATTGCCTGTGATAATAAGATTGCCATAGCTTTGAGACTGTAGTAGCACTGGGTGTATTGATACAGTGCCATATTACATAGAAGCTGCCAAGACACATTGCGGCCCTACCCATTATATTGGGTTACTTTCCATTAGGTATGCTGATGGGAACAAGCACCATCAGTGAACCACAGCCATGGGTATTTGCTGTGCAATACTTGCATTAGAAAGGGAACAAAGGTTTGTTGCTTTGCCAACCTTCCTAGGCAAATGTGAACTAGGGCAGAGGAGAAGCTGGGTTGAGGTTTGGCCTGTAAGATCTGTGTGACCACATTGGAGAGAGCTGGACCACTGCAGGCTTGGGCTGCCTTATGTTCCATAGATCTTTCTGTATTGATATTGATACAGATTGTAGGGTGAGCCATTGGGCCACTGGAAAGTCCTCAACCCAAGGATCAGGAAGCTCAGACCAATGGCAGATGAGTCACAGGAGAGGCTGCTGATCTGAGGGTCGACACAGACAACTAGGAGAATGGGAAGATCTGGGACAGAAGCAGCTGAACCCAGAACTGGCCCAAGGCGAACTTGTCTGGAACAGGAACAGCAGCTGGAACCAAGGTACACTGGACTGGAACTGGAACAGGAACAGCAGGAACTGAGACAGGAACCAAGGCAGACTTGGCTGGGAACACACAGCAAGGAAAGCTGATCTTTGCAAAGGTAGTGAGAGAAGTGCTGGCTGGTTTAAAAAGTCAGTATCACTCACATCATCTGGACGTGCCCAAGTCACCCCTCCTGCAAAAGGATGAGTGGAGCACATTTGCGCATATGTTTAGTGTTCAGGCTGCCTTGATGTCATCTGTGGTGGTCCCACTGTGATGGGAACTTGGTTCCCCGAGTGTCAAATGGAGCCAGAGTGGAAAATGCTGGCGTCGGAGAGGCTGCGCTGGGCTGTGGTCACCTAAGTAGGTGTGTCAGAGTTGGGGCATGGTGGCGGCCGTGACAATACCCCCCTCAAGGCCCCTGTCCGCCCTACATTGGTTCCGGTGGAATCATTAGAGAAGGACCATGGCATGGACCTGGCCAGCTGGCTCCCAGGAATTTTCCTCTGGATCACAGCCTTTCCAGACAATGAGATATTATAATTTTCCATGCACCTTTCAGGAATCCAGGACACTATGGACCTTGTTTTCCACATCGGGGCCTGTGTCAACTGGTAGGAAACTAGGTGGGGCCTTGGCAGTTTTCCTCAGTACCAGAGGCTTCAACAGAGATACGTGGAAGGATTTATAAATCCATAGGTGAGTAGGCAGTTCCAAATTGTAGGTGACTGGGCCTATCTGATGGATCACCAGATACTGTCTGATGAAGCGAGGAGCAAACAGGACTGATGGGGTCTTGAGACGCAGATCCTGTGTAGAAAGCCAGATCAAGTCTCTTGTATGGAAGCGGGGAGCAGGCTATCTCTTTTGTTGGCTGTTGCTTGTATCTCTGGGCAGCCTGTATTAGATGTCACATCATTTTCCATATCTGGGAGAGAGAGGTGATCGTCTCCTAGACAGCAGGAACCTCTGGGTTAAGAGGTACTGGCATAGGCAATCAAGGGTGTTGACCAAACTCTACCCAGAAGGGAGAGGCTCTGGTGGAGTTGCTGATGTGGTTGTTGTAACAGAATTCTCCCCAGCCTAGTAGTCGTGATTAGTCATCACGTAAGGTGGAAACATATGCACGCAGGAAAGCTTTCAACATCTGATTGACTCTTTCGGTTTGACAATTAGTCTGTGGATGGTATCCAGACTTAGAAGTAAACTAGGCTCCCCGATCAGAGATGATGGATTTAGGCAGCCCATGAAGGTGGAAGATCTCCCTCAGGAAATGTTGGGCCAATGCAGGGGCTGATGGTAGTCCAGGGAGAGGCATGAAGTGAGCCAGAGAGAGGGAGGTCTGTGATAAAGTCCATTAAAAGATATGTCCAAGGTTTCTTGGGTGCTGGGAGTAGTTGCAGAAGTCCCCAAGGACAGGCATGGGACAGTTTCTGGCGAGCACAAATGGGATAATCTTAGTCAAATTCCTTGACGTCCTTCCTCAGGCTAGGCCACCAGTATGAGCAAGATATCAGTTCTGTGGTACCTCGAATCCCAGGATGTGTGGCGATTTTAGAGTCATCTCCCACTTGAGTACAGTCTCCCGGAGTCATTTGGGCACTATGGTTTTGCAAGGTGGAACCGACACTGTGGTAGCAGTCAGGATCCAAGCTGGGTCTATGACATGCTGGAGGTCAGACATCTCGTCCATGGTTTCCAGAAATCGAGATAGTGCATCTGCCTTGCTGTTTTTCTCTGCAGGCCAGAAGGGCAGCTGAAAATCAAAATGGGAGACAGCATGCTTTTAGAGGGTTAAGACAGCATGCTTCCTGGAGGTACAGCAGATTCTTGTGATCTGTCAATATGATAAATGGGTACTTTGACTACCTCGAGCAGGTGGTGCCACTCTTCCAGTGCCTTCTTTATGGCCAAGGGTTCTTGGTCTCCAATAGCATAGTTCCTTTCAGCTGAAGAGAACTTCTGGGAGATGTAGGCACAAGGGAGTAGTTTACCATTGGTATCAGCCTGTCATAGGATGGAGCCAGCCCCTTTGGTGGCGGTGTCTACCTCAAGGACAAAACATTTTCCAGGATCCCGGTGTCAAAGAATTCGGATGGTCATGAAGGCATTCTTCAGGTGGTCAAATGTGGCTACAGCCTCTATTGGCAAGGCTCGAGGGTTCGCTTGTTTCAGAGTAAGAGCCACCAAAGGTGCCACAATGGTGGAGTAGACCAGGATGTCATCAAGATAGACGAGAACACATTTGTACAGTAAAACTCAGAATATGTCATTGACAAAATTCTGGAAGACAGCAGGGGCATTGGCTAGCTCAAACGGCATAACTAGGAATTCGTGGTGCCCGTGTCTGGTGCTGAACACTGTTTTCCACTCATTGCCCTCCTGGATGTGGATTAAATTATAGCTCCTCGTAGATCTAGTTTGGTAAAAATATGGGCCTCTTGGAGCTGGTCAAATAGTTCTGAAATAAGTGGTAGGGGGTACTTGTTTTTAATGGTAAATAACATTTAGGCCCCTATAGTCGATGCACAGACATAGACTCCTGTCTTTTCTACCAATGAAGAAAAACCCTGCCCCTGCTGGGGATGTAGATGGGCAAATAAACTCCCTCTGTAGGTTATTCTTAATGTATGCTGACGTTACCTCAGTTTCAGGTCAAGAGAGGGGATAGATTCTACCTCTAGGGGGCATCATCCCAGGGAGCAGATCAATAGGACAATCATAATCCCAGTGGAGAGGTAGAGTCTCCACTTGTTTGAATTTTAATTTTTTTATTTAAGAGTCTCCACTTGTTGTTTGGAGAATACGTCCACATATTCTTGGTAGGCTTGGGGAAGGCCTTCTTGGGTTTCCATCTTACTGGTGGCCATCAGAATGATGGAATCTACTGACCCCAGGCCGAGAGCTCACCCAGCTCACAGTCAATAAAGGGATTGCGTTTTCACAGCCAAGGAAGGCCCAGTATGATGGGGTTTACTGCTGTCTGGAGAATGTACAGCGTTATTGCTTCTTTATGAAGGACCCTGATCCTTAAGCATAGAGGAGCAGTTTTAGCCTTGATGATTCCTTGGATATTCCCTTATACTGAGGAAACAGAGATGGGTCATGGTAGCTCCTGAGTGGGAATGTGATAGTGACGGACCAGGGCCTCATCAATGAAGCTACCATTGGCCTCCGAGTCAATGAATTCCTTGGTGGAAAAGACCAGGTCCAGTTCTATGGTGGCAGGGATTAGCAGTTGGGTGCGGGGAGTTTGTCTGGGGTTACTTAGTCCTGCTTCCCCAGCCAGAACTAGGCTTGATATTTTCCTGGCTTCTTGGGGCATCGATATGCATAATGGCCTTTCTCCCCAGAATATAAGAACAAGGCCTGGGTCTGTTTCCGCTGCTTTTCTTGGTCCAAGAGACTCAGTTGATCCACCTGCCGAGGGCTTCGAAGGAGGAGGAGAGAATTTGTGCTGGAAATTGGAAGCCAGACAAAATAGCCTGTGACCAGCTTGATGCTCTTGTGCTCGTTCACTGAAATGGATATTTACTGGGCCACGGTCCCCTAAGTAGGTGGATCATGGTTGGGGTCAGGGCACGGTAGCAGCTGTGACAGTTATGCAATGGAGTAGGGGCTCTCTGCCAGTGTGAATGCATGTAGACATGACAAAGGGGATGGGGAACCATGTACCAGCAATAAATACACTTCAAAAAGTGGATTACATACTGTCAAGAGCTTTACTTTAAAAGAATATTATTTGTTTATTTGGGAAGGGGGGTGGGAAGCAGGGAGAAGGAGGGAGGGAAGGAGGCCACCTTAGGGAGAGGAGGAGGACAGGTGTCAAGAGGTTGCAGGGCTAAGGGACATCATGACAGGGCATGTGGAACATGCCCATTCATTCAAGAATGAATGTCAAGCGCACCAGAGTCTCAAGCATTCAGCTTTGAACAAGAGCCATCTCTCATCCATATTCTTAGTTTATGGTCCATACGAAACAGCTGTTGGGCTATCTGCACTTCACTTCAGCAGCTAGTAACCCATTCACAGTAGCACGGCTGCACCCTCAGACACCTCAAGGGATGTTTCATTGGTTGCCTGAGGAACAGCCAAGGTAACAGCTGAATGTCAGGGGTCTCTTTTATGTCAGACATCTCCATCTCTTGATCATCATCATGAGCTGGCATGTGGAAACAGGCAGGGAAGGTTGGTTGGGAGGGAAGAGGTGGAGGAGAAGGTGGTAGGAGCAGGATTGCTGGGAGGGAGTGCTGTCTGGGGCTCCAGCTGGTTGGGGCCAGACTTGCATCTGCATTGCCTGGAGGTCCTGCAACTTGTTGCTAGACTGTGGGTGTAAAACAGAAATAGCTGTACAAAGATTGCTGCCAACATTGCCCATCCATGATTAGGTTACCCTACGAGTGGCATCACCCTAGCAGGTGGGATGTGTACATGATTAGGACACAGTTGTAAGATTTTGCTGTGCTGAGTACTTACTGGACAGATTTCCCCAGGCAACTCAGGGTGGTTGAACAGTCGATTTTGAAGAGCCTTTGGTATAATGGGGATGGGAGAGGTGAAAAGTGTGGCCCTAGGGTAATGAAATTAGATGTTGTGAGGTGCTGCTTCACAGATATTGTGACCTGTGTGGTTAAGTACTGAGGATGGACTTCCAGAGATGTTTACTTGGTAGAGGCACTAATGCATGAAGAGTGAGGGCAAGACCACAGAAGTTCCAAAAAGATTACTTTATTCAAATTCAGATGTATGATTAAGCTTGAGTCTATCACAGATGCGATTACATGATGTGGCCATGTTTTGGCTGAAATGCCTGCCTCAGGGGTCCAAAACTGATTACATACAGCCAGTAAGGAGAAATATATCAGCACTGGATATTACACTAAAGGCTCACAGTTACCCCTCTGGTCCTTCAAATGTATGTTTTGTAGGAATACGCTGGATGTCTTTTTTTTTTTTCTTGCTCTGGGTCTCATCCAGCCAATCCTGTTAATATACAAGAATCTGTCTTTCTTCTTCAGACCCTCAATTTGCATAGGAAGAGAGATAGAGGAGAGAGATTGACTCAGACCATTGAATTAGAGAGGTCCCTTCTGGGCCTACTGTGGATGCTGGGAAATGATAGGGCACTTCCCTTCATTGCATGTATGTATGCTCAGACTCATAGTGATGGCTTCTGAAAGTTCTGTGTGTATATCTGGCACAGGGATGACTCTTGTAGCCAGGGCATGGGTCTTTGCCTTTATAATGGCAACCTGTTCTGTGATACACCACCCACTTACACTTCCCTTTTTTTCTTCTTCTGTGTGTTGCTGTCTAATGTGGGACCTAGATATGACTCCTGCATGGTGGTAGGGGCAGATGGTGTTGCAGTGGATCAGGGTTGGCAGCTGGGCCCTTCATGAAGCAGCTGCATGGCCCTGCTCACATGTGTTATTCCTGGGAGCGAATATGCTCCCCCTTTACTTACCCTCCTCTGCATCTCCAAGGTGCAACCCCACTCAGAGCAGACTATTGGCAGGTGTATTGTATCATGCAAGTTAGCTACCTTTCTCCCTTTTCCACTCCCACTGTTTCAGCTTCCCTGGGTCACTCCTGTGAACCTTTGGACCAGTGCAGTGTTTCACATTACTGTTTATTTGAGAGGCATGTCAGGGCATGTCTATGGCTAGTAACATAATAAATGTTGGCAAAGACCTGCACAGTTCATCTATCTGCCGATCAAAGTGGCCAGAGTTGAATCTGGCATTCTGCACAGGTTCCACTTCTTCATGATTTAGCACTGGTATACGCAATGTCTGTCTCTCCCTGCCAATTGTGGGGCACAGGCCGTAGAAGTCTGACCCAAACTAGTCCTAGTTCCCGTCTATTGGAGTTGCCATTGAAGACTACTCCAGTCTTGATCCTAATCTGTTTTTGCCATTTATGGATCCAGTCTGTAGAAGTCTGCCTGGCATTGGTCAAAGCTCACTCCAGTTATGAGGTCATTTAACTTTTGCTTTAATTGGATTCCATCCTTTTTCTATATAGTGTTCTGCTGTATTTATCCCATGCATTATTGAATTCTGTCACTGTTTTTATCTTCACAACCTCCCATGAGAGGGCATTCCAGGCATCCACCATCTTTCTGTTAAAAAGTATTTCCCGACATTGCGCCCAAGTCTCCCACCCAGCAACCTCAACTTATGACCTATAGTTCTACTGCTTCCCCATCTCTAAAAAAGATTAGTTTGCATATTAATACCTTTTAAGTTTTTAAATGACTGTATCATATCCCCCCTATCCCTCTTTTCCTCTAGGGTATACATATTGAGTTCTTCAAGTTTCTTCTTATACGTCTTTTAGTACAAGCCCCATATCATTTTTGTCACCTTCCTCTAAACCTCCTCAAGTCTTCTGATGTCTTTAGTGACCAGGCAAATGGATGACATCAGAATGCAGCTTCTAGATTCCTTGGCCTCCCCTTCATTAACAGGTACATATACTGTCAGACTTAAGCACATATTTGTTAGCACTGCATGCCGGGACGTATGTGTTTGGACAGGTGATATAGGTTGTTCCTTTGTGAATGTGGTTGGGTTATTTGTAACCTGTCCTCATGCCGACTCAACTCAGTATCCTTTCACAATCCCCAATACCAGACCTTCCAAAACTAAGGATCAGGACCCCAAATGGGGTCACAAAGCTTGTATTTGGGGTCACAACCTGAGCTGGATCTCCATAGGTGCATCATTATTCTGCATCTCTGGGGAGGATCACACAATTTTATTTGGCCATGATGATGGGCTCATGGCAACAAAAAAGATTGATAAGCACTGCCCAATGTGATCCTCTTCTCTGTGGGTATTGGTGATTTGTATCTGCGTCACCTATCACTTGCATGTGAATCTTTTAATAGCATGGAGAACTGTCAGACAACTCTCACTGTCAAACAAATGAACTTCGGGCATAGTTCATTTTTCCCAGATCTGCCCCCCTCCTTTCCCATTACCTCTCTGGGGTAGGAGGCTGCCCTGTTGTAGCAACTCTCCTCTGGCCCAACGCTGGGAACAGACTGTGTTCCCGCCCCAGGAAAACTTGGCCAGGAGAAGGGTGTCTGCAGCTCCATGCTTTAGCTTGTGGCCTTTGGTAGTCTTTTGGAAATGTCCCCATGTCTGCAACATCAATGCACATGGCACTTACAAGTATGCACAGGTGCAGAGATGTAAGCAGATGTCTGATGCCCTGTTGAAGGTAGGCATATACTTTTGACCCCACAAAGGCACCTATACTATAAAGTGTGTACCCATCTATGCATAATTTATAATATACAAACATACATCTATTTGAATGCACCCAGATATTTAGGCACTCCTGAATAATTTTGCTCTTTTAGGAAGTATTTTTTATAAAATGTTGGCAAACGAGGAGGAAAAAGGGACAAGATGGCAATGGAGCACAGCTAGGTGTGGTTGAAGCAAGCTCCTGATTTTGTTGGTGTTTTCCCTTTATTTCCCTTTTCCTCATGCTAAAGCGTCAGGGCAAGGCTAGGGGAACTCTTCCCCCTTCGTCTTCAGCTTCTTCCACTTGACAACCACAATTACGTCTTATGCACAACTGCTGTCGGGCTTGGGAAGGGCCAGACTTGGTCAGTGATGTTTCACTGAGCCCGCAAAGGCCTGATCCCCATCCAATTCTGAGGCATAACACTGAGAGAATCCGGTGAAGTGTAGAAGGGCTAGCTACTGCTGGTGTTGCTGTGGGTCAGTCTCCTCAATTGATCCCTGAGAATAATTCTTCATCTCAGACATCTGAAATGATTTCAGAGTTGTCCATGGAGGGGAATGCTTAGATTGCTGGAAGTTCAGAATATCAAACTGAATTACTTTCATCAGGAATCACGTTAAATGTTCAACAGACAGCTAAGACCTGCTGAAAATAATGGAATCGCTGCTGAAGGAAAGGATAGCTGACTTTTTAGAAGCCAACAGGCTACAGAATCCGAGGCAACATGGCTTTACCAAAGGAAAATCCTGTCAAATGAATCTGATTGACTTCTTTGACTGGGTGACCAAAGAACTGGATGAAGGACATGTGATAGATGTGACCTACTTGGATTTCAGCAAAGCTTTGATATGGTCCCTCACAGAAGACTCATGCATAAACTGAGAGGACTGAACTTAGGACCCAAAGTGGTGAACTGGATTGTGGTGGTAAATGGAATTGGATTAGAGGAAAAGAAGGTGAGTAGTGGAGTGCCTCAGGGGTCGGTGCTGGTGCTGATTCTGTTTAATATATTTGTGAGAGACATGCTGAAGGTTTAGAAGGAACAGTTTGCCTTTCTGCGGATGACACAAAGATAGCCAATAGGTTAGATACCCTGGAGGGAGTAGAAACCATGAGAAAGGATCTCCAAACATTAGAAGAATGGTCGAGGATCTGGCAGTTAAAATTTAATCAAAGTTCAACAATCTATATAGAGGAGGAAAGAGAAACAATATACAATTCTTCATAAAAACTCTTTCCGAAAAATAGCAAGCAGTATTTGAGTTCCCCCACATTGTTTGATGGAGTACAAAAATCCTCAGGGGGAAAAAGCCTCAGAACCCTATCCTCCACTTCGTATGATGGAAGAAAGTTATGGTAGGATTACTTAGGGTGCTCTTATGTCAAAGGCATAAAAAAAAAACCCTGGAAAAAGCTCCAAACAAACTAGTTATCAAGAATATCCAAACATACAGTGACAAAATCAAAAAGACATTCAAACTTAGGGCTCTGTTTACTAAGGCGCGTTAGCATTTTTAACGCGCCTAGAATTAGCACACGCATTAACCATATAGGTTCCCATAGGGATATTGTAAGCGTGTATACAGTACACCAGTACCATAGCCCTTAGGGGTGAAGGGGGACACCTAGATGTGGGTACAGTGGGTTTCTGTTGAGTTTTGAAGGACTCACATTTACCACCACAAGTGTAACAGGTAGGGGGGGATGGGCCTGGGCATAGCTGCCGAGAGGGGGGGCAGGGGGGACAAAATTCCCTGGGCCCGGGCCTCCACGGGGGGGCCCAGCGCCGCAGTCCCACCTGCCCTCCGTCATTGACCGTCTGCCACCGGGCCGGGCCCCCTTCATTGAAATCACAGCGCCTCTCACCTCCGTGTGAAAGTGCTGCAGGTAGCAGGGCAGCAGATCGCCTCCCTTTGGGCCTCCTTCCCTCCGTGTGTCCCGCCCTCATCTGATGTAACTTCCACGCGGGCGGGACACAAGGAGGGAAGGAGGGCCGAAGGGAGGCGATCTGCTGCCCTGCTGCCTGTAGCGCTTTCACACGGAGGTGAGAGGTGCTGTTATTTTAATGCAGGGGGCCCAGCCCGGTGGCGGATGGAGGGGGGCAGGTGGAGGGGGGAGCGGCGGCAGCGGCGACCTAGGGGGGTGGAGGGGGAGCGGCAGCGACCTTGGGGGGGGGGGGCGGCAGGGGCCCCTGGGCCTGGGTCTGCCTGCCTGAAGTGCACTGCACCCACTAAAACTGCTCCAGGGACCTGCGTACTGCTGAGAGGGACCTGAGTATGACATTTGAGACTGGCATAGGGGAGGTCATCCCCGATTCCCTCCGGTGGTCACCTGGTCAGTTCGGGTACCTTTTTGATGCTTGGTCGTAAGAAAAAAGTGACTAAGTCGGCCAAGTGCTCGTCAGGGACGCCCTTTTTTTCCATTATGGGTCGAGGATGCCCATGTGTTAGGCACGCCCAAGTCCCGCCTTTGCTACGCCTCCGACACGCCCCAGGAACTTTGGTCGTCCCTGCAATGGAAAGCAGTTGGGGATGCCCAAAATCGGCTTTTGATTATGCAGATTTTGGCGACCCTGTGAGAAGGATGCCCATCTCCTGATTTGTGTCGAAAGATGGGCGCCCTTCTCTTTCGAAAATGAGCCTGAAAGTGGACCAGTTAAAAATACCCACATACTCTGCAATTACCCAGACTATTCAAAATTATCTTCATAAATTTCAATGTAGTCTGTTATCTAGAAGTTCAGCCCACTGCCATGGAGAATATCACTTCAGTAGAAAATATTCTAGAACAATATGAAAAAAAGAAATTGGCATCATGAACTTGGGAATGTCTGTTGGATATTATTAGAAACCCACAAGTGAATAATATAGTCAACTCTCACGTTTTTATGCAAAAATGAAGGAGGAAAAAGGCCTCATAATACTGTGACAGTTTTTTCAGAAGAAACCCCCCGCTTCAGTGGTGTGCTGTACCGCAGTAAAAAAACTCTTAATCATAGGTCTCAGAAAACCTCCTGTGCAGAAAACATCATCAATCAAACAGTCCTTATTTTTATATTATTCTCTTTTTTAAACTTATCTTTAAAATGCCGTGTCTGTGTATGTGGCATTCAATCTCCACAGGAAGAACAAATAGCAGTGTGGTCCCGATGGACCCGTTTCGCTTCTTCTTCCTCTGGAGATGACACTGCGCTCGCCTTCCAGGCTAACTGGCAAATGAGCGCTCCCCAGCCAGAACCTTAACAAACCAAGGGCCCTGTTTACTAAGGTGCGCTAGCGTTTTTAGTGCGTGCACAAAATTAGCATACACTAACTGTGTAGGCACCCATAGGAATATTGTTGGTGCCTACACAGTTAGCATGCGCTAATGGTTAGCACGTGCTAAAAGCACTAACGCGCCTCTAGTGCGGCTTAGTAAACAGGGCCTTTGGTTTGTTAAGGTTCTGGCTGGGGAGCGCTCTTTTGCCAGTTAGCCTGGAAGGCGAGCGCAGAGTCGTCTCCAGAGGAAGCAGAAGTGAAAGAGGTCCGTCGGGACCACACTGCTCTTTGTTCTTCCTGCCGAGATTGTACCGCCGTATACACAGACATGGCATGTTAAAGATAAGTTAAAAAAGGGAATAATATAAAAATAAGGACTGTTTAATTGATGATGTTTTCTGCACAGGAGGTTTTTTGAGACCTATGTTTTTTGAGACCTATGATTAAGAGTTTTTTTTACTGCAGTACAGCACACCGCTGAAGCGGGGGGTTTTCTTTTGAAAAAACTGTCACAGTATTATGAGGTCTTTTTCCTCCTTCATTTTTGCATAAAAACGTGAGAGTTGACTAGACTACTCACTTTTTGAATTATTTTCATATTGTCTGAAGTGAAGAGGATCTGAGATTGATTTTCACTTGGTGTGTTGGATATTATTAAACAGATGTTTGCTGCTAACATCTATCTATCTATCTATCTATCTAATTTGTTAAGCTGTTGGCAGGCAGTGGGATGTGCGTGCCCACTATAGAATTATCCTTCTGGAGGTATTGCAAAATACCTGAGATAGCCCCAACATTTATTCCCTGCCCTTCTTCATAGCATGGGTGTAACTGTCTCCTTCTTTCCACTTCCTGGATCGGCCAACCCAGTTAGGCTAGGGGAAGCAGTAGAAGTGGGAAGAAGGAGTCAGTGGTACTGGAGCAAATGGGGGCACCCCTGCAAGTGTTTACAGGCGTCTGCTTGCCATACTTGTTCACAGAAAAAAAAGCTAACAGATTCAGTGCTGTTATCAATTCTCTGATAACCACAGAGTTAACAGTTCCCCATATTTAGGATGAAGATGTATTTTATTTTTGCCAGACATTTTCTCTCATTTATACTAAATATTGCTTGTCTGCAGTAGGGAGTTAACAGATCCCCCTCTTTCATCAGCAAATTTCTTTGAAGGAGTATGGTCCTCCTATAAATCACTCTTTCCTCCCTTCTTCCTCCCAAGTATGTATTATTAGAAAAAGAAAACAAGGGCCTAGAAGCTGTACCTTATCCCTGGCAGGAGTCACGCATGGAACATGTGGCATTATGAGTCAGTTTTCTGTAGGAGTTTCTGCAATAAGCACACCTTAATGCCATGGGCTGTACTCTGTTCTGCTTATCAGTTCTGCCAGCTAAATGCAAACAGACCAGGAGGAGTGTGGATTTTGTGCTTCTAAAGAAATCCTACTATTTAAAAATTAAATCTGCTCAGCTCTTTTCCTTCCCTTGTAATGGAATAGGTGGATCGGCATAGAGAGAAGCTACTCTCTTAAGAGCTATCACTTGTTGGCTGTATATTATGGCCTGCTTTTTCACTAAATGAAAAGCATATGTCCAGAGGGTTTATTTTGCTTGCCTGATAGATAGATGACCAGTAGGTCTAAAGTGAAGACTCAAACTTGTTCCCACTCGCCAGGCCAACTGAGGCTAGAGAACCATGAAAACAGTGCTTGCAGTCTATTTGTCATTTGTAGCAACATGTCTATACTATGTTGCCTATTGACTTGAAAGGATGGTCTAAGCAGGGGTTCTCAACCCACGACACACCCAACCAGTCAGATTTTTAGGATACCCACAATGAATATGCATGAGATACATTTGCATACTATGGAGGTAGTACATGCAAGCAGGGGCATAGCCAGACACACAATTTTGGGTGGGCGTGGGCCCAAGATGGGTGGGCAGAAGAACTCCGCTCTGTCCCACATGTGATTTGGGGTCTCCCTCTCTCTCCTGCATGCCATATGGTCTCTCAAACATCCTCTCCCCCGCATACCTTTTAAATAGCAGATTTTCACCGGCAGCGAGCAGCAACTAATACACACTGCTCATGTTGGTTCCACAGCCATCCCTCTGATGCAACTTCCTGTTTCCGCATAGGCAGGAATACATCAGAGGGAAGGCTGTGGGGCCAGTGCGAACAGTATGTATCAGTCGCTGCTCGCTGCAGGCGAACATCTGCTCTTTACAAAGTATGCAGGAGGGACAGTTGTTGGGAGTTTTCAGCTGGTGGGGCTTGGGGATCTCTGCCAGCCACATCATAGGTGTACTGCTACTGGATGGGCCTGAGCACAAAGTGGGTGGGCCTGGCCCATCCAGGCCGATCCTTGGCTACGCCACTGCATGCAAGTCTATCTCATTCATATTTATTGCGGATATCGTGAAAACTTGACTGGCTTGGAGGGGCATAATCGAACAGAAACGCCTATCTCCATGGGCGTTTATCTCCGAGAACGGGTCCGTGAAGGGGCGGACCCAAGCGTATTTTCGAAAAAATTAGACGTCCATGTTTTATCCGCCAAGTTGTGAGCTGGGCGTTTTTGCTTTTCAGCGATAATGGACAATGAAATCGCCCAGCTCAAAAACGAATAAATCCAAGGCATTTGTTCGTGGGAGGGGCCAGGAGTCGTAGTGCACTGGTCCCCCTAACATGCCAGGACACCAACCAGGCACCCTAGGGGGCACTTTTACAAAAACAGAACAAAAGGTAAAAGAGCTCCCAGGTGCATAGCACCCTTCCCTTGTGTGTAGAGCCCCCCAAATCCCCCTCAAAACCCACTGCCCACAAGTCTACACCATTACTATAGCCCTAAGGAGTGAAGGGGGGCACCTACATGTGGGTACAGTGGGTTCGGGGGGGGGTTGGACGACTAAGCATTAAGCAGCACAATTGTAACAGGTAGGGGGGGGATGGGCCTGGGTCCACCTGCCTGAAGTCCACTGCACCCCCTAACAACTGCTCCAGGGACCTGCATACTGCTGCCAGGGAGGTGGGTATGACATTTGAGGGTCAAAATAAAAAGTTGTGAAACATCATTTTTTGAGGTGGGAGGGGGTTTATGACCACTGGGGGAGTCAGGGGAGGTCATCCCCGATTCCCTCCAGTGGTCATCTGGTCATTTAGGGCACTTTTTGGGGCCTTATTCGTGAAAAAACAGGGTCCAGGAAAAGTGCCCTAAATTCTAGCTAAAAACGCATACTTTTGTCCCATTATCTGTGAAATGCGCCCATCTCTGTTCGGCAGATAACCACGCCCCAGTTCCGCCTTCGCCACACCTCTGACACGCCCCCATCAACTTTGTCCGCATCCGCGACGGAGTGCAGTTGAAAACGTCCAAAATCGGCTTTCGATTATACCGCTTTATTCGTTTTTGTGAGATAAACGCCCATCTCCCGATTTAGGTCGGAACTTGGGCGTTTTTCTCGTTCGATTATAAGCTGGTTGGTGTGTCAGAGAACGGGGTTGAGAACCTCTGTTCTAAGAACTAGATTAAAGTGTGCTACTGTATTAGTGCATAATGCCATTTGACATGTGTTATTAATATATAGTTACCACTGCATAAATTGGACTGTGTGGTAAATAACGACCCAGGTTCAAATCCCACTTCAGCTGTTTGTAATTCTTTTTGTAAATTGCAAGCTCTCCAGGAACAGAAAAATACCTACTGTACCTGAAAGTACACCACCAATAGCCTTCAGTCTTGCAAGTGTCTTATATATTTAGATACAGTAGGTATTTTTCAGTCCCTGAAAATAAGAACATAAGTGTTACTATACTGGCACAGACCAAAGATCCATCAAGCCCAGTATCCTCTTTCCAATAGTGGCCAATCCATGTCCTGGCAAGACCCCAGAACAGTAAAACAGATTTTATGCTGCACAAACTTGGTCCTGGAGGCAACTTAGCCAATTAAGTTTTCAGGATATCCACAATGATACCCACAGGTATCTACTGTACCTAAATATATAAGACACTGCCTCCACTGCATGCAAATCTCTCTCATGAATATTCATTGTAGATATCCTGAAAACCTGACTGGCTGAGGTGCCTCCAGGAACGGGTTTGGGAGCCACTGTCCTAGAAATAAGCATTGGATTTTCCCAAGTACATCTTAATAATGGCTTATGGACTTTTCTTTTAGGAAATTATCCAAACCTTTTTAAACCCTGCTAAGCTAACTGCTTTTACCACATTCTCTGACATGAATTCCAGAGTTTAATTACACGTTGAGTGAAGAAATATTTTCTCTGGTTTGTTTTAAATTTTCTACTTAGTAGCGTCATTGTGTGCCCCCTAGTTCTAGTATTTTTGGAAATAGTAAACAAGCGATTTAACTTTACCTGTTCTAGTCCACTTCATATTTTATAGACCTCTATCATAACTCTCCTCAGTCATCTCTTCTCCAAGTTAAAGAGCCCTAGCTGCTTTAGGCTTTCCTCATAGGGAAGTCATCCCATCCTCTTTATCATTTTTATTGCCCTTCTCTGTTCCTTTTCTAATTTCTCTATATCTTTTTTGAGATGTGGTGACCAGTTTTGCACATAGTATTCCAGTTGTGGTTGCACCATGAAGCGATACAAAGGCATTATAACATTCTCCTTTTTGTTTTCTATTCATTTCCTAATAATTCCAAACATTCTATTTCCTTTCTTAGCCACCACTGCACACTGAGCATAGGGTTTCAACGTATCTTCAAGATGACACCTAGATCCTTTTCCTGGGCAGTAATTCCTAATGTAAAACCTTGCATCACATAGCTATAGTTTGGGTTCCTCTTTCCCACATGCATCACTTTGCACTTGTTCACATTAAATGTCATCTGCCATTTGGATGCTCAGTCTCCCAGTCATGTTCAGGGCCGTGCCTAGGGTCTCCGGCGCCCCCCTGCAGTTGGCCCCGCCCCGCCCCCCGAAAACGATCGCTACACTACCCGCCCTCTTCTCCCCAGATCCTTTTCCTTTTTTTTTGTTTAAATTTACCTCTGTCTGGCGGCAGCGTAGCGTTAGTGAGAAGGAGGCGGCGCTCCCCCGCCCCGATGTGTCAGTCTTCCCTTCGCTCAGTGTCCCGCCTTCTTCTCACGTCATTTCTGATGTCAGAAGAAGGCGGAACTGAGCGAAGGGAAGACTGACACGTCAGGGCGGGGGAGCGCCGCCTCCTTCTCACTAACGCTACGCTGCCGCCGGACAGAGGTAAATTTAAACAAAAAAAGGAAAAGGATCTGGGGAGAAGAGGGCGAGGTAAGCATGGTGCGGCGGGGCGCCCCCCAGAGGATGGCGCCCTCCTGCCATGCTTACCTCGCTTACCGTGTTGGCACGGCCCTGGTCATGTTAGATCCTTTTTATAATTTTTCACTATCCTCTTACTATGTAACACTGTCTCATCAGCACATTTAATTATCTAACTAGTTATTCCCCTCTCTAGATAATTTATAAATATGTTAAAAAGCAGCGGTCCCAGCACAGACCCCTGGAGAACCCCACTATCTACCCTTCTCCATTGAGAATACTGAACATTTAACCCTACTCTCTGCTTTCTATATATTAACTAGTTTTTAATCCACAATAGGACAATATCTCCTATCCTTTGACTTCTAATTTCCTCAGGAGTCTTTCATGAGGTACTTTCTCAAATGCCTTTTGAAAATCCAGATACACAATATCGACCAGCTCACTTTTATCCACATATTTATTAACCCCTTCAAAGAAATGTAGTACATTGGTGAGGCAAGATTTCTCTTGACTAAATCCATGTTAGCTTTTTTCTTAAATGGACTAAAAAATAAAACATCCAAATCACAAAACCTTCTATTTTCGAAAACAAAGACTTTTTTCTTTTTTTGAAAATGACCTTCTTTGCTATTCAGATTTTGGACGTTTTTTGCAAAATGCCCCTCCACGTAACTTTGTAAGTCTAAGGTCCCTATTTACAAAGGCGTGCTAGCATTTTTAGCGTGTGGTAAAAATTAGCACATGCTAACCATGTAGATGCCCATAATATTTCTATGGGTGTCTAAATGGTTAGTGTGTGTTACAAATGCTAGCACGCCTTTGTAAACAGGGCTCTAAGGGCTTTGAAAATACACATCAAAATATCCCAAACATTTGCACAAAACTTAGTTGTTGCTTTACTCCCTCAGTGCCTCAGCTACTGGAACTCACTAACTCTGCAACCAGCAGCTTTCAAGGACCACAGCATCAGGTAAGTACACAAAGCTACTCATTTGCCTTAACATAATTCCAGTTCTTAGGGCCGGTCTTAGGCAGGGGCGACAAGGCTGGTCGCATAGGGCCCCGTGCCTCCAGGGGCCCCATGGAGCTCCCTCCTGCTCCCCACTATTGTCACAATCTGACTCGTTGCCTCCCCTCCCCCGAGCAAGGTGTCCTCTCGGCACATACCTGAAGCCACCCTGGTGGTCTAGTGGAGTCTTCATGACAGGAAAGATCCCCAGTCCTTCCTGCCAGCGCTGACCCCCTTGTTGCAGCATCACTCTTTAAAAATGGCTGCTGAGACTTCCAGCGGCGGCCTTGCAAGACTGGGATGTGATGAGATCACATGCAGTGTTTAGGGATCAAGAATTGATGATCGCATTTTCTTGGGGAAGGAATATCAAAGAAAACATCAGTCCGTCTGAATTGCCTCCGGTGCCAGCAGTCACGGTGGAGTCCATGGAAAGAGGACATTTTAAATGTGGACATTGCAAGACCTATGACATCACCTTGGAAGGCGATGTTTGGACCAATCCTGTGGATAAAGAAATCTATCGTTTCACTCGCCACACTGACTGTAGATCATCCCATGTAGTGTATACATTGCGGTGCCCTTGTCCAAAATTGTATATCGGGAAAACTACTAGATCACTTAATATCCATATTAATGTACACAAACACAGCATTTTACATCAAAGGTTGGTGGCACCTTTGTTATCCCACTGTATACAATGTTCACATTCTTTGGATGACTTTTTGTTAAGAGTAATTGACAGCACCACCCCTAGAGCTTGGGGAGGTGATGTCAAGAAGAGACTGATACAGTTGGAACAGCGTTGGATTTTCCATTGGGGTCTACAGAACCACATGGCCTCAACGCGAAGAACGACTGGGTGGCTTTTTTTGAGTACACTTTTTTTTTAGTACATTTATTTTTTTTTAGTATAATCATTTATTTTTGGAGTGCATTTCGGCACTTTTTTTTTTCTTTCTTTTTCCACTGTAGGGGGTATTTTGTATCCTAGCTATTATTGGAACATGGGTTTGTCTACCCAATTACATCAGTTGTTCCTGACTGGTTCTCTACTACGTAAACGTAGACATGGACATTTTCGATTGGCTGGCTGTCATGGGCAGCTGATTGAGAACAGTGGCATTCCTGGGGGGGCGCTGACACCCGGGGCGGATCGCCGATGCGCCCCGCCCCCCCGGGTGCACACCGCTGGGGGAGGGGGTGCCGCGCGCCGGTCAGCGTCGTTCGTTTCCATGCTCCATCTGCCCTGGAACAGGTTACTTCCTGTTCCGGGGCAGAGGGAGCATGGAAACGAATGACGATGACTGGCGCGCGGCACCCCCCCCAGCGGTGTGCACCCGGGGCGGACCGCCTCCACCCCGCCCTTGGTACGCCACTGATTGAGAATTGACAGGTTCACCAGCACGCATGCGTGGGCGTTTTAGTATATATTGGCGTTTTTTTTTTTCAGGCTCCTGCATTTAAACTCTAATAGACGGAGCACTTGTTAAGGTTAGCTGCTGTTGTGGTTTGCTTTTTACTTTCTCCTTTTTGTTGAGTGTGAGTAACACCATATAGAGTTTTGGTGACTATTGGATGTGTAACGTCTTGTTTTGTTTCTTGCGCCGCCACTGCTGAGCCTGAACTGGTATCCACAAATGGGGAATCCTGTGTCCCCTGAAGAAGCCTTTTGGTGAAACGGGTCTGTTGGGTCTCAATTGCCATTCGGGATAACTACATACAGTCAAGCTCAGTCAGTTGTTAAGCTGAACCTTTATTTATTTTTATATGTTTGGCAGTGGGATGCGCTGGTTACACAGTTATATTCCTTTTTTTCTTTTTTCAAATTGATGCATGATAGAATTAAAAAACATTTCAGAAAAAAATAAATAAAAAGAGATACAAATAATTTTGCACAACCGTTGTGGTTGGCTGGGGGTTTTTTGACTGATGATTATAGAGAGCAGATACGTGACCAGGATGGTCTAATTGCTATAGGCTTGCAGTAGCAGGTCATTAGTTTCTGAGGTCTTTTCCCCCATTTTGTGTCTTTTTTTGATTGTGTGGTGTTAATCACATTCAAAGTCTTTGCTCGCTTTTTGTCGTACCAATAAAATTTATCAAACATACATAAAATGTGAATAAAAACAAAATATAAATACAGATCAAATCAATCAAATCACATTTACTTTCTTCAAAAGATATACTAACAACTGAATGCTTGCAGAAATAACAGTTTTCAAATCACGCTTGAACTGTGAGCAAGTTTGTATACACCTCAAGGTAAGTGGGAGATTACTCCAAAGTTTGGGTCCAGCGACTGTCTCTTCTGCTTCCTTCGCCTGCTCTCTGCTCTCAGCCCCTCCAGCACTGTCCAGGGCTTCTTTGCACTGCTCCACTTCCTCAGGGCTCACTTTGGCTCAAGAGGGCTCTCTCACTCTCTTCCTAGGAAATCTAGCTTGTAGCTCCTGCTTTCCTCTCTCCCAGGCTTGCCTGCTTCTCTTTCTCTATGAGCCTGCCTGCAGCTCTTCTTTGCACGGGCTTGTCTGCCTTCCTCCTGGGCTTGCCTGCAGCTCTTCCTCTTTTCACAGCCAGCTCCTCCCAGAGCTGGTAGCCTGTATAAATAGGCTCCACACCTCTCTTCTTGCTCCTGAAGCCCTCCCCCCAGGACTTCCCCAATGCTGGCAGCCACCCTTCCTCCTGCCAGAGAAGGGGGCACAAAGTAAACTAAAAACCCTGCAGTAAGGGTCTAACATGGGTTGGGATGGGATCTGGGTATATATTGGGTATGCAGGAAATTGACCATGGACTCTAGAAACAAGAAGAACAATCTTGATGTTTTAGGGAAGATTTATTGATAAAAAGACTCGACACAGCACTGTGTTTCATTCTATGGCCTACTTCAGGAGTGTAAAAAATAAATATATACAAAACAATAACCAATATAATGTGAACAGTAATATTAAAATAAATGAGATTATCAAAAAGGAAAACTGATAGAAATCATATACATCAAAAATAATAATAAAACTGCAAATATAAATATGAGCAAACATAATATATATACGGAGGAGTGGCCTAGTGGTTAGGGTGGTGGACTTTGGTCCTGGGGAACTGAGGATCTGAGTTTGATTCCCGGCACAGGCAGCTCCTTGTGACTCTGGGCAAATCACTTAACCCTCCATTGCCTGCCGCATTGAGCCTGCCATGAGTGGGAAAGCACGGGGTACAAATGTAACAAAAATAAAATGATTTATTTATTTATTACATTTGTATCCCGTGTTTTCCTGCTCATTGCAGGCTCAATGCGGCTTACATAGTAACAACAGAATACAATCTGTAGTATCTGAATCAACAAAGGAGGTATGTGGTAGAACAAATGAACAAGGGTAAATGGGATAAAAGAGGTATGAGAGAAAGGATAGGGATAGGTAAGTAATACACATGTAAAATGAGATATACATATACAAAAATAAATTAAAAACATTGTCTATGAACCAACCTGTAGGTGACAATATCTTCAATGTAGTATCTTTTCAATAGAAAAAAATACAAAGGGAAAGCCTTCAAAAAATACAACAGATATTATTGACAATTCATCCATATTGCTTATTATATATGTACTGTATATGCATTCCAATAATTTCTATTCCAATTATTTTTGTGGACCTTTCTTTTGTATTGAAAAGATACTACATTTTTAAGTAGGAAAAAAACGTTGTGCATTTGTGTGTGAGTAGTCATACTTTCAAAGAAGTTTGTGTTGAGAGTACAGTTTCAGCTGCATAGACTTGAAAAGAATACAAGATGTTAAAAAAAAATCTAAAATGAATGGTTGCACTAGATTTCAGTTCAAAACTAAAGAAATGTCTGTGTTGTATTCCAAGTTTTCACTTGTTAAATAGATTTTAATGTAAATTTTATACAGTCTAAATATTGTTCAAGCACAGTGCAAAAGGTTTTCAGTAAAATTGCTTTTTTGAGTGCATGACATAACATGATGCAAAAACATGATATTTGATACATAATTATGGCACATTTTATAAGTGTTTGTTGCTTGCTAACCCTTGCCATAGAATATACTAATTTTCTGTCACAGGAAAGTAGAGGCCTTAGTCACTGTGGGGGTTAATCCTATAACTACACCTGATTGGTACCTATTACTGAAGGTCTATCAGTCCCAGTATCCTGTTTCCACCAGTGGCTAATCCAGGTCACAAGTATCTGGCAAGATCCCAGAACAGTAAAACAGATTTTATGCTGCTTTTCCTCAAAATAAGCAGTGCTTTTTCCCAAGCCCATTTAATAAAGGCTTATGGACTTTTTAAAGGAAATTATCCAAACTTGTTTAAAACCCTGCTAAGTTACCACATTCTCTGGCCATGAATTCCAGAGCTTAATTACATGTTATACGGTCTGTGTCCCATATATGGCAAGATAGATCAGAATGGGCTGGAGTGGGTTTAGATAGCAACTCCAGTAGCTGGGAAGTAGGGCCAGTGCAGGGCAGATATTTTTATGGTCTGAGCTTTGAAAATGGCAAGGATGGATCAGGAGCAAGTATGCATATTGTATACCACATTTATATCATATGAATGCAGGTCAGTGGGAGAGGGGAAGACATCATATAATAGTACTTAGTGAGTAAAATGTTATAATAATAATAATATTGGACTGTTGGTTGAATAATGCTTTGATAATGAGAACGTGACTGTTGGGCAGACTGGATGGACCATGCAGGTCTTTATCTGCCGTCATTTATTATGTTACTATGTTGAGTGAAGAAATATTTTCTCCTGTTTGTTTTGATGTCCCCATGCATACCCCCGCCCTCCCACTCTGTCAGACTGTCAAAGTAATGCTTTGATGTTTCTCTGATATATACTATCTGCTACCACATTTGCTTATTTCCGATCTGAGGAAGAAGGGCAACCTTCGAAAGCTAATCAAGAAATGTATTAAGTTATGTCCAATAAAAAAGGTATCATCTTATTTTCTTTTCCATGTTTTATTTTGTTTGATTTCTATTGATATCCTGTTTGTTTTAAATTTACTTCATTGTGTGCCCCCTAGTCCTAGTATTTTTGGAAACAGTAAACAAGCGATTCACGTTTTTCTGTTCCACTCCACTCAGTATTTTATAGACCTTTGTCACATCTCCCCTCAGCCATCTCTTCTCCAAACTGAAGAGTCCTAGTTGCTTTAGGGCCCTGTTTACTGCGTGTTAATCATGTATGCGCCTACAAAATCCCTATAGGCGCCTACATGGTTAGTGCTCGTGCTAATTGTAGGCACATTAAAAACGCTACTATGCACATCCTGTGTGCCGACTCCATCACGGGCTACTTTTTACCACCATTTGCTACAAGGCCCCATAGTTAATTTAAAACAGTGTCCGCAAGCACCCTCCGTGCTGTCCGCTCTTGCTTCGACACCTCTCTGTGCTGTCCGCGCTCCGCTCAACACCTCTCTGTGTGGTCTGCGCACCTCGGAGCACCTCTCCGAGCTGTCCTTCTTCGCCCACACAATTGGGGCTAATCCATCTCCTCAACAGAATTGTTCCGGCTCACTTGCAAAAAGCAATTCACAGTACTGTTTATTCTGCAGAGCACTTTTATTTCAGAGCCCCACCAGCCGGCGCATAGAGTATGCGCTGTATTCCAGCTGCTGGTCTCTGTACAACTTACTTCCCTTCTTCTTCCCCTCTCCCCACAAGCCCCCAACAGTTCCCAAAAGTTCAGTCTTGAGACTCCAAACCCAAATGAAATAGACTTTTGAGTCAGTCAGTTCCTCTACTCACTTTCTCCTACTGCCTAGGAGATAGAGGCATTTTCTCCTCCCTCACTTGTCAGCCACCAACACTCTGACAACCTCCCACAGAAAATGTACAGACTGACCTTCTTCATGTAATTACCCTCTGTCCTGAGCAGAAGAACTCCATTTGCTCCTGTTCAGCTTCTTTCATGGCCTTTTCACCGTCCTCCTCCAGCTCAATCTCCTCCCACTCCATGGAGTCTTCCCCCACCTTCTCTCCCAGGTGCTGCTCCTCCCCTTGATTGTCCTCCATCTCCCAATCACCTGCTGACCTTTCTGCCTGCTGGGAGTTGGAGTGCTGTCCCTCATGTTCCCTCCTCCCTTGCAAGTGCTGCTGGGTTCTGTAGTTCACTTCCTTTCTTGCAAGTCTCCTACCCCCTTTCTCCGGCAGAGAGTGATCTTCCTTTCTAGGCCTACTGCCCCTGTCAGTTCTTCTCTGCCTTCCCTCTACCTCCTCCTTACATACCCCCCCGCTTAAGAACCTTTTACCCTCCCGGGGCTTGACTCCTTCAACCTCCTGCCCGGCCATTCGGGACAAAATATCCACATTCCCCAATAGTTTGCCTGCCCGATGCTCCACCCGGAACTGAAAGGGTTGCAAGGACAGATACCAACGCATAAGTCTGGCATTAGCGCTTTTCATCTGCATTAACCATTTCAGGGGGGCATGATCCGTAATAAGCCTAAAGGGCCGTCCCTCTAAATAGTATTGACACATTTGGGTGGCCCACTTAATAGCCAGACACTCCTTCTCAATGGTGGCATATCCTTTTTCATGAGGAAGGAGTTTACGGCTCAAATATAATACAGGATGTTCCTCCCCCTCATGGATCTGAGAAAGTACTGCCCCCAAGCCCACCCCCGAGGCATCCGTTTGCAGTACAAAGGGTTTGTCCCATTCAACTGCCTTCAGTACCGGATCCTCACATAGCGCTAAACGCAACTCTTGAAAGGCTTCTTTCTCCTCCTCCCCCCATTTCAACTGATTCGGCCGATTCCCTTTTAGCATATTTGTTAAGGGCTCAGCCTGTGAGGCAAAATGGGGAATGAACCTGCGGTAGTACCCGACTAGCCCAAGGAAACTCCGCAGCCTTTTTTTGGTTGTCGGATAAGAAAACTCCCTAATACTTTGTACTTTATCCAACAAGGGTTTTACCTGCCCACCCCCCACCTTATAGCCCAGATATTTAACCTCCTGTTGGGCGAAGTGACATTTCTGGGGATTAAGTGTGAGACCTGCCTCCCGGAAAGCTGTTAACACCTTCCTGACCTGCCTCATGTGTGTCACCCAGTCCTCACTATGGATAATAACGTCATCCAGATAAGCCGCAGCATAACTCTGATGAGGCCGTAAGACCCTATCTAGCAGGCGCTGACAGGACGCCGCTGCGGAGTTTAATCCAAACGGCATCCTCTTAAATTGAAAGAGCCCCAAGGGGGTAGAAAAGGCCGTCTTGGGTTTAGACTCCGCAGATAAAGGAATCTGCCAATATCCCTTGGTCAAGTCCAGCGTAGACAGATACTGAGCCGACCCCAACCTATCTAATAAATCCTCAATACGAGGCATAGGATAGGCATCAGGCGAGGAGAGGGCATTAACCTGGCGGAAATCAATACAAAACCGCCAGGTATCGTCTTTCTTAGGCACCAGCACCACTGGACTTGACCAAGGACTATATGATTCTTCAATAATACCATACTCCAGCATTTCCTTCACCTGTCTAACCACCTCTTGTTGTTTCACCGGGGACAGCCTATAAGGTCTTTGCCTAACCACCCGGCCCTGATCTGTAATAATCTCATGCATGCTCAAATGGGTCTCCCCCGGACAGGGAGTAAGGACATCCTGGAACTCTTCTAGTAGTGCCCCAAGTTCCTGCTGCTGATCCTTATTTAACTCCTCTGCAATGTGGGGCTTCAGGGACTTAAAGATGTCTGAGATCTGAGGCCCCAGATCCTCCTCCTCCATCGCCTTAGTCCCGCCCCACAGCACCTTCCTTTCCCTCCACAACTTTAACACATTCACGTGATATGTTTGCTTTCTCCCCCTCTTATTCCTCACCTCATACGTAACGGGCCCCAATTTCTTAGTAATCACCCCCGGTCCCCTCCACCGACTTTCAAATTTATGAGGGCCATCTGCTATCATAATTATGACCTTCTCCCCTTCTGCAAACCCTCGCTCTTTCACTCCCTGATCATAATATGATTTTTGATATTCTTGACTTTTACCCAATTTATCCCGGGCGTAGCCCCCCAATCGTCGCAACCTACTCTTCAGGTCAAACAGATAAGAGACCACCGTACAGTCTCCTCTATCCGGTGGCACCCATTGTTCCCTCAGGATATCCAAAATTCCCCGCGGGCCCCTCCCATACATTAATTCAAACGGAGACACTCCTAATGAAGCCTGCACACTCTCCCTACAGGTGTATAAGACAAATGGCAAGAGGCGATCCCACTCATCCATACAGCTCCCCAACCCTCTACGCAAGAGAGTCTTAAGAGTCTTATTAAGACCATTGGTCTGAGGATGGTAAGCTGCGGTACGGATGTGTGCAATACCAAACGCCTCCCATACTTGAGCCAATGTACGGGAGAGAAAATTAGTGCCTCTATCAGTAAGTACTTCCCGGGGAAACCCCACCGTACAAAAAATGTGAATCAGCTCAGCGGCAATCACCTTAGCTGACACTGTACGCAGGGGCACCGCCCACGGGAAACGGGTGGCCATATCTAACACCACCAAAATATACACAAAACCCCTCCGTGACTTGGGGAGCGGTCCTACAATATCCATAGCCAGGCGGCCTAGCGGAACCCCAATACGAGGCAAGGGACATAAAGGCGCCCGCTCTGGCCCCCTCTCGGCTACCTTCTGACAGAGCCCACAGGAATTGCAATACCCTTCCACTTCTTTATAAACCCCTGGCCAATAAAACCTTTGCAAAACCTGGTCCAGGGTACCCTGTGTCGCCTTATGTCCCCCCAGCGGGTGATCATGAGCTAATCTCATGATCAGGCTACGAAACCCCTTGGGTATCACCAACTGTTTCTGCCACCCGCTCCCTATTGCCGAGCTAACTCTAAATAGCAGCCCCTTCTCCACCCTAAAATGCGGGGAAGAGCCCCCCTCCCCTTCTCGGGCCCTACTCCAGGCGTACTGCAAGGTCCCGTCAGACTCCTGCTCCTTCTGAAAAGAGGGAAACTGCTCTAGGAGCTTCCCCAGGTCCCTTGGAAAATCTCCTTCCCCCTCAACCTCTATCATGGCCTGCCTTCTTTTCCATTGAGCTCCCTTATTTTGCCGGACCCCTTTCCTACTTTTCCCCGGGGTACCAAAAATCTCAGGATGAAAGGGAAAAACCTGATCCAAAGGAAGACCTTTCCCACCCTCCTGCTGTGACTGACACTGAGCCCGGGTAGTTACAAAGGCTTTTCCCCCTTTCACATATAGGGAAAAAGGGGCCCAGTCCCTCCCCAGTATCAGGTCCTGTGGCAGCCGAGACAACACCGCTACTAATATCCGGTGTGCCCCCATAGGCCCTTTTACGGTCACCCAATGTAAAGGATACCTAGTACTAGCCCCATGAATGCATTGAATAGCTACCTCCCCCTGGCTAGCCCCTCTCTGATCATACTTTCCCTTACTTATACGGGACCATAATCTCCTTGAAAGCATAGATTGGTCAGCTCCCGAGTCTAACAGGGCCTCCACTTTCACCCCCCCCCCCCACCTCCACGACCTGAGTAAAGGGATTGGACACCTGTTTATAAGAATGAGAAGTAAAGCCCTCCTTGGCCCTACAATCCTTCCTTACGTGCCCTTTATGCCCACACCTATAACAAATACGATCCCCAGCATACCCCGAGACCCCCATTCCCCCTTCACCCATACCGGCCAGTTCCCTCTTTGCCTGCAGAGGCTTAGCCCCTGTCATATATCTTTCCTTTCCCGCACGCACCCCGCCCCCACCCACATGTTGGGACTCTAGAAAGCATTCCATACTTTTAACAACTTCATCCAAAGACCCACAGCCCCGCCTAATCAAGTCCCTTCTCAATTCTGCTGGTAAGGCCTCCAGAAACTGCTCCAACACCAGCTCTAACATTACTTGAGTCACTGAGTTTTTTTCGGGTTCTAACCACTTGGTGGCCAAATCCAGTAATTTCTGGGCCAAAGCCCTGGGCGTCTCTCCTTCTGCCCACCTCCACTCTCTAAATTTCCTTCGGTAGGACTGCTTACTTAGCCCGTACCTGTCCAGAATAGCCCGTTTAAGCTTAGCATAGTCCGCAATCTCAACAGCCGGGAGACTGCGAAATGCTGCCAGTGCCTCCCCGGATAATGCCGGAGCCAGTCTCATAGTCCATTGCTCCCCTGGCCAGGCTGCAGCAACCGCTACCCGTTCAAATGCCCCCAGATAATCCTCTATGTCGTCCTTATCGGACAGCTTACCCCAGGGTAACCAGTTCATCCCCGTCAGGCCTCCGGTCAACGGTGCTCCTCCCGTTGCAGCTCCCTCTGGCCTCGTCGGCCCTGGCTGTTCCCATGCTCCTCCTTTCAACAACTCCTGACACAGTTCCAGAAGCGGCTGTTGCTGGGCCCTCAATGCAGCCAAGGAGTCCTCCATCAATTTGTGTGCCAGTTCCTGTTGTTTTTGGAATTGATGGGCCATGAAGGAAAACATCTCCTTTGGATCCATTGTGCTGGCCTTCTTCTCTCCTAGACAACACACAAAAACAACAACCTCCAAGTGCAGCTGCTTTTATAGGTTTGCCACCCTGCAACCACACCCATGCATCAGCAAAATCCCTTTCCAGCCCTGCTATATGCTCACCGGATAGCCCAGGATTTTGCGCCTTGCTCCTCCTTCTCTTGGAGAACCAGGAAGTTCTGTCAAATATCCCACCACTGCCACCAAATGTCCGCAAGCACCCCTCCGTGCTGTCCGCTCTTGCTTCGACACCTCTCTGTGCTGTCCGCGCTCCGCTCAACACCTCTCTGTGTGGTCTGCGCACCTCGGAGCACCTCTCCGAGCTGTCCTTCTTCGCCCACACAATTGGGGCTAATCCATCTCCTCAACAGAATTGTTCCGGCTCACTTGCAAAAAGCAATTCACAGTACTGTTTATTCTGCAGAGCACTTTTATTTCAGAGCCTCACCAGCCGGCGCATAGAGTATGCGCTGTATTCCAGCTGCTGGTCTCTGTACAACTTACTTCCCTTCTTCTTCCCCTCTCCCCACAAGCCCCCAACAGTTCCCAAAAGTTCAGTCTTGAGACTCCAAACCCAAATGAAATAGACTTTTGAGTCAGTCAGTTCCTCTACTCACTTTCTCCTACTGCCTAGGAGATAGAGGCATTTTCTCCTCCCTCACTTGTCAGCCACCAACACTCTGACAACCTCCCACAGAAAATGTACAGACTGACCTTCTTCATGTAATTACCCTCTGTCCTGAGCAGAAGAACTCCATTTGCTCCTGTTCAGCTTCTTTCATGGCCTTTTCACCGTCCTCCTCCAGCTCAATCTCCTCCCACTCCATGGAGTCTTCCCCCACCCTCTCTCCCAGGTGCTGCTCCTCCCCTTGATTGTCCTCCATCTCCCAATCACCTGCTGACCTTTCTGCCTGCTGGGAGTTGGAGTGCTGTCCCTCATGTTCCCTCCTCCCTTGCAAGTGCTGCTGGGTTCTGTAGTTCACTTCCTTTCTTGCAAGTCTCCTACCCCCTTTCTCCGGCAGAGAGTGATCTTCCTTTCTAGGCCTACTGCCCCTGTCAGTTCTTCTCTGCCTTCCCTCTACCTCCTCCTTACAACAGAAATGTAACTGTCAAATTTCAATATATATAATATATATATAATGCATGTGGAAAAACAGTTCTGGGTATCTATTTGTTTTCTGTGTGGACAAAACTTGTGTTATTGTATTTATGAAACCTTAACAACACAAATATTAGTGTCAAATATTGTGACAACCCTGTATCCTGGGCTCCTTCAGCCCTCCGAGCGGTTGCTCTTCATTCCCTGCCTTGTATTTTCTACAAGTTCAGGTCAGGGCCGTAAAATGATCTGGTTCTGGTTTTCCCCCTTTATTCTAGCCATCAGGTGCTCCAACAATTCTAGCAAACAAAAGAAAGTAAAAAAAATGCACAGTCCAATAATAATCTGAGCAGGCCCCACCCCTCCACCCCCTTCAAGAGGTATCCAGTTCAAAATTTCCAAGGTTCAAACACTTTACTCTTAGCAGTCTGCCCTTCCACTAGAGAGGAGCTGGCAGCCACCTCCCCCTCCACAGCACTAATCTGGTTATAGCCTCCCGCAGCTGCCTTTTCAGGATCAGGAATTGTCCTTCAGGAGGCTTCCCAGTCCATCTCATCGATCCTCCCTGTTGAGGGTAAACACCAAGGCAGAGAAACTTGCATCCTGGAGATGAATATGTGGCTGCACAGATGGTGTCCTCAAGAGTGTTTTGACTTCCTGGATCGTGGGATGCTTTTCTAAGGGCTGCTGAGCAGAGATGGTCTCCATCTATCAAAGAAGGGAAGACTGGCTAACCTACTGAAGAGGGCTTTAAACTAGGATTCTTGAGGCAGGATGATCAAAGTCCCCAGGTAAGTGAAGCATTAAGTACCTCTACACAAATGGGGAAAAAGGAGCAACGTCTGGAAAGCAGTATATACTAATGCCGAAAGTATGGGAAATAAGGTTTTAGATCTTTAGGCTGTGATGGAAGAGGCTGATTTGGATTTAGTGGTAATCACAGAAACATGGTTCACAGAGAACCATGACTGGAATATAGTTATACCGGGTTATACTGTGTTCAGGAAAGACAGAGTAGGAAGAAAGGGAGGGGGAGTGGCATTATATGTTAAAGATAATATTAAAGCCACACAATTACAGGACCTACAGGGTACGGAAGAGGCACCGTGGGTCAATCTGGAAAGAGGGATTGGCAAATAAATTTATATTGGTGTGATATTCAGGCCTCCTTCACAAACAGAAGTGAACAGAGATTTAATTGAAGACATTCAAAATATAGCTGTGAAAGAGGAAGTTGAACTATTCCAGCAGTTGGTAATGGAACCCATGCAGGATGGGGGTCATACTGGACTTAGTGCTTACTAATGGGGAGAGTGTTTCTGATGTTATAGTAGGAGATCATCTGGCATCCAGTGATCACCATAGTTTAATAGTAAGATAGGTGTGGAGAGGGTTCATTCAAAAGAGAAATAACTTTATTTAGATGTGGGATTACCTCAAGGAATTGCTGTTTGGATGGGAACATCTGGAAGAACTTGGAAAAAACTGGGCAAAACTGAAAGGAGTTATTGTAAGGGCAACAAAACCTTTTTTGTAAGGAAACTAAATAAAATTAAGAGGAAAAAGAGGCCGCATTGGTTCTCAAAAATAGTAGCTGAAAAGGTAAGGAAAAAGAGCTTAGCCTTTATAAACTACAAGAGATCACAGAAAGAGGAAGACAGGCGACAATATGTGGACAAAGCACGAGAAGCCAGTAGAGTAGTCAGGAAAGCAAAGGTGCAAAGTGGAAGAAAAAATAGCCAATACAGTAAAATGGGGGGACAAGACATTTTTTAGATATGTTAGTGACAGGAGGAAATGTAAAAGTGGCACTGTGAGACAAAGACGAAGGGAAGGAATATGTAGATGCTGATAAAGATAAGGCGGAATTCCTTAACAAATATTTCTGTTCTGTGTTCACAGCTGAAGGGCTGGGAGCAGTACCACAGAAGACAAACACAAATATGGATGGAGGGGTGTTAGTCCCTGAACGATTTTCAGAGGACTGTGTTTGTGAGGAGCTGGCTAAACTAAAGGTGGACAAAGCAATGCGGCCAGAGGGCATATGTCCGAGGGTACTAAGGAACTTAGGGAAGTTCTAGTAACTCTGGTGGCTGACTTTTTCAATGATTCTTTAAAGCTGGGAGTGGTCCTGGAGGACTGGAGAAGAGCAGATGTGGTCCCGCTCCACAAAAGCAGAAGTAAAGAAGAGGTTGGGAACTACAAACAGGTAAGTATGACTTCTGTGGTATGTAAATTAATGGAAACACTTTTACAACAGAGAATAATAAAGCTTTTGGAATCCAGTGGATTACAGAACCCAAGGCAACATGGTTTCATTAGAGGCAGGTCTTGTCAGACAAATCTGCTTAATTTATTTGACTGGTGACCAGAGAGTTGGATTGAGGGAGAGCACTAGATGTGGTGTATTTAGATTTTAGAAACGCCTTTGACATGGTTCCACATAGACAATTAATAAATAAACTGAGTGTCCTTGTTATGGTCCGTAAAGTGACTGACTGGATTAGGAACTGAATGAGTGGAAGGTGACAGAGGGTAGTGGTAAATGGAGCTCATTCTGAGGAAAAGGATGTTACCAGTGGTGTGACACAAGTTTTGGCTCTTGGGCTGGTTCTTTTTAACATTTTTATAAATGATATTGCTGAAGGGCTGTCTAGTAAGGTTTGCCTCTTTGTGGGTGATACCAAAATCTGCAATAGGGTAGATGGTGTGGATAGCATGAGGAAGGATTTAGCAAAGCTAAAGGAATGGTCTGGAATTTGGCAGCTTAGATTTAATGCTAAAAAAATGCAGGGTAATGCATTTGGGCTGCAAAAACCTTGAGGGAATGGTACAGTTTATGGGGGTGAAGAACTTTTGTGCACAAAAGAGGAGTGGGACTTGGGTATGATCATATGTGATGATCTTAAGGTGGTCAAACAGGTAGAAAAGTTGACGGCGAAAGCTAGAAGGATGCTTGGGTGCATAGGAAGAGGAATGGCCAGTAGGAAAATGGAGGTGATGATGCCCCTGTATAAGACTCTGGAGAGACCTCATTTAGAATATTGTGTACAATTCTGGAGACCTCACCTTCAGAAAGCAAAGCTTTTGACATGGTTCCCCACAGGAGGCTCTTAAATAAACTCGATGGGCTGAAGATAGGTCCCGAAGTGGTGAACTGGATTAGGAACTGGTTGACGGACAGACGACAGAGGGTGGTGGTAAATGGAGTTCGCTCGGAGGAGGGAAAGGTGAGTAGTGGAGTGCCTCAGGGATCGGTGCTGGGGCTGATTATGTTCAATATATTTGTGAGTGACATTGCCGTAGGGTTAGAAGGTAAAGTTTGCCTATTTGCGGATGATACTAAGATTTGCAACAGAGTGGACACCCTGGAGGGAGTGGAAAGCATGAAAAAGGATCTGAGGAAGCTGAATGTGAAGGCAATGTGGTATATATCATTCAGTGTAAAAAATGTAACGAAGGATGCTATATTGGAGAAACAGGCCAGATGAAGACAAGATTCAATCTGCACAGACATCACATGAAAATAGCCGGTACCCGTCAAGCCCCCACCCCTGTGGGCCAACACTTTAGAAGACCAAAACACTGCACCAGTGATTTCACAGTAAGAATACTGAAAGGTAATTTTAAAACAATACAGGAACGTAAGACCTTTGAAATAGGAATGATTGAATATTTTAACTCCCAACAGACAGGACTTAACAAGGATCTGGGTTTTCTAACCCATTATAAACCATAAAGTTGTATTTCTCTGTTTATTACCCTCCTCTCACCTACCAACACCCATCCTGTTAGAATATCAATGAAATGCTTTGATGTCCCCATGCATACCCCCACCCTCCCACTCTGTCAGACTGTCAAAGTAATGCTTTGATGTTTCTCTTATATATACTATCTGCTAACACGTTTGCTTATTTCCGATCTGACGAAGAAGGGCAACCTTCGAAAGCTAATCAAGAAATGTATTAAGTTATGTCCAATAAAAAGGTATCATCTTATTTTCTTTTCCATGTTTTATTTTGTTTGATTTCTGTTGATAACCTTTAAGAGTGGACTAACACGGTTACCACACCTCTCCACTGCACCTGGGAAGACATGTAGCAGTGGTTTTGTTTTTTGAGCTGTAGCCTGCGGACGCTCCCCCCGGGGGGGGGGGGGGGGGGGAAGCGCTAAGCTGTAGGACTGTTTAAGGAGAACGAACTGAGTTCTTGAAGCAGTGGGGTTTATGTGTCTGTTTACCCTGCTGTGCTGTTTCCATTGAAGAGGAAAAACAGTGGGGGCTGTGTTTTTGTTCCTGTTTTATTTTGAATTGCTGGACTGCGAGCACCAAGGAAATAAAACTTGCTGGTTTTCTTTTGGAACTGTTGGTTACCCGAGTCGGACCCTGTGGATTATAGTGGGTTATGGGGCTGGGCATGAAGCTTGGCCCATAGCTGGAGTCTCAAAGGAAGAGACGGGATCCTGAGAACCCCTGGCGGAGGGACGGATCTTTTACAATACTTCTTCATGGAAATGGTGGTGATTTCTTGGAGTGGCCTCCCAGTGGAAGTAGTGGAGACAAAAATAGTATCTGGATTCAAGATAGTTTGGTTCAAGTACATAGGATATCTAAGGGAGTGATAGGAAGAGTAGATGGCATGGATAAGCAGAGTGGATAGACCATATGGTCTTTATCTGTCTATATTGTTCTATGTTTTTATGTAATTTCTACTTGGGGGCCCTGCATCTGTAGCATATGGAGACTCAGTGGAACCAGGAAACTGATAGAATATTATTTTGTAAATGAAAAGTATTTGACTAGTTATATTGAAAAGACACTAATTTCTTTGAGAAATTTATTTGAATATTACTGTTCTGCTTTTCCATCTGAGCAGATGCTGTTTACCATCTGAGCAACATGATGACAAAGTACTTTTGAACAAAAATGGAACTGTATCGGCTGCCTGCAAATGAATTTTCATTTGTTGCCTGAAGTGCTTTTGAGTAGGTTTGTGGGAGGTAGGTCAGGCTTTCAGAAAGTCCCTGCTTCACAAGTTTGACAAAGCAAAGATGCCAGCATTTGAAAACTCCCAAGAGGAAGCCTGGTCCCAAAATTAGGACGTTGTCTTTATCTCTTGTGGAAAACTTAAATATAGCTGGGCATCCCAGGGCATAATCCTGAGGGAGGCCCATAATGTGGCTGAGCTGACCCCCTCACCTCTCTTCATCAGGACATCAGGTGGTCTGAGGAAAAGTACAGGCTGTGCTAGAAAGAGAGCTGGCTGAATAGAATTTTGAATTTTGATTGGTGCTTGTGAGGAGGCTCAAGCACCAATCAAGTTAGAAGAACAAAGTAAGCTTTTTAGGGTGGGGATTATAGGCAGCAATTAATTTTTGAAGGGGATTCCGGATGGTCAACAGGTTGTTTCAAGGCCTTGCCTCAGTTTCATTTTTCTGCTTACTCACCTAATTCAAAATAAGAGCATACAAATGAGAAAAAAAACAAACAAAACAGTAGACAAAATGCGAAAATGGAAACCCTGAGAAGCCAGACTATGAGCAGTGCAGCTCCAGAGAAAGAGCAAGGAAAGCATATTTCCACTGATAATGAGCAAACTTCCAAGACATAAGAAATGAATAGTCCAAATTCTGAGATATTTGGGTCTCTAAAAACTAAAAAAAAAAAAAAATCAGGCCAGTATTCAAAAATCACTCAGATGTTTGGTGCTGTGCTGAGCACCTATGCGCTTTAAAAATTTCAAGGCATTATATATGTGAAGGCTAATTTTAGATAGAATGTAGAAATTGGAAGTGATATGTGCAGGTTGGGATGTGTACAGTTCTGATAGTATTTTAGAAAAGAATCTGGTGACTTTTCTCAAATAAATGCAGGAATGCTCATGTATGTAGCAGCAGTCATTTTACAATAATTGTGGAAAAGATCAACAGAAAAAAAATTGGCAACTGACACCTGTAAGTGCTGACACCACACATCTATATTTACACATATATGTGTCTCCATTAGAGGTGTGCCTTGGGGCATAATCTGGTTCCCATCCCCACCTATAACCCAGTCAATTCTATTCCATCTCCACCCCATCCGCATCTTATTGCTACCATTCCCTCACCATCTCCAGTCAATTCTTTTCTGTTCCGCATCATCCCCATCATATCGGTACCATTCCCACAGTTTTCTTTCCCATCCCCATACCAACCTGCATTTAAAAGATCTTGTAAATTAAAAAAAACAAACAAACATAAAATGCATCCTATAACTTGTTAAAATTTAACACAAAACAATAGGCATAATTTTGTTAAATATGAAAGAAAAACATTACCTTGAAGGGGCCTGGTGCTCTAATGGCATTTTTAGGGGCAGGAAAGAACCCCACTCTTTCCTGCCTGCTGCTGCTCTGCCCGGCACCACCACATTTTCAAAATGGCTGCAGAGACTTCCTGCAGCAGTCTCACAAGACTACCGAGACGAGCGAAACTACTGCGGCCATTTTGAAAATGCAGCAGGATTCAAAATTCTGAAAGGTTTTTGGCTTGCTAAGGGGCTCTTTTACAATGCCACGGGAGAGCTACTGCAGTGTTGGCACATGCCAATCCGGCACTATTGCCAGCCTACCATGGCAGTGGTACCCACACCACATGCAATTTCCAATGTGATGGGGAAATTGTTTTTATTTTTAGTGCCGGGGGCTTACCTAGTGGTAATTGGGCAGTGCTGCATGCAGCCTGGTTACCACTGGGTTAGCGCAGGAGCCCTTGAGGCGGTAGGGGCTCCCTCAGGAAATGGCCATGTGGTACATGTGTACTTACCGCATTTTCCTTTTTCTGCCTTTTACCCGTAAAAGGAGCCCTAAATTTGTAGATGAGTTGCCAAACTAATATATAAGGTATATAAGTACAGAAAACAAAATAGACACATACAGGGTGCTGATGATGTTGAGTATTGTCTCCAGTTAAATTAGGCCAGATAATAGTGAGAAATGCTATATCCTCTTACTACTGCTGCCTTTCCTGTTTACTTCAGGATTATACTAAGCTTTTCCTGCTCATTCTTTTGTAGGAAGTCTTTTATTTATTATTATTTTTATCTGTCAGCTTTGGTAAATGCACACCACTTCGATCTTTCTATTTTTTGCACAGTAAAACAGGAAATCATCACCATTTATGTCACATTTTTCCATCTATGGAATCTCAAAGCATGTTACAGCTGTCCCTTGGTACTAATTTCCAGATAGCTGGACTAAAACATATGAAAGCTCTCTTTTTTGTCTCTATGTACCTTACCTCTGTGGTAGACGGCATCAAAAGGAGAGCATCTTGTGAAGAAAGTAATGCTCTTCTGGCACATATCAAGTTAGTCTTTCAGTTGCAGGAGCCATCTTTAAAGGGGGCTTTATAAGTCATGACACCTAAAAATTAATTCTGTAAAGACAATGGGGGTAATATTCAACCGGCAGTGGTCGGTGCTTTTTTAAAACGCTGACCGTGGTCAGCTAAATTAGCCCTGGATATTCAGTAACGTGCTCTGGCTGCCAGATCTTGTTCAGTTGAATATCGGCCAGGACCCGCATAACTTTGTCTATTTGTTACCTCTCCGAGCTCCCTCCTCCCATTTACCCTTCCCTCAGCCCATTACATTAAGAACCCTCTCCCTCTCTGAATGTCCCTGCAACCCCTCTGGTCTTGATAGGCCCCCAGACCTACCTCCAATCCCTGGTAACATAGTAACTTAGTAACATAGTAGATGACTGAAGAAAAAGACCTGCACGGTCCACCCAGTCTGCCCAACAAGATAAACTCACATGTGCCATTTTTTGTGTATACCTTACCTTGATTTGTACCTGTCTTTTTCAGGGCACAGACCGTATAAGTCTGCCCAGCACTATCCCCGCCTCCCAACCACCAGCCCTGCCTCCCACCACCGGCCAAGCTTCTGGGGATCCCTTCCTTCTGAGGAGGATTCCTTTACGTTTATCCCACGCATGTTTGAATTCCGTTACCGTTTTCCTCTCCACCATCTCCCGTGGGAGGGCATTCCAAGCATCCACCACTCTCTCCGTGAAAAAATACTTCCTGACATTTTTCTTGAGTCTGCCCCCCTTCAATCTCATTTCATGTCCTCTAGTTCTACCGCCTTCCCCTCTCCGGAAAAGGTTCATTTGCAGATTAATACCTTTCAAATATTTGAACGTCTGTATCATATCACCCCTGTTTCTCCTTTCCTCCAGGGTATACATGTTCAGGTCAACAAGTCTCTCCTCAAACGTCTTGTAACGCAAATCCCATACCATTCTCGTAGCTTTTCTTTGCACCGCTTACATTTTTTAAAACATCTTTCACAAGATATGGCCTTCAAAACTGAACACAGTACTCCAGGTGGGGCCTCACCAACGTCTTATACAGGGGTATTAAAACCTCTTTTCTTCTGCTGTCAAACCTCTCTCTATACAGCTTAGCAATCTTCTAGCTACGGCCACCACCTTGTCACACTGTTTCGTCACCTTCAGGTCCTCAGATACTAGCACCCCAAGATCCCTCTCCCCGTCCATACCTATCAGACTCTCATCGCCTAACATATACGTCTCCCGTGGAATTCTACTCCCTAAGTGCATCACTTTGCATTTCTTCACATTGAATTTTAATTGCCAAACGTTAGACCATTCTTCTAGCTTCCGCATATCTTTTTTCATGCTTTCCACTCCCTCCGGGGTGTCCACTCTGTTGCAAATCTTGGTGTCATCCGCAAAAAGGCAAACTTTACCTTGTAAGCCTTCGGCAATATCACTCACAAATATATTGAATAGAATCGGCCCCAGCACCGATCCCTGGGGCACTCCACTACTCACCTTTCTCTCTTCCGAGTGAACTCCATTTACCACCACCCTCTGGCGTCTGCCCGTCAACCAGTTCCTAATCCAGTTCATCACTTCGGGTCCTATCTTCAGCCCATCTAGTTTATTCAAGAGCCTCCTGTGGGGAACCGTCTCAAAAGCTTTGCTGAAATCTAAGTAGATTACATCCATAGCACATCCTTGATTTAATTCTCCGGTCACCCAGCCAAAGAATTCAATGAGATTCGTTTGGCACGATTTCCCTTTGGTAAAACCATGTTGTCTCGGATCTTGCAACTTATTTGCTTCCAGGAAATTCACTATCCTTTCCTTCAGCATCGCTTCCATTACTTTTCCAATAATTGAAGTGAGGCTTACCGGCCTGTAGTTTCCAGCTTCTTCCCTATCACCACTTTTGTGAAGAGGGACCACCTCCGCCATTCTCCAATCCCACGGAACCTCTCCCGTCTCCAAGGATTTATTAAACAAATCTTTAAGAGGACCCGCCAGAACCTCTCTGAGCTCCCTCAATATCCTGGGGTGGATCCCATCCGGTCCCACTGCTTTGTCCACCTTTAGATTTTTAAGTTGTTCATACACACTCTCTTCCGTGAACGGTGCTATATCCACTCCATTCTCACATGTACTTTTGCCAGTCCATTGCAGTCCTGCTCCAGGATTTTCTTCTGTGAAAACAAAACAAAAGTATCTATTGAGCAAATTTGCTTTTTCTTCATCATTATCTATATAGTGGTTTTCAGCATCTTTCAGTCTCACAATTCCCTTTTTAGTCTTCCTCCTTTCACTAATATACCTGAAGAAAGTTTTGTCACCCCTCCTTACATTTCTAGCCATTTGTTCTTCCGCTTGTGCTTTCGCCAGATGTATCTCTCTCTCTTGGCTTCTTTCAGTTTCATCCGGTATTCCTCCCCTTGTTCCTCTTCTTGAGTCTTTCTGTATTTCAGGAATGCCAACTCTTTAGCCTTTATTTTCTCAGCCACTTGTTTGGAGAACCATATCGGTTTCCTTTTTCTCTTGCTTTTGTTTACTCTCTTTACATAAAGGTTTGTGGCCCTATTTATAGCTTCTTTCAGCTTGGACCACTGCCCTTCCACTTCTCATTCATCCTCCCATCCCATCAGCTCCTTCCTCAGGTATTCCCCCATTTTACTAAAGTCAGCATGCTTGAAATCCAGGACTTTGATTTTTGAGTGGCTGCCCTCCACTTCAGCAGTCATATCAAAACAAACCGTTTGATGGTCACTGCCGTCTAGGTGGGCACCCACTCGGCCTCCACTTTAGCAGTCATATCAAACCAAACCGTTTGATGGTCACTGCCGCTCAGGTGGGCACCCACTCGGACATTTGACACATTATCCCCATTTGTGAGCACCAGATCCAGCGTCGCTCCCTCCCTCTTGGGTTCCGTCACCATTTGTCTGAGCAGAGCACTTTGAAAAGCATCCATGATCTCTCTACTTCTTTCCGATTCCACAGACGGAACGTTCCAATCTACATCCGGCAGATTGAAATTTCCCAGCAACAGCACCTCTCTCTTCTTTCCCAACTTATGGATATCTGTGACCAGATCTTTATCTAGATCCTCCAATTGTGTTGGAGGTCTGTAGACAACACCCATGTGTATAGAGGTTTTATCATCTCTTTTTAAGGTGATCCATATCGCTTCTTCTTTTCCCCAGATCCCTGACATTTCAGTTACCTCAATATCATTTCTCACATACAGAGCTACTCCTCCACCTTTTCGACCCTCTCTATCCTTCCTAAATAGATTATAGCCTGGTATGTTTGCATCCCATTCATGGGAACCATTTAGCCACGTCTCCGTGATTGCAACAATGTCTAAGTCTGCCTCCAACATCAGGGCTTGAAGGTCATGAACTTTATTGCTTAGACTATGAGCATTTGTGGTCATCGCTTTCCATCTACATTTTCTGGTATGTGTTTCAACATTTGTTATTTGGGGTTGTTTTTTGTCTTTGGGTACCTTCATATCTTTTTGTTTCACCTCCATTGCTTGTTCTTCCGTGTCAGTTCTATTTTGAGGAACATCACAGTGCTGTAATGGAGCAAAAGAATTCTGTAGGGGCAACACTTGTGAGGGTGGATGCCTCTGTGTCACATAACGAAGTCTGCCTGAGCCTACGGTGAACCATCTATTCTTAGGTGGTTTTATCATTTGAGGTAGTGGTGTGAATTTGGCTTGATTCTGTGCATTATGATGTTGTGCAGTCTTAGAAGTTGCTTTAAGTGCATCTAATTCCTGCTTTACTTTACTGAGCTCCTGTTTTAAACTAGTGAGCTGATGACAGATAGGACAAGCCTTAAGGCTCCAGATGGTTGGCCTTGAAACTAAAGAACCACAATTATTACAGAGAATAAAAGTCATCCTGATTTGTTGGAATGGGTATGAACAGGTATGCTATGATAGGGTTTAACCGTGTGCAAGATTAATTTTGCTCCTCAGCAATCTGAGACAGTTGTAATTAGAGTGGAGTTAATTTGTGATAAGTAGTTATTCAGAAAAGCTATTTAGGAAGTGTCAGTCTTGGGGTGGGTGGGCTTAAACCTTTCCTGTGGAATGTGTTTACTGTAAAACCTATCTCTAGGACTGTGTTAAGCCACTATTTATTTATTTATTTATTTATTTATTTGTGGCATTTATACCCCGCTCTTTCCTGCTCGATAGCAGGTTCAGTGCGGCTTACAAAGTGTTCTACACAGCTGTTTGGGACAAGGGGAAGACAAGATTAAGTCCAGTGGTGGTGATGGGAGCAGGAGCGAATCTCACTCCCTCCTGTCCTTAGAAGCAGGGGCGTAGGCACGGGTGGGCCTGGGTGGGCCTAGGCCCACCCACTTAAGCCCAAGGCCCACCCAGGAATGGTGCACCCCGAGTCGTGGCATTCCTCCTTCCCTCCCTCGCCCGACCGTCAGACTTCCTCCGCTCCTCCTCCGTTCCCCCCTCAGTTCTGTCCGTCCGCCGCCCCCCCCCACGCAAATGTTTTTAACCTGTCCTTTTTGTTTAAGCAGCGACCGACGTGAAGACACTGCTTCAAGTTCTCCCTTTCCTCTTCACTCAGTGTCCGTCCCGCCTTTACGATGACGTATTTCCTGTTTCCGCGAAGGCGGGACGAACACTGTGTGAACAGGAAAGGGAGAACATGAAGCTGGCGAGCGTTGCAGTGCCTTCACGTCGCTCGCTGCTACTGAAAGAAAAAGGCCAGGTTCGTGTGCGGGGGGACGGAGAGGACTCGGAGGGCTTTTGGGGAGCTGAGGGAGGGCAGGGAGACTCGCTGGCCATGGGTGGGATGGGAGGGGAGGGGGGAACGGAGAGGATTCGGAGGGCTTTTGGGGAACTTAGGGAGGGCAGGGAGACTCGCTGGCCATGGGTGGGAGGGGAGGGGAGGGGGGAACGGAGAGGATTCGGAGGGCTTTTGGGGAGCTGAGGGAGGGCAGAGAGACTCACTGGACATGGAGAGGAGGGCGGGGGGGGGGGGAGAGAACATTGCTGGAGGGAAGGGGACAGAGGAAATTGCTGGACATCAGGAGATGGATGGATGGAGGGGAGAGAGGAAGTTGCTGGATATGGATGAGGGGAGGGGAGGGCAGGGGGAGAAAACATAAGGACACAGGAGGATGGTGGACATGGTGAGTGAAAAAATATCAAATAGAAAGAAGACACTGCATAAAACAGAGGACACTGGGACCAACGCGAATAGAAAAACTAAATGATCAGACAACAAAGGTAGAAAACATTTTTTTAATTCAGAATTTATTAATTGGAATATGTCAGCTTTTGGAAATGTGCATCTGTGATATTTTGCATGTAAGTTTCAGTTTTTCTAGTATTGCTGCATGCTGAGTCTGACTTCTTGAGATAACTTTCCAGTTCAGAAATTTGCCTTCATATCTGTTGTGTCATGTGTTTTTCATGTGTGATCAAGGTGCAGTATTCTGCTAGCGTGTAGTATTTGCAGCCTTTTTTGTTTTGTTTTTTTTGTTTCACTAGGTTGTGTACTGGTGTTTTAGAGCCCAGTGTAATTATAGTGCTGCCTTTTCACGCATAAGGTTGTAGCTCGTCCTGTCCTTGGAATTAGTGCTGTTATGGTTTGGTAAGGTTATAAGTGTGTTTTTGCACAAGTTTGTGTATAGTGTTTTGCAGTGGAGAATTTGTGTATTGGCCTTACTGAGGTGGCACCAAAACATCAGAAAGGGTGTAGAGCCTAAATCATGAGACACTACCTCTTGAAGGATCTATATATGGTCGTTAATAAAAGGAGCTCATTGTGAACACTATCCACCCTAAAAAGGTGTTTTGTGGCTCTACATGAGAATTGTGATATGATCCCTTGTTTCATATTGTTGACGGTCTGCATTTTCTGTATCGGTATATTGGTGTATTAGGGTCTGCCCAGTGTAATATTTATGGTACAGTAAGGTTCTGAGTGTGTTTTTGCACAAATTTGTGCATAGTGTTTTGCAGTTGAGCGATTGTCGCTTTGATTGATGCTTTGAGCAACCACTTTATTCTTTGACATATGATACATATCTAATATCTAAAATTCTTTGACATATGATACATATCTAATATCTAAATTTATTTAAAGGTATTAATTGTCAGTGGGGTGGAGCTAGGGAGAGATGCCAGACCATAGACTGGAGGCGTGGAAGGAAGAAAAGTGCTGGACCGATTGGTATTAATTGCCTTTGGAGAAAGTCTTCAGCTAACAAAGCTTGAGGATCCTCATTAGCTAAAGTATTTATATTTTGAGGTGGAGGTATGGCGGAGCAGTGATAATTTTGTGCCCACTCACTTTAGGCTCAGGCCCACCCAAAATTGGCTGTCTGGCTACGCCACTGCTTAGAAGCAGGAACTTCAAAATGGCTGCAGCAACCTCTCGCAGCAGCTTTGTGCTATTGCCTGAGCTCCTTGAATTAGTGTCCAATAAAGCTTAATAGAACAGGCATGTTTGACCAAAATGATAAAGGGGATAGAACTACTTTCGTATGATGAAAGGCTAAAGAAGTTAGGGCTCTTCAGCTTGAAAAGAGATGAATGAGGGGAGATATGATTGAGGTCTACAAAATCCTGAGTGATGTAGAACGAGTAGAAGTAAATTGATTTTTTTACTCGTTCTAAAAGTACAAAGACTAGGGGACACTCGAGGAAGTTACATGGAAATTCTTTTAAAACAAATAGGCGGAAATATTTGTTCACTCAACAAATAGTTAAGCTCTGGAACTCTTTGCCAGAGGATGTGGTAACAGCGGTTAACATATTTGGGTTTAAAAAAGGTTTGGACAAATTCCTGGAGGAAAGGTCCATAGTCTGCTATCGATACAGACATGGGAAGCAACTGCTTGCCCTGGGGTTTGTAGTATGGAGTGTTGCCACAATTTGGGTTTCTGCCAGGTACTTGTGACCTGGCTTGGCCACTGTTAGGAAAACAGGATACTGGGCTAGATGGACCATTGGTCTTACCTAGTATGGCTACTCTTATGTTCTTATGTTCTTAGGCATGCATATACTTACAGTAAAAATAATATGCCACTTCTCATCTCTCACCACTGCACTTAACTAATGCTCCCAACTTTCTATATGATTGCACAAAGTATGTTCTCCAGCTGCTGTTAAATCCCTGTAGACTTCCAATGTCAGCTTCCTATTTTCCCCTTGTTGAAATAGGATTGTTTCTAACAGCTTTGATTTTCCTGTGCAAATTCTTTTGCACATCTGTTCCTAGTAAAAAACCACAAAGTTGAAAGTACTAATATAAGGGTACATTATTATTTAGTAGGTCTTCTACTTGATCAAGAGATTCAATAAAGATGATATTAAAAAAAAAACAAATTAAAAAAAGTAACCCCTGCCGAAACAGGTCTCTACAATGTCCCAGCCCAACTTCCTCAAGTATGTCTCTCAATGCTATATAGTAAGATAGAGATCCAGGATGAAAGTGTTTTAGCCAGCTCTGGGGAACAGGCAGCCTTGCATGTGTAACAGTTGCTTGACTACTTGCCATTCCTTTAATAGGGGCAATAAAATATTCACAGATGCACATTTCCAAAAGCTGACATATTACAATTAATAAATTCTGAATAAAATACTTTTTTCTACCTTTGTTGTCTGATCATTTAGCTTTTCTATTCACTTTGGTCCCAGTGTCTTCTGTTTTATGCAGTGTCTTCTTTCCATTTGATATCTTTTCACTCACCATGTCCACCATCCTCCTGTGTCCTTATGCGTCCTGTCTACCATCTGTAGCCCTGTCCCTATCCTTCCTCAAATTTCAGTATCTGCCCTCAAGGTGTTCCGATTCAGCCCTTAAATTCAGAGGTTTCCCCTCCATCCATATCCAGCATTTCTCCTCACTCCCCTCCCCTCCATCCATGTGCATCTACTTCCTCTGTCTTACCTCCTCTCCATCCATGCCCAGCATTTCTCCTCTCTCTCCCTTCCCCTCCATCCGTGTGCATCTCCTTCCTTGTCTTTCCTTCCTTCCATCCTTGTCCAACATTTCTCCTCTCTTCCCTGTCCTCCACTCCATCCATGTCCAGCATTTCTCCTCTCTTCCATCCCCTCCATGTGCATCTCCTTCCTGATTTCCCTCCCCTTCATCCATCCATGCCCAGCAACTCTCCATTCTCCCCTGCCCTCTCTGCCATCCATCCATATCCAGCAAATTTCCTCTCTCCCCTGCTCCCTCCATCCATCCATGTCCAACAATTCTTTCTCCCCTGCCCTCCCCTCCATGTCCAGCGATTTTTCTTCTCTCCTCCTGCCCTCCCCTCCATCCATCCATGTCCAGCAACTCTCCATTCTTTCCTGCCTTCTCCTCCATCCCAGGGACGTAGCCAGACTTGCATGGGAGGGGGGTCCACAGCTCGAGGGGAGGGGGCACATTTTAGCCCCCCCCCACCGCCGCCCCCCTCCCGCCGCCATCGTCGCCCCCCGTCTCTGCCGACCCCCCTCCCGCTGCGAACCCGCCCCCGCCGCCGCCTACCTTCTGTTTTGCTGGCGGGGGACCCCACTCCCCGCCAGCCGACGTCTTCTCCCGTAAAACGCAGCAGCCGGCACTGGCAGAGAAAAGTCTTCATCCTCGCATGCTGACGTCCTGCACGTTGTACGGGTTCGCCGGGAGGGGGTCCCCACGGAAATCTACGGGGGCCCAGGCCCCCTCAGGCCCCACGTAGCTACGCCACTGCTCCATCCATCCATATCCAGCAAATTTCCTCTCTCTCCCCTGCTCCCTCCATCCATGTCCAGCAATTATCCTTTCTCCTCTGCCCTCTCCTCCTCTCCATGTCCAGCAATTTCTCTTCTTTCCCCCTGCCCTCCCCTCCTATCCATGTCCAGAGATTCTCCTCTGCCCTCCCCCCATCTATGTCCAACAATTCTCCTTTGACCCCCCACCCCTCCCATCCATGTCCATTGACTTCCCAAGCTCCCCCTTTTTGGTCCCTGGGTTCTAGGTCCATCCATGTCCAGCAACTCTCCATTCTCCCCTGCCCTCTCCTCCATCCATATCCAGCAAATGTCCTCTCTCCCCTGCCCCCTGCATCCATCCATGTCCAGCAATTCTCTTCTCTCCCCTTCCCTCCCCTTCCCTCCATGTCCAGTGATTCTTCTCTGCCCCTGCCCTCCTCTCCATGTCCAGTGATTTTGCCACTCTCCCCTACACTCCCCTCCAATCTACGTCCAGCAATTCTCCTCTGCCCTTCCCCCTATCCACGTCCAATTCTTAGGTAGTGCTATAGAGAATCCCGGGGAAAATGTCAGAAATTCACACGCAATAGCCATGTTAGGTTCTTACTCCTGTCCTCCCTACTATCCTACTCATCCACCTCACGTTCTGCTGCTTTTTTTAGCTGTCATGCCAATACCTTGCTAGCTCTATTCCCGTTTTTCAAAAATCTCTTTTGGTTTTTCTCAAAAGGTATTCCACACTATTGCTGTCTAAAATAGTGTTTCCCAAGTGTGGTCCTGAAGTACCCCTTGCCATTCAGGTTTTCAAGATATCCACAGTGAATATGTATGAACGTGATTTGCATTCACCACCTCCATTATATGCGAATCTCTTTCATGCATATTCATTGTGGATATCCTGAAAACCTGACTGGAAAGGGGTACTCCAGGATTGGACTTGGGAAACACTGGTCTAAAAGATCTAGTTGATGTTTCCTTTCCACTATTTGTTTATAAATTAACACTTAGCTGCTCTTTCATATTTCTTTCTGGAAATCTTCAATTTACATTAGTAGTTCCTGTCATTGTCTCACCCTCTTCGATATCCCTCTTATATATGCCTTACCAGCTTCCCACACCATATCAACCCTATATCTCCTGCATCTCTTAATACCCTATATTCTAACCATTTCTTCATAACTTGTTTCTTTACTTTTTACCTGTGAAAGCAGAGAGAAGTTTACTTGCCACCCCTTTTGTAAACCCGTCCTCACCTCCCATTCAATGTTCCCATAATCATAGCATGATCATATAAGACTATAGAGTATATTTTTAGATCCTCTCACTTAACTGGTCTTTAAACATTAAAAAATAATACAATCTGGAGTATGAATTATTTTGTAGGAGAAGTATGCATACTCTCTACTCCCTTATTTAAGTAACTACCACACATCTACCAAATCGTGTTGTCCCAAATAACTCCTTAGTTCCCTTCCTTCTCATTAGACATCTCTTCAATTCTTCTGGGAACAGTCTCCCCTTCCTACCATACAGTTCATGTCTTCACAAATCATTAAGTCACCCACCACCTTAACTCGTATCTCAGGCAGGACCTTCTTGAAAAACCCCTCCTTAGAACTGTTAGAGGCATATATATTTACTAATGTCACCTCCACAGACATATTGACCTGTCCTACAAACCAAGTGAATCTTTCCTTATCATCCCCTCACTATCATATGTCAGAAAACAAGATAAACTATTCCTAATTAGTATAATTCCCTTCTTGTTTGAACCTGTAGGTGTGAATTGAATCTTCTCCATGCCCTGCTTTGTAACTTTCAGCTTCATTCAGGGTCAGTCTAATCTCCTGGAGAATGGCAGTGTCAACCCTTTCCTCTCTCAGATGTTTAAGGAACTTCTTTTTTAAATAGGATTATTCAGGCTCCTAGTGTTCCAAGCAGCTGTTCTATATTTCTGGCTGCTCATTAGAAATGTGGACACCAGTCTCATATTTACTCTCTTTCTCCTTCCCACCCTTAGAGCTCCTCCTTTCCTAGCTTCATCGTGGATCTCATCATCCCCCAACTTCCCATCCTCTTGTTCCATGCCTCCTCTCCACTAACAATTCCTATCCCCTTCTCCCCTCCCTTTTCCAATCATACCATCGGAAGCAGCCCGCCACCCTTTCCCAATTAACCACACCATATATAACTTCTCTCTAATTTCCGTCATCCTTAAATTCCATTCACATCCTCATCATTCTCATTCTTATGTTTTCTGATTTGACATATCTCCTTCTCCATACTGTCCACAATCTCACTTTAACCATTTACACCAGTTCTTGATATTTTGTTACCTGTCTAATAGTTCATATACTGGTAATGGCATAGGATTCAGTGTCCAACATGGTGCTGATCCCTGAGGGCACTTTCATAGTCCAGTTCAGCCTTCGCCACTTTCTGTCCCTAGTCAGAGACATCCTGCTCTTTAGCCTTCCTGGTGGAATTCTATTCTAAAGGCCTCTTCATCTGGGAGACCAAGCAGAAATCTGAGCCTCCTTGTCTCCCCTCAGGCGCATTTCACAGATGCCCCTGGCTGGACTTGCTGGGCTGTCATTAATTTCAAATGTCCAGACTTGACCCTTACCTCACAATTGATTCTTTTTGCTGCTGCCTTGAATCATCCTATATTTTTAAAAAGTTTCCATGTCCCGCACATTCTGCAGGAACTTATGTTTTCCATCCATATTAATAACAAGCTTCACTGGGTGTCATATTCCTGCCTGCTGTGCAAACCTCATGCCTGTATCACTTGTTTGTACTTTAATAGTTCTCTTCTCCTTCTCATAGTCTCCCTGCTGAGATATGGGAATATTGTGACCTTATTCTCTTGCTTTTTGCTGCTGAGCCAGCTACCAGCTGCAATGCACGTTCTGTTTCAGGGTACTGAAACTGTTTAACTATAACTGCTCTTGGAGGCATCCCTAGTCCTGGTTTCTGATGTAATTTCCTATGTGGCCTTTCAATGTCATATGGCTACTGTGCTGGCATACCTGTAAAACAGTTACCCAGTAACTTATGCACATATGCTACCATGGGGGGCGGAGATGGAGGCGGAGAGGGGGGGCAAACTTCCCCGGACCTGGGCTTCCAAGGGGGGCCTGGCGCTGGGGGGTATCTCTTTCTCTCTCTCCTGGTGCTGGGCCCAGAGTGATTGTGTCCCAACAGGAGCAGGAGAGAGAAAACTCCGGCGCAGCGGCTGGGCCCCCCTTGGCGGCTGGGGAGGACCTGGAGGAGCAACTCCAGCGCTGCTCTTCTGCCCAGCTGAGTAGCACTTTTCCTCTCGGGGCGCATGCTCAGTTTTCAAACTGAGTATGCCCTGAGAGAAAAAGCAGCTGCAGGGGCGGGCAATCGACAGAAGACAGCGCTGGAGGAAGATGTCTTCTGCTGGCGGAGCCTCGGGATCCCAGCTAGCCAACAAGGCATTTTGGCAGTGATCTGGGGGGGCTGCTATGATCTGGGGGGGGGGCATTGACCCTGTCCTGCCCCGGGCCCGCTGGCGGCCCTGCTCTGGGTCCGGTTCAGTCTCTCATTGGCCCTGTACCATGTTGCCATGCTCAACTGCCTTGGGCAGACCAAGAATCCTTAAATTGAATCTCCTACTTCTATTTTCCTGATCTTTGAACTTCTCTGCCATCAGCTTGACCCACTTCTGTAAAGCCAGCCTCAAATCTCAATCTTCATCCTACATCACTTCCACCTCATGAATTTGGCCTTCCTCTGCTTTCTTTCCTTGAAGACCTCTAATTTTAACTCTATTCGGTGTGCCACTGTATCTGTTATCTATAATCTCGCAGATAGTATTTCATTGAGGTCACTGAAAAGGGTTTCTCAGTTTCCCTCAGGTATCTCCTCCTCCATATCCACTGTTGATTTTGGTGATTTTCTGGCCTTGCTTTGCTCCACACTGATACTCGATTTAGAGGTCTTTGCCATATACAGTACATTTCCCTAATTGACAGGGTCAGTTTTTGCTTCAAGATACGCGGCACCCTACCACCCCAACCGCAGGATCTGCGGGGTATCCCATATAGTTTCTTATACTATTTCTGGAGGGAGAGAGCAGTCTTTAGGGGGGATTTGAGAAGAGAACATGAGTGGAGTTAACCACATCTGCTCAACATGGCTGCCCAACTGGAAGTCCCTTCCATTACAATTTTGACAGCATGTTTCTATTTCTAATTTATGGTCACTTATTTTCTATTTGATAAGCATACATAATCAAGAAGACGTATTTTATAATTTCTACATAGGGATAGCCATCAAGCTTGGTTTGTTTTCCATTCTACTTCTTCCAGTAGGCACAATATTGGTATTCTAGCACCTGTTATAATATTTTCTGGAGACTTGCTGAAGGATCCTAGCTAAGTAAACTCCTCAGCAACAAGACAACCAGAGTCACTCCAGCTGATAGTCATGGGTGATGGTACCTAAAGATGGCAAAAGATGAACCCTCGGTATAGCTAATTCATATCACATATCATTTTGTGTGCTTGATTAGGCTAATTAGGTTGGGAATAAGGTTCCTTGCTAAAGAAATTAGAAACTAATAATGAACAGCTTTTGGCCTGTATTTTCTTTATTTATTTGGATTTTAAAAGCATCTCCACATGTATGTATAGATTGCAAACATGTGTAAATAGTGATTTGGGAGAGCCACTATTTCAATATGGAGACTCATACCATGCAGAGATTTTATGGGGACATTTTTTGGATAGGGTCTTGAGTGGGGCAAAAAATCTACAAGTGTGTTCCCCATTTAACAAAGGGAATACAGTCTACGGGGAAAAATATCCCATTGGATTTTATACCAGTTCAGAACCATGCATGGATTTTAAAAAAGGTGCTTTTTTGGGGGGCTGGGTTTTATACAAGGGATTGAGGGCTCCTTTTACCATGCTGCAGCAAAAGGGGGCCGGCGCGGCTTCAGTGCATGTTTTATGTGCACGCCGAGGCCCCCTTTTACCGTAGCTGGTAAAAGGGAAGGTCTCGCTTTCCTGCAGGAAATGGCCGGGTGGCAAGTAAAGCACTTGCTGTGCAGCCATTTTGGGGAGGAGCCCTTACCACCACCCATTGAGGTGGCGGTAAGGGCTCCCATGTTAACCCAGCGGTAACTGGGCAGCGCACGGCAGTGCTTGATTACTGCCGGGTACAATTCGGCACTACAAAAATACATTTTTGTAGTGCTGGAATTGATGTCTCGGTAGGAGTGAGAAGTACTGCCGGGCTGCTGCGGTAGCCTGGCAGTACTTCCGTTGTAGCGGCGGTAAGCCTGCGTCTGGCTTACCGCCGCTTAGTAAAAGGAGCCCTAAGGGAATCCTTCTCCTTAATTCCCTCTTGTTTATTTCTGCCCACAAATGAAATCAAATTAAAATGGCTGCTTCACTACTTAATTGGTATCACTTACATGGGTACATTTGTAAAATGGGGCAGCCACACTGCTCATGCTGCTACTTTCAGGTGGAAGTGGTGGGTTCATGTTGTTCATTTTATGCATGTGCATATTTGTAAAATGGCTGCGCCATCTGCTGGCAAATATACATGCATTCCTGTAGCTAATTTAGAAAATACTATGTGCTAGCAAAGCCTTGCCTAAAATACCACTGGAAGAGAGTATATCCCAACCTGGACATTTCAATTCTAATTTCTGTGTCCTATATGAAATGGATCTTTCTACACAGAATGTGGGTGAGAGTATTTGTCCCTACAATGAAAACATCAAAATTATAAAATTAAAACATGAACACTTAGGGGCTCATTTTCAAAAGAGAAAAACATCTCAAAAATAGGATAAAGTGGCATTTGGATGTTTTTCTCTGAAAACGCCCAAATCACAATTTTTTGAAAATCGGATTTGAGACATCTTTCTCTGCAGTGCATCCAAATTACAAGAAGGCATTCTGGGGGTGGGATTTGGGTGTTCCAAAAGCTTTGACCTTTTTCTGCCATAATAGATCAAAGCAAAAACGTCCAGGGCTAAAATTTTTGGTCTAGACCTGTTTTAATCATACCTAAGTCACAAAAAGGTGCGCTAAATGATATGACCACCGGAGGGATTACGACATGACCCCCCTTACTCCCCCAGTGGTCACTGACCCCCCTCACATCCCCCAAAGATGTCAAAGAAACAGTATGTACCAGCAGTGCAGTGCACCGTGGAGTGGGTGACTCTGGTCCCTATCTCCTTCTACCCCATCCTGCCCGAGAAGGGCTGAGTGAGTGAGTGAGCTCCACAGCCCCAACTATTAAGCTCTAGCCCACGGGCCCACATCGATCTGACTATTAAGCCCACCCCCAACTATTAAGCCCCCCCTCATCGCTATGACTCCCTCTGAGTTCAGCCAGCTCAGCCCTCCATACCAGCGTCTTTGATAGCTTCAGATTTTATGGCCAGTCCTATTGGAGCAGCAAGCAGATCCCTGAAGTAGCCCAGTGGTTGGTGCAGTGGACTGTAGAGAAGGGGAAATAGGTCTATATCCCACTCTAACTGCTACACTTGTGGTGGAAAGTGTGAGCAATCCAAAACCCACCAAAAACCTACTGTATCTACATATAGGTGACATCTGCAGGTATACTTGTAGTGATGTATAGTTGGGTAAAGTAGGTTTTTGGTGGGTTTTTGAGGGCTTACCTTACAATATAAGGAGGCAATGGCAGCATGATTTTTATGTGAAGTCCACTGCAGTGTCCCCTAGGGTGTTCCACCGCTCTGCTGGGATGTCTATGTGGCCAATCTATTAAAAATGCTGGCCCCTCCATACATCCCAATGACTTATGTTTTTGTGCGTTTTTCTCTTGGACATTTTTTCTGGTTTGAAAATGGCCATGTTTGCTACTGGAGATTGGGATGTTTTTCACAAAATGTCCAAAATCGGATTTAGATGCCTTTTGGAAAATGCCCCTCTTAGTATCGTGTGAGTTAACTAACCACTGCTGTATAAAAGGAAGACTGTTACTGCATTAAAGGCAGCCAACCAAGTTGTACATCTAGTTTTAATTCAGAACCTCAGTACAGAGGCAGCATGATTTGATACAAACATCTGTCTTGGCTTATTGTAATACTACTCAGCCACAATATAGTGGGTGGCTGGAGCAGACTAAACAGTTGATAGCTCTGATTGCAATATTCTGATTTAATATGATACAAAATGCTTTGCTGCTGTGATATATATCAGGTTTCCCCCAAATAGAAGAAAAATAAGAGAAACAAGTAGAATACCAGTAACTTGCCCTAATTATTAGGTTTACAGATATTTGTGCTTAAAATGACATTTTTTTCAGCATGGTGTATGAACACACATTATGTGACTACAGTGACTCATAAGCCTTAGTACACTGCACACCCTTTGGATCCAAGCTAACTCAATTATGACTTGTGACTTGAAGTTACATATTGTGTTCATAAAGAGTTTTTAGTTGGTCTTCCTTGACTGCCTGCAGGATTAAACAAACCTGTGTTCGTTTTTGACACCAGTTGTTGGATTTGTACTGCAGGCATAATTATTTTCTAGTACTTCCGAGCAATATTCAGTGCAGCCTCCGCATAGTTTCTGATTGCAAAAGCCCACTCACTGTGACTCAGTCTCAGTGACTATTTGACAGAATGTTTAGAAAGATATATAAAAAGAACGATCTGAACGGATCATTCTCCATGACTAACCAAATGTCCACCCCATTCTGATAAAGTACAAGCTTTGTGGCTGTGGTGGGTGTATTTTCTCACAAATCTTTCTTCTGCTGTGTATAACGGTACTGCAAAATTTTATCCTACCATACTTAACGTTCTCGCATAATTTTTTGCTAAAGTAACAATTAATATATTAGCAGGATCAAAGCTAGAAGCAAGCAGCCTAAGTAGAATTTTCAAACATTCCCAAAGACCTAGTGGCTGAACAGCATGCAAATATTTCTGTGAAGGTTCCTATAATGTACGGTTTCTTGTTTTTACCTGGAGAGTTTTTGTTCCCTTGTCTGAATGTCTTACATATAACTGATTTGAAAATTGCAGCATTCTTGGGTTGTAATAGCAGTCTTGAGATGTGATTTTTAGTTTTTGTGGAACTTATTTTAGGCTCTGGGACATACTACAGAGAAGCTTTCAGAAAGAGATTTTGCTCGTTGGTTTGTAAGGATATCCAAGTATGTGTATTTTATAGTCCATTAATTGATTTTGGGGCCCTTTTACTAAAGTGTGTTAAGTAGTTAACACATTAATTAGCATGCATTAACTGCTGTCACACGAGTGGTTTAGCAGTTAGCATGCAGTAATTCACATGTTAAGTGCATTTTGTGTTATGGAGCAGGAAGTAGGAGGGACATGGGCAGAGAATGGAGGTGGATAGCATACTGCAATGAGGCCCTTTTATTAAGGTGTGGGAGGGGCTAACACATGGGTAGCGCATGCCAAATCAGCACTACCGCTAGGCTAGTGTGTGCGCCTGGCGGTAATTCTGAGTTTGGTGCATGCCGAATCCTGCGGTAGAAAATGATTTTCTATTTTCTACTGCGGGGGGCATTCCTGGCAGTAATCATCAGTTGGTGCTCGCTGCATGGTTACTGCATGGGTAGCAAGTGATCCCTTACTGCCAGGTCAATGGGTGGCGGTAAGGACTCTGGCCATAAATAGGCACGCAGTAGTTTTAATTTCAGCAAACATCCATTTCCCAGCCCAATAAAAAAAGTCCTCTTTCCCAGCTGTGGTAAAAAAAAATGGCCCAGCGCACGCCCAAAACATGCGCCCACACTACCTCAGGCCACTTTTTACTGCAGCTTAGTAAAAAGGCCCCTTAGTGTGGAATATATACTGTGCGCTGTCACATGCAGTTAGGGAGGCACTAAGGACTAGATTCAGTAAATTTGAGCACCAAAAAAAAAAAAATCCACATTGAGCACTATTCTATAAACAGTGCGTTGTTTATGGAATAGCGCTTAGAGCTGATTTCTGCGCCAAACGTTTAGTTTGAGGATTTATGCCAACCGAAATCTGATGCAAATCCTGATGCATAAACATGCATCTTTAGTGAACACCCTTAACCCGCCCATGCCCCTCCCATGACCACACCCCCTTTTGAGTTGTATGCTAAAAAATCTGTGCACGGATCTTTGTAGAATAGCGCCTAGCAAGATGCGAGTGCAAATCCTAATTGGATTCAATTAACTGCACTAATTGGTTGTTAGCGCCCAATTATTCCTAGTTAATGGCTCATTACTCAATTAAGTTGCGTGCACAACCTGGGCAAGCAATTTTGGGTGCCACATATAGTATTGAGGAGTAAACGCATACCCACTTATTGTGACCAGAGTTAATGCGTGCTAATGAACTTTTCTGCACAGGAACTGCAGAGGACATCCTGGGCACACTCCCAACTGTTGCTGCACTGCCTTTGCACTTACTGTAAGATTTAGGGGCCCTTTTACTATGATGCGTAAGCGCCTATGCGCATCCAATGTATGTGAAATTGGAACAATAGCCCAGCTACCACGTGTCCCAGATGGTAGTTCTAGTTTTGATGTGCGTCCAAACCATATGGTAGAAATTTTCTACCACGTGGTGCTTACCCGACAGTAATCGGTAGTGTACGCACACTGACAATTGCCACCTGGTTAACGCGTGAGACCTTACAGCTAAGTCACTGGGTGGCGGTAAGGTCTCAGGCTAAAGATAGATGTGTGCTGGTTTTAATTTTGCCGCACGACCATTTCCCCCCCCCCCCAAGCCTTTTTTGCAGGCACACTGAAAAATGAACCTGCACGGGTCCAAAACATATGCCTAGACCAGCGCAGGCCATTTTTCGGCACGCCTTAGTAAAAGGGCCCCAGAGTTTGCTGTTACATCGCAGTAAGTACAAAACTTAACACACTTAAAGTATTCTCATTTGCATATTTTCAAGGAAATGGAACATATAGCTCTTCCACTGCTGAACAAGAAGCCTAGAAATTTTGGGCTTCATGTTAAAAGGATTTATGTTTGTAACTTTGAGATTTAAGCTCCTAAACTGGCCTCCTTGAAAATGTACTAGTAAGCTCCTACATTGGCCTTTTTGCAAATTTACTAGGGCTGAGTTCCTATACAATACAATACAATACAACAGAATTTATATTCCACTATATATCAACTAAGGTTCAATATGAATTACAAGTTAAATAAAAAAAAACGAGGCCATCGCTAGGAAAAAATACAATAAATATGGTTATACATAGACCAATCAGAATTATCTCAATACCATAAGCACAAAATTACATTAAAATAAATGGAAAAACAGATAAGCCTTTAACAATTTACGAAAGTGTAAATAAGATTCAACCAATCTCAACTCGAAAGCGAGGGAGTTCCAACATTGCACTCAACAGTAGATAAAACCGGAGCAGTGATAGGACTTATACTTCACATACTTTACAGAAGGAAACTACAGTAAACAACGATCCTTAGAACTAAGGGGACAAACCGTTGTTCCTACAGTAAATAACGCCACCAGATAATCTAGAACAAAACCATAGAATAATTTGTGGATAAATGTACAAAGCTTAAATTTACATCATGCTTCTATGGGAAGCCAATGGAGAGTTTGCAGTAAAGGAGTGACATGAACAAACTTATGTGTTCCACAGATCAATCTGGCAGCTGTATTCTGCAAAATTTGTAAATGTTTTAAAGATGACTGAGAGCATCCGGTGTAAAGCGCATTACAGTAATCAAGTTGATGCAACATCAGCACCTCAACCAACCTACCTGAAAATGAGTTTTACTTATCAAACATTTGATGTGCTGGAGCTGTCTCAACCTGAAAAACAATTAATTGCAAAATTTGAAGCTTCATAGTTACGTGAGGATCCAAAAGAGTTCCTAATACCTTTAGTGAAGGTTCTAAAGAGAAATCTGAACCCTGAGTATTCAAATTTGAACTAGAAGGGACCTTAGTAGGGGAGATAAACACAAAATCTTAGTTTTAGCAGTGTTTAGTTTAAGCTTCTAACGTGAAGCCCATTGTGCTATAATCTCTAAATAAGCAGCTATTTCATCAATGCTATCTTCAACTGTTTCTGTTAGTGGAAATAAGATTGTTATATCATCTGCATACAGATAAACACAATTTTTTGAAAAATCAAAAAAAGTCTCCTAACGTCATTAAAACATGAAACAAAATAGGGGATAAAGGGGAGCGCTGTGGAACGCCCACTATGGAATTCCAAGGCTGAGGTTCTATTTGCTCTTTAAAAAGCCTATAAACCCTAGTTACTAAAAAACCTCTAAACCATTTTATTACATCTCCCACAATTCCTAAATTTCGCAATACATCCAACAAAATAGCATGGTCCACCAAATCAAAACCAGATGACAGGTCGAATTGTAATAAAATGTCTTGGTGACCTTGAGACATGAAAGCTCTAGCTCATGCCAACAATGAACTCGGCAACGTTTCAGTACTAAAACCCTGTCTAAAACCAGATTGTGTTTGCAAAAGTACATTATGTTGATCCAAATAATCCTCTGTTTTGCCACCAAACCTTCCATGATCTTAGCAAACATTGGGATATTGGCAATCGGTCTATAATTCCTTGTTACCATAGGATCCAAAGAAGAATTTTTAAGAATAGGTTTGAGCAAAATATCTCCCAAACATTTGGGTGACAACCCCATTCTTAGATGATCTGTAATTACAGTATAAAGCCACACCTTTAATGTTGGGGGAGCAGTTGCCAGTACAGCCCCTAGACAAATATCCAGCTGACAACTAGATTTAGAAAACTTATTATATAACTGCGTGCAATCCTCCATACTTGGTATTGTAAATTCTGACCAAAAACTAAGACTGGATTCTATATATGGTGCCTGAAAAACTGGTGCAAAAAATTTTCCGCCTAGGCGTATTCTCTAAACCGCACCATCTAGGTGCAGTTTATAGACTAGTGGTTTTATAGAATATGCCTAGAGGCCATGCCTGCACCTAACTCTAGACGCATCCATTTACGCCATGTAACACTTGGTGTAAACACCGGCACCTAAGGTAGACGCGAAGCAGGTGTATTCTATAACTCTGTGTGTATTTTTTCAGAATGTCCATTACCCATTCATTCCATGTCCATGGCCATGTCCCTTTTTTAGCAACATGCATTAGAATTTACGTACACCACTTTACGGAATACACTTAGCGAGTTGTATGTGTAAATTCTAATTGATGCCAATTATTGTCAATAATTGCTTGTTAATTGTCAATTATCAGCGCTGATTGGCTTGTTAAGGTAATTAAATTGTGCATGCAAATCCAGAATATGACTGGATTGGCACGCACAATTTCGGTCGCACTGCATAGAATCCAGTTGGTAAATGTGTGTGGCAGTAGTGGCGGATTTAAGGAGATGAAAAAAGTTAGGAACTTAGCAGTGATCTTCATTCCTAGACTCATAAATTAGGTAAGAATGTGTGCAGGAGAGGCTTCTGTTCACATAAAACAGAACTCAGCAGGCTGGCAGCTGATATTCAGCCGCACTTAACTGGGTAGAGTCACTGAATATCGTTACTAACTAGCCATATCAAATCTGGGCAGGAGAAGGGCATTATGGGGATGGAGTGGGGAGGAGCCAGAGATTATTTGGGTGTCGGCAATATTCAGTGCTGGTGCCTGCATAGCTAAGTGGCCAAATTGGACCACATAAAAGGATATCCTAACTTTGTTTGCTTACCTATGTGGATGCCAGCACTGAATGTCAGTCAACAGCTGCATAACTTCAAGGTAGCAGCCGGTAGCATGCAAAAGTCTCCCCTCCCTCCCAACCCCCTCCAACATGATCTGACTCCCCCTCCCAGACCCCAAAACAACAGAATCCTCCCATGATGCCACCTCCTCCATTTTGCTCCTCCTTCCTTCCCCTCCGTAAGGGCAAAAGTTCCCCCCCATCTGATCTCCCTCCCTCCCTCCTTCCCCATCTCCAAAAGCAAAGGCCCACTCCTTCAAATCTGATCCCTCTCGCCTAGAGCCTTGTAACCTCCAACATGGTCCTCCCCCACTCTGTAGGCCTTTCCTCTCTGGGCCCATATTTTAAATCCCTGGTGGTATGGGGGGGGGGGGGGGTCATCAGGACAGGAGCAATCCCACTCACTCCTGCCCACTGTGCCTCCAGATTCACTCTTGCCTTGACAACTCCTATATCAGCAGGGATTTGAAAGTTAGGCTGGGTTGGGGGATGGGAGTGCATGTTGCGAACTACAAGATTCTGGTGTTGGGGTAGGGGGGATTGGATTCATGGGGGTGGGTGTTTACTCTTGGGGAGGAGGAAGAAGTGAGGTAGGGGGATTGGATTCAGGTCGGGTCTTTGCCTTTGTATAGATAGCATCGGACTTAGGGGGGGGGGGCAGGGGAATCCTTTATGCAAGTCCTGGCCTATTTCCTATGCAGGTGCCTGGTTGAATATCGATCTGGACCAGTATAAGCACTGGCAGCAACCTTTAATATGATCAAGCTTGGATAGTCATTACCAGTATGGCCTGGCATTGAATATCCAGGTTTAACTTAACCTGCAAAGGTAAACATTTAAAAAAATGTTCTCTGCTGGCTGAATATTGACTGGATAACATTTATGCTCTTAAATTAAGGTGAATTTTCAGCTGAAAGGTTTGGCTGCAAATAGAGTACAAATTTAGGACCCTAAATTTATGAATTTCCCCTTCTCTAATGAATCACACCATATATAACATCCCCTTCTCATTCCCATGCTCACTGATTCAACACATCCCTTTCTCTTTGAAAGTTATGGGCGCCATTCAATTTCAAGCCCATAACTTTCAAATTTAGAAGCATAAATCCTTTGAATATCAGGTCCTCACTATTTTTTTCTTGTGGGAAACCAAGATAAAAGAACTTTTTCTTTTACAGTGAACATATATCTTTCACTGTAATGGGTGTTTAGTTTCCCTAGTGCCCCATGTCAGAGAAACATGGAAAAGAAATGACTGAGGCCTATTGCAAAGATGATATACATACGGTTCTGTCACGTCTGTTTCAGCTTATTGTGATGTGATTATGAATCATTTCTTCAGGATCTATAATTAGACTTTGAATCAGATGGAAAAAAAATTAGTAGAACTGACACATTCATTATAAGCTTCCTGCAATGTTCTCTTTAAGATGTGCAAGGGAGCGCTGACACTTTTCTCCCTATCAGGTGTGCCACAGCTGTTGTATGGTTTCAATTGTGTGGTGCTCGCAGCTCCTACAGACTGCAGGACCCAATGCAGATCAAACTGCCAAATGCCTGGAACACACCTGGTGAAAGAAAGCTGTCAGTGGTCCCCCAAGCACCTTAGAGGTAATACTGACTGCCTGTCAATTTTTAAGGATGGAGGATGCACGGAACAGCGTCCCGGTGGAAGCTTACTAGGGAGGCAAAAATAGTATCAGCATTCAAGAAACACTGTGATAAACACAGAGGATCCTTAGCTATGGGAGAACCAGAATGAGGCTGCAGATCAGATGTGCCTTGTTATTGCAGTATGAAGGTAAAGCGAGCCCATTACATGGAATTTTTTAAAGTTATATGGCATCATATTCTATAGAGTCGATTTACTCAAAGAGGTTTGGGCCTTCATTTGATGAACATTTATATTTATTGCTATTTCATTAATCGCCTTTTGAAGAAATGAAGAAGAAGTCAAATGCATGTTTTTCTGAATATCTACTTTTGTTAAAGGGGAAATGTAGCTGATATTTACTGTATTTTTGACACTGACAAAGCTATTTGGGTTATAACAGAGAATTTATTTTACTGGAAAGTCTGGGATGGAGTAGGTGTTAGATATTGTGACACAATACCATTCCTGTCCTGCCTAGCCTTTCACTTTGCTGGTCACAGCCCAGTCCATCTCCTTCTTTGTAACAGGGCTTTTATACAGACACAACAGCTGATACACTCAGGTTGTATTGATATTGACTACTGAGAGTTTTAGAAGTTAATTTTCCATTTACTCTGGTGATATATATTCCTGAAGATTCCTAAGAACCTCTAGGATTTGCTTGGATGACCCTTGATATCTGTTAAAGGGTCATGTTTGAACCTCTTTCTATTATTGTGGACAAAATTTTTGCATCCAATTGTTCCTAAGTTACCATCCTATATTATGGGCCCTGTTTACTAAGCTGTGCTAGAGGCGTGCTAGCATTTTTAGTGCACACTAACCGTGTAGATGCCCATAATATTCCTATGGGTGTCTACACGGTTAGCACGCGATAAAGACGCTAGTGCACATTAGTAAATAGGGCCCCGAGGGCCCCTTTTACTAGGCACATAGGTGCCTACACTCATCCAACACTTGCCAAATTGGAACTACTGCCCAGCTACCACGTGTCCCAGGCGATAGTTCCATTTTTGATACGCGCCCAAAACACGCGATAGAATATATTTTCTATTTTCTACCGCATGGCGCTTACCTGGCAGTAATCAGCAGTTTATGTGTGCTGGCCGCTTACTGCCCGGTTAGCACATGAGACCTTACCGCTAAGTCAATGGTTGGTGGTAATGTCTCAGGCCAAAAACGGACGTGCACTGGTTTTAATTTTGCCGCACATCCATTTTCGGCCACACACAAAGAAAACCTTTTTTCCAGGCACGCTGAAAAATTGACCTGCGTGCATCCAAAACATGTGCCTACACCAGCACAGGCCACTTTTTGGGGTGCCTTAGTAAAAAGGTCCCTGAGTTAATAAACAGAAATAAAAGAAGAATAATAAGATGATACCAAACACTTTTTAAGTACATAATTTATCTGTGGTTCTATTGAAATTGAACTGTCAATTTGAACCCCCAAGATCTTGATAATTGATGAAATCTCAAAATCAACATTATTGATAGTGAGCGACCGAGGGATTTGTTCTATTCTAGAATGAAAGCATAGAAATTTGGTTTTCTCTGTATTAAGTTTTAACTTATGAATATGCATCCACCCTTCTAAAAGTTCCATACATCTCTGAACTTTGGCAATATTTATGTCACAAATGGATTGAAAAGGGATTAAAACAGAAATATTGTCTGCATAGATGTAATAAAGAAAATGATTTCTGTCTAATAATGTACTTAAAGACCGCAGAAAAATATTAAACACCCTAGTGCTTATTGCAACTTTGTAAAAGGATCCCACAGTATACAACTCAAAAGGGACATAGATATAGGAGGAGTATGGGTGGATCAGGGGAAGTTCCCAGAAGTTAGGCATGATTTTAAAGAATCGTGTCATACCCACGCTTGAAGGGACCTTTTACAAAGGCATGCTGAAAAATGGCCTGCGGTAGTGTAGACGCGTGTTTTTGGTGTGTGCTGAATCATTTTTCAGCACACCTGTAAAAAATGACCTTTTAAAAATTTTTGCCAAAAATGGACGGCGGCAAAATGAAAATTGCCGCACACCCATTTTGGGTCTGAGACACCTTACCACCAACCATTGACCTAGCGGTAAGGTCTCACACAGTAACCAGGCAGTAATGCTCTACATGCATAAAATGCCGATTACTGCCCGATTACCGCCTGCGTGCCAGAAAATAAAAATATTTTCCGGTGCGTGTATTGGACTATACTGCTATAGATTTACAGCCTGCTTCACTAACACAGAATACTCAATAATTACTGTGGATTCTTTTGAATTCGCATTAGGTAAATGAGACCTTTATTAGAGGTTCTAAAATCTACAATGATTAAGATATATACAATGATTAAATCATCTAACTAAAAGAAAGCTATAAGACATATATATATATATATATATTATACATACAACATCACTGGTCAGGAATTTCAGGCCCTTATCTCATCAGCCGGGAGGCCCGTTGCAGTGAAAGCCCGATGCTTCTTTATGACCAGGAACAGTCTTTTCTGTGCAATGCGTCCACCCACAGGTGAGCCTCAGAGCTCTGCTGCAACAAGCCCCCCTTTTTATTAAGCTAAAGCTTATTTTCAGAGCCAAGGAAAATTACAGAATGCTTGAGAATAGGTAAACAAACCATACTGTGGGAATGTCGTCACATGTTTCCAAGTCCAGGTGGCCAGTCTGAACTCAAAAACAAGCGCCTTCCCCCTGTTCTCATACCAAATTAATTAGAGCTGTGTCTTATCTTCTACATTCCAACTTGTTTTCACACAAAGTTAAACAATCATTTTTAAACAGAATTACTTCTAATCACAAATACAGACCCCGAGTGCACTTGTTGGTCAAGGCAGATAGAGTTGAAAAGCAATCTCTAAAATCCTTTTTATTACATGGACACACATCAAAAGTGAAATTACCGTAAGGGCCATGTGGTAGCCAATCGGTAACTCAAAATTGATGCACGTTGGGCACACATAGGCGCCTATGTGGCTTAGTAAAAGGGCCCCTGAGTTGGGCGCCAGCATTATTCCAGGTTTCAGCAGGCGTAAATCCAGCACCCAATGTTAGTCACAAGATCTGTGCTAAGCTAGCATTCTGCAAAGGGTGAGCACACTTTGCAGAATACTAGTTGCTTGCAAATCATGTTCGCCACCTAACTTTGGGTACCCTTTATTGAATCTAGCCCTAGGTTTACCACCTTCTTCCCCACGAAGAGATCTAAAACAGGTAACAATTTAAGCAAAAAGGAACCCACACAATACAGAATAAGACAATAAACTAAATCAACACATACAGGCTTGCAAAACACATGGTATCCTCATGCAATCATGTGTAAAGATTTTTCCTGTTTAAAGTCATCAATTTCCTTTGCTTTAAACCAGTTGCTCCCAAACCTGGCCCTAGAGGCACCCCAGCCAGTCAAGTTTTCAGGATATCCACAATGAATATTCATAAGAGAGATTTGCATTCGCTGCCTTCACTGCATGTACACCTCTTTATTCATTGCGGATATCCTGAAAACCTGACTGGCTGGGGTGCCTGCAGGACCCAGTTTGGGAACCACTGCTTTATGTTTCAACAATTTTATTGATGATTCATCAAACTGAACAACCAATGGGCGCAATATACAATAAATTGCTATCAAAAACATCTGAGTATGAGCAAGATAATAGTCGCAACATCAAAAACTTTTTAAACATTTTTCTCCTCCCCATACCCAATCCCATAACCCATCCCTCCTTCCTGTTTGAGATCAATAGATTTTATTGATAACAATGTAGATCCTAATGTCATTACACCAAACATAGCAAAAGGAAGTTCACAACACCTATCATCAACCATTACAACCCATTTTCTCCCCTCCCCCCTCCCCATCTCTACCCCACCCTACTCAATAGACTTCCAACAAACCCACCAATGAAACCACAAACACTCTTCCATAAGCCCCCCACCCCTTCCCTTCCAACATAGCATATCAGGGATCAAAGGGCCATCCACAGGGACTCCCCACAAAGATTACATAGGTAGAGTATTTAAAAGGAGGCTACGTGCCTTATGAGAAAGACTTTGTACAAAGGGCTCCCAAACCAACCAAAAACTGACCTTCCGCTTTGCAGTTAGACAAACGGATCGAGCCTCCCAATTACACAACACGTGTAACGCATTACGCCAATGCCACTGAGTAGGAGCATCTCTTACACACCAAGTTTGCAAAATGCACTTCACACCCACCACATATGCCTTATAAAGGAAAAATCTCTGTCCCTTAGTCAAAACGCCTCGATAATGTGCAAGCCCAATCAAAAAACTAGAGGGTGCAAAATTGGGAGGCAAAGGAAACAGTGTATGACAAAAATATCCGTTGCCAATAAGCCTGTATAATTGGACAAAACCACAATGCATGAGAGAGGGTATTTTCCGTCATCCCACAGGCTTCACATTGCAAAGATGATATACAGTGCAATCCGCTTAAGTGCAAGGGTCTGGGACCAAAGAAATACACGCAGTTAACTGGAGCATCCACTTAACCATTGTGACCCAAAGAAGCTTGACATCTGATAAACATTTGTACAGTACTGTTTATTATAGGTACAGTATACAGTCTCCGTTAACTGACGTTATACAGTCTCTGTTAACTGATGTTAGGCTTACTTGAAGTAATCAGTCATAGTCCTCTGTACACTCATGTCTGTGAGTTCCATAGACTAAGTCTGCCAGATGGTAAAAACTGTCATAGCACTGACATCCAGTGGCCTCCAGATAGGCCCGCATGGTGTTGAGACTCTCCAGCACTCTTGCAAAAGTGACAGGAGGTTGTTGAATTTTGTCAGCATGTGCCTCGCTGCTCATTTCATGATCTGTTTCCTTATCAGCCGTTGCCTATGTGTAGGCGCATATCTCGACATCAGTGCTGTCGGCAGCTGTTTGTAGATCGTAGTCAACAGCTATGTAGTGATGAAACTCCTCTTCAGTAACACTGGTTGGGATGTCAATAGCCTGTTCATCTGACGCGTTTGGAACAGCTGCATCTGTTTCGTCCCTCTTCACATCTCTAACAAAGCTTGCCCGCTAGTAGCAGTTCACAATGGTTGCCTGTGTAACATGATTCCAGGCTTCTTTCTGCATATGTAGGGAATCCAACAGTGATAGATTACGAGCCAGTTCAACAGCAGGTTTATCCTTGCCAGTCTGGTCATCCATAACGCTCATCAGATGACGTAGCACAAGAGTCCGATAATGTTGTTTGAAATTGCCTGTTGTGCCCTGATCTATAGGTTGGATCAGAGAGGAAGTGTTTGGTGGCAGGAAGACCACCTTGACGTTAGACAGCCTGACATCATCCCTGTGTGCAGCACAATTATCAAAAAGTAACAAAATCTGACGCTTTTGTGCCCGCATTGTAGTGTCTAACTTCTTTAGCCACTGCTTCCAAATTTCACCAGTCATCCATGAATTTGCATTAGCCTCGTAAGACACAGGAAGTCGCTTAACATTCTTGAAGCAACGGGGCTGTTTGCTCTTTCCAATGACGAGTGGTTCCAACTTCTCACTCCCATCCATAATGCAGCAAAGGAGTATCGTCAGTCAGTCCTTCGACGTTTTACTTCCTGTAGTTTCAGCTTGTTTGAATGCAAGTGTTCCATCAGGAACCACTCGCCAGTGGAGACCGTTTTCGTCAGCATTGAAAATGTCACGAGGTGCAAACTCGTTCAAGATGGTAGGAAGAACTGAAACAACCCAATTTTCAGCACCAAAGTCATCAGCATCTTGTTTTTCACTATGCTGTTTCTTGAATTTTATGTTGTTCCTCTCCTTCCATCTTTCCAACCATCCAACAGTGGCTTTGAATTCTGTTAGTCCAAGACTTTCAGCTAGCTGATTAACTTTCTCCATAAGCAGTGGACCACTGACAGGAAACTGTCTGCTCCTGACTTGAGAAAACCACTGAAGAAGAGCATCTTCTACATCCTCAGCTTTTCCTGCCCGATTTTTTGATTTGCTAGCTGAGAACACAGAGGCGCAAAACTACGGCACTGTGCCACCACTTTAGCCGAGTAATCTTGAAAGCATAAAATTCTTTGACTGTTATAAGTTAGAGGCTTACCCCCTCGAAGTGCCTGAAATATAGAAACCTTATGTGCATAATTAATAATTCTGAAAATAACCACTCAGGGTCGAGTAGCAGTAGAATGACACTGCCCTAGTCTATGTGCCCGCTCAATACGCAGAGGTCCCTGGTGATCCGCCAATTGTAAATCGCGGGAATGCCAAGTCTCTAGGAATCCAACAAGCTCCTTCTCCCCCACAGACTCTGGAAGGCCGACAAACCGCAAGTTACTCCTCCTAGATCAGTTTTCAAGGTCTTCCATTTTTTCCTCTTAACTGGTAAGCATGGTCTGCAGCTGAGCACACGTGTCTTCCAAGCATTTCATGTGGTCTTCCTCCTCACTGGTGTGCTGTTGTTGCTGCTGCAGCAGCAGCAAATCCCTGCTAAGATTATCAAAATGCTCCTGAAGCCGTTCAAGTTTTGTGTCAATTGGCTGGAGCCTCCGGTCCAAAAGTGGCTCCATAGCTGCAGTCACTTCGGCTGCCATCTCCGCGACCCAGGCCGAACTGAGCCCCACACCGTGAGCCCGTTCATTTTCTTTACGCCCGTATTTCGTTGCCATAGAGCAGCCAAATGGCAGCAAACACGCTCCTCTAAGTTAGATGTACACTCCTTTACCAAAGCATAAGCTTTAAATAATAACAGCAAAAAATAAAACTGCTGAACGGAGCGGGAAGGTCGGGAGAGTTCAACCCCTGCGTCCTCTCTCAAGCATGGCACCACGTGACTACTGGGAACCACTGCTTTAAACATTTCTTTGAACTGCATTAAGATGAAAGCATGCAGTGAAAATGCTTAGTAGTTCCCAATTCTAATATGCAGCTCAGCAACCTTAGGAGACTAACATGAAAAAAAAAAAGGAAGAAGAAACCCAGAGACAGAAGAAAAACAATATTTGGGCAGAAGAACAAACAAGAAAGATGATATGATGCTGCAAAATTAAAGTTAAAAATAAAGCTAGCTAAAAGACAAAAACAATAGTGAAATTATAGCTTGCTGCTAACCATCTTCCTAGGCATCAGTGAAGTTGTGTAACAGAGGAAGGAGCTGTACAGACACTTACTCCATAAACTGGATTAATATAGAGATGATTCCAGAAGAGCCATAAAGGGCAATTTGGTAACTGAGCGCCCTTGTGTGCATAAATTTACAGAGTACAAGCACTTATGCATGTATGTGCACACTTATCCATGAACGTGCTAGCAGTACACCTAAGCACTATTCTGTATATATAAGGTATAACAAATTACACTAGTATTCTATACTGGAATCTGGGAGCCTAGATGCTGTTAAGGATAAGGTCTCACAGCATGAAATTGGAGACACTCACAGAACTGCCCCGATTGTGGGTAATTTTATTACAGGGTACCTATGTAAAAAGGGAAAGGGAAATGGGACTAGATTTACCGCCTTTCTGAGGTTTTTGCAGCTACACTCAAAGCGGTTTACATATATTCAGGTACTTATTTTGTACTAAAAAGCCAAAAAGGAGCCTATTTTAGGCTTATTTTATAAAGGCAGTATAAGCCTCTATCGAGCTCATTTTCGAAAGTGATCGCCGGCGATCTTCTGACACAAATTGGGAGATCGCCGGTGATCTGCTGATCCCTGCCAAATCGGTATTATCGAAAGCCGATTTTGGCCGGCTTCAACTGGTGTTTCATTGCGGCACCGGCCAACCTTCAAGGGTGCGTGTTGGTAGGGTAGTGAAGGCGGGACGAGGGGCGGGGTGGGGGCATGGGTACCAGATGGCCGGCTTCAGCTAATAATGGAAAAAAAGAGATTGGCTCGAACGAGCATTTCGCTGGCCGGACTTGGTCCATTTATTTTTAGGACCAAGTCTGGAAAAATGCCCCAACTGACCAGATGACCACCGGAGGGAAGCGGGGATCACCTCCCCTTACTCCCCCAGTGGTCACCAATCCCCTCCCACCCAAAAAAACAAAAACTAAAACTTTTTTTGCCAGCCTGTATGCCAGCCTGAAATGTCATACTCAGCTCCTTGACAGCAATATGCAAGTCCCTGGAGCAGTTTTTAGTGGGTGCAGTGCACTTCAGGCAAGTGGACCCAGGCCCATCCCCCCTACCTGTTACACTTGTGGTGGTTAATGTAGAGCCCTCCAAACCCCCCAAAAACCCACTGTACCCACATGTAGGTGCCCCCTTCACCCCTTAGGGCTATGGTAATGGTATAGAGTTGTGGCAAGTGGGTTTTGGGGGGATTTGGGGGACTCAGCATACAAAGTAAGGGTGCTATGCACCTGGAAGCTATTTGTGGTTTAAAAAAAAAAAAAATTTTTAAGTGCCCCCTAGGGTGCCTGGTTGGTATCCTGGCATGTCAGGGGGGCCAGTGCACTACAAATGCTGGCTCCTCCCACGCCCAAATGCCTTGCATTTTGCCTGGTTTGAGATGGCCGGGCCCGGTTTCCATTATGGCTGAAAACTGAAGCTGGCCATCTCATATAAACCTGTCGATCTGCCGGTGATCCTCTTGTAAACCCGGTGAGCGATTTGGCCGGCACCAAGCGTATTTCGAAAATACGCTTGGCGCCGCCCGCTTATGGCGCTGGCCCCGAAGATGGCCGGCCATCGATTTGGCCGGTGCAGTTCGATTATACCCCTCTATGTGTCTCTAAGTAATGCCACACTGTGAAAAGACCAAGGGTCCATCGAGCCCAGCATCCTGTCCACGACAACGGCCAATCCAGGCCAAGGGCACCTGGCAAGCTTCCCAAACGTACAAACATTCTATACATGTTATTCCTGGAATTGTGGATTTTTCCCAAGTCCATTTAGTAGTGATTTATGGACTTGTCCTTTAGGAAACTGTCTAACCCCTTTTTAAACTCTGCCAAGCTAACCGCCTTCACCACGTTCTCTGACAACGAATTCCAGAGTTTAATTATGCGTTGTAGGCAGTAAGGGCTCATGCGCTAATTCTGCACAAGTTAGTGCGCAGCAATGTAGATGCACTGATTAGCACAGAAATTCCCACTCTCTGCCCCAGACACGACCCTCCCAGAAAAATTAAGGGGCCCTCTTACTAAGCTGCATAAGTGTCTACGCGCGTGCAGCACATGCCAAAATGGAGTTACCGCCCAGCTACCACATGGCTCTTGTGGTAATTTCATTTTTGACATGCGTCCAAACATAATTTTTATTTTCAGATGTGCATATTGGGCACGTGCCAAGTGGTACTTGATGCACATAGGTCATTACTGTCTGGTTACCGCGTGAGACTTTACCGCTAGGCCAATGGCTGGCGGTAAGGTCTCAGACCCAAAATGGACACACGACAATTTTTATTTTGCCGCACGTCCGTTTTCAGAAAAAATTTGAAAAAAAGGCATCTTTTACAGGTGTGCTGAAAAATGATTCTGCGCGCGCCCAAAACACGCATCTACACTACCGCAGGTCATTTTTCAGTGTGCCTTTGTAAAAGGGCCCCTAAAAAATATTTTGTAGCATGTAGTTTGCACGCACACATTTGGAACTTACCGTGGAATGCCTCAGTCCATCCAGCAGTAAGCCCTTTTAAGCTGTGGTAAACAAGCAGTAGAATAGGCGTGCCCCGCACTAATCGGGTAGCATGGTCACATTGCAGCGTGCTGCCCAATTACCGTAGAGTTTGCACGGGAGCTCGTAGTGCCAAGAAAATAGGTGTTGGTAAGGGCTCCCGCAGTAATGGGCACACGCTAATTAGCATGTGTCCATGAAAGAAAAATATGGCAATGCGGCCATTTTACCACTGCATGGGAAAGCCACACACTGACACCTTTACAGGCCACTTTTTAGCGCAGCTTGGTAAAAGGGCCTCTTGGTGTGCAACTCTGCCATTATAGAATACTAGCTTAGCACCCAGTGTTTTGGTGCGTAATTTTTAGTGACCTATATTGAATTTAACCCATAACATATTGACTTGCTACCAACCCAAGCACTAACTTGAATTAATCCTAGAATACATAAAACAAACAAAAAAAAAAGGATGATACCTTTTTTATTGGCCTAACTAAATAAATTTTTTGACTGGCTTTCAAATGCAGGACCTTCTTCCTCAGGTCAGGAATGAGCAAAAGATGACAAAAATCAGAATATATAAGTGAAACATAAAAGCATTCCGATGACAGTCTTACACAGAAAGGTGTAGGGGTGGGGGGATGAGAAAGAGGGAGAGATGGATGGATGATCAGAATTTAACAAAGCAGTATAATTGTATGGGTTAAAAGCTGATAGAAAACCCAGAATTGTGTTAAGACTTGTTTTGCTACTGCCAAAATATTTCATCATCTTAACTTCAAAAGTCATATATTGCTGGATTGTGTTAAAATTTCCCCTTAGTATTCTGACCATAAAGTCATTAGTATAGTGCTCTGGTTTTGCAAAGCGCTCTCCCATAGAGGTGTCAGCTTGGTTTGGTTTGCGGCATTTGATGTGGTGCCTGTGCAAGTTGATTCTTGTCTTTAGCATCCAGCTGATCCTAAAATCTAAGTTGGTGCTTCCCAAACTGTAAGTCAGGACTCCAAGGGGGGGGGGGGGGGGGGGTGTCACATAATCTGTGGATGGGGTCTAAGAAATAGGACTGCTCCCCCAACCTCTAGATCTTCACTGTCATGTATGCCCAAAAGTGGCAATCAGCATGGGACCTATGAGTCAGTGAAGGTTCACAAGCCTTGTTCCCGTCTCTTTTGTTGGCTTCCTGTTATATTGGAAACTTAGGGGCACTTTTATTAAGGCGCATGGAAAAGTGGCCTGCGCTGGTGTAGGCGCATGTTTTGGATGTGCGCAGGTCAATTTTTCAGCATGCCTTCCTGCAGCAGCTGCCCATTTGGTCATATCCCCTCCTGCTGCAATTTGGGCACTAACTGGATCTGGATGCTATTCGGTGGGGCAGGTCTCCGATGCACTGATCTCTCTGTGGAGGATTGTGACTGTGAATGGGACAGGGAATTTTGAGCAGTGTTGCAGAGTAGGTGGCCTAGGGGTGAGCAAGGGATAGAACACTGGAGGGCGCTGAAAAGGGGACCAAGAATGGTGAGAGCACAGCACCGACACGCTGGTTTTGGAAGTGCTGGTGCGGTAGGGGGAGGGGGCTACACATGATCGCCATTGTTGCTTGCGGGCGGGTGCCACTGTTTTGCCTGTGACAATATTGTTTGAAGAGAGACAGCATCTTTGTCTCTGGTAGCAATCTGTTTTACCCACTCCTCCCCTGGTACACCCTAGGTCACCAGATCTGTGAGAGTAGAGAGGCAGAGGAGCTGAAAAGATGGCAGCGAGTTTGGAGGTCACCCGTGTGAGCAAGGGAAAGGCTTCATCTTTTTGCTGCAAAGTGCAAATGAAAAATGGAGTTTTAGGCACTGGTAAAAAAAAAAAAAAAAGACAATTAATGGTTAAATATACTCATACAATTGTTTAATTCTCCAGGAGGGTAAGCAGGGATGGGCATAAGGAGGAGAGTCATCATGGCGTTCATGGAACAATTAAGGTGGTCATCCAGCTCGTAAAATTGTTAATAGCTCCTTATGATATGGAGAGCAAAGGGTATAGCATGGTCAAAAAAAATTACATACATAGTCAAATAGGGAGAAAATTTCATACCTTCAAATATTCTGTCCTTACAATGGGACATATGCTAGACATTTATTGAAATGGTCACTAGAGGGCACTATGGTATTGTCTATTTCAGCTTCTGCAAATTACATTTCTGGATATATCATTTTCTGGACAATTATTAGAAGGGTCACTAGAGGACGCCAAGATACTGTCTATTGCTGCATTCTGCAAATTACCTTGACTGATATATCATTTTCTCTTGGGTGACAGTTCTTCAGTTTAGTAATTCCACAGAACAAAAAAAAATACCCAAAGAGGCAGACTGAATAAAAGTATGTAATTTTCAGATACTATGTAGGTTAATCGTTTTTATATATATCTAGTGTTTCCCAGTACAGGCAATGTCGCCAATGCCTCCATAGTGTTCCAGGAGTAAAACAATGCCAATAGACAGCGGGAGCAGCTTCCACAAGCAAGACAACGGATGCCACCAGTCGAACAAAATTGGAGCGACGAAAGAAGACAGTGACAAAAGCAAAAGTGGGGATGCTGAGCTAACACCAACAGATAAACATGGAGCTCCTGATGGCCAAATTGTTAAAGCAGATAGAGAACCACAATATGGCAACAGTAGCCAAGAGGCTGCACACAATGGACAGCAACCCCTCTGAGGATTGCACAAATGCATCAACTCCAGCAACAGGTGGTAACTTCTATGGCGACCACCAGAGACAAAAAGGAGACAGACTTGGGGGTACGTCACCTTCTAATGATGCGGCCCCACCGCCACCTGCAGAAAGGCCACCAAACACAGACATGTCCTTAGCAGACGTAATTCACAATGCTATACCCCCGTATGATACAAAGCAAGAGTCCAATGATAGCAATTCACAAAACCAGCCCTGTGAGGTGCCCTGACTGGCGGACAATTTGGCTGAGTTGGGGCACCCCAGAGGAGATGCACTCTGCAGTGTTACTACCCTCGCCAGAGGCATTCCCAAAACTATGAAAGAAAAAATTTGGAGAAAGGGGTTTATAGATATTTTCTCCCTGCTCCTGCGGGAACAGGAAGATGACACAAAAAATGTCAGGGACGTGTTAATTTTAACTTTCGAGAAAGACAAGAAACCTAAAATTTTTAAGTCCATTAATAACTGGATATCAGCAATCCATATATTTATGACGATCATAGTAGAAAAGGAACCTGAAATGGGTCCAAACCTCATTCGTTATATAGACACCATTATTAAGGCACACAAGCATTATGGAGGATGGGCTTGGCTAAACTACAATATTAAATTTAGAAAAAGTATGGCAGAGCAAGTAATCAATTAAAGTCAGCACCATATCGACCATTTCAGGCAAACAGAATGTTTAGTCCAACTCAAGCAGGGGGTTTCAGGCAGTTTAACGCTGTGGCCGGGAAAGGAATTTGTAGACAGTTCAAAAGTGGCCAGTACATGTGAAATCTGTGTACGTTCAGACATGTCTGTTAACACATGCGGTTCCATGCACCCAGCCACCCAATGCATGACACCAAGGGATAGGCGAGCTCAAGGATATCAACCAAATCGTACCTCAGAGGGAATTAGCGCCATCACTCATCAACCCTGAAGCTATGAGCAGGGCCGCCGAGAGGGGGGTCAAAATTCCCTGGGCCTGGTACTCCAAGGAGGGCCTGGCGCCGGGGTCTCTCGCCCTCTCCTGCGCCCAGGCTGCCAGTGTTACAGTCCCCAGTCTCCACCTACCTTCCCTCAGCTCCCTTCTGTCTTCCATTCGACCCCCTTCATAAAAAAAAAAATCTCGAAATCGGCAGTGCAGTGCCTTCTGTGTGAAAGCGGCAGATCACCTCGGGCGGGCCTTCCCTTACTGTGTCCCGCCTCCTCTGATGTAACTTCCTATTTCCGCGAGGAATATAAGAATCACCAAACCCATTAAAGATGATTTAGTGGTGTGGAGTAAGTTCCTCTCCACATTCAATGGGTGTAAGTTCTGGCAGGACCCCCCCAGTGCAGTGCTGAGGCAATTCAGCTATACACTACTACTACTACTACTACTATTTAGCATTTCTATAGCGCTACAAGGTGTACGCAGCGAGGGGAGGGTATTTGGAATCTGCTTACAGGGCGCATGGTGTGCAGCTCGTTGGCCCCAAACTTGGGTACAGGCTGGAACCACAAAAAACATTACATTCCTAGAACTCTCCCCAATAATGGTTGCACTCCATACTTGGGGACCACAGCTAGCCATAGTTTTCAATTCAGATAACATGGCAGTGGCGGAGACCCTCAACAGGTTGTCCTCCAATACAGAACCCACAATCAACTTATTGAGAGAAATTGTGTTGCAATGTCTTTGTTACAATGTTAGCATTAGGGCTAAACTTATACCTGGCAGAGAAAACACAATTGCTGATGCTCTCTCGTTTCAAGATGGCAGAGGTCAGATCCCTCACCCCACCGTGGACAGGGCAGCAACAGCGATACCAGACAGAGTATGGGACTTTGGCCCCCCGAGGTTTGGGAATTGATGCTGCAATACCTCTCCGATGCCACAAGAAAGAAATATACGGGCGCATTCATCTCTTTCTGCAATAGCTGCGACAAATAAGGATACAATGACAATTTTAGTGTGGACACAGTGGTACATTTCATATTAATGTCCAAAGCCAGAGGGTCCAGCAAAGCCATGATATCAAACATGTTAGCCAGTATCAGTTTTTTTGCAAAAGCGTTAGGAAAGGACAACCCTATAAAGAAATCTGTTACTCAAAGAATAAGAGGGTGGGAGCGGTAGAATGCAAACAAGGTGGACAAAAGGCTTTTAATCACCAATGAGTGCTTGGTATGTCTGAGCCACACCCTACCTCACATTTGTTTCAATGCTCACAAAGTCAGGCTGTTTCCATGTGCCTTTACCTTGGCCTTCCTTGGGGCTCTGTGCATAGGAGAATTGGTTCCTAACTCTAAAACAGACACAGACAGTAAGAGCATACTAATGTGACATGTCATTCTCAAGGGGAACACTGTGGAATTATTCATCACAAAATCTAAAACTGACCAATTAGCAAAAGTAGCCTGTATATCATTAAAACAAAATCACACAAGGCCAGGGTTGCCCCATACAAAATTTGAAGGATTTCCTAGCACAAAGGACCAGAGGATTTGTTAATCTACGAAGATGAGACCCCACTGTCTCGTTTCCAATTTTCAAAAGTATTACGTTTATGCATACAGTGACTGGGCATGCCAGCTCAGAACTATACTAGCCACTCCTTCAGAATAGGGGTAGCAATATTGGCCGCCGTGCAGGGTCTCTCAAGGAAGCAGATCATGAAGATAGGCAGATGAAAATCAGACAGATGCAAAACGTACGTAAGACTGGTCAATAGGCTGAATGATAAGGCCAGCCCTTAAAAGAAGCCCCAAAGTTGTGCCATAAAAATTGTCCTAATTGTATACTTACAGGTGGTGGAGAGGAGGCGATACATACAATGGGCACAGAGTAGAGCACATGCAAGATCGACTGGTCAGAATCTAGGTTTCCCTATAAATAAAGTGAGGGTATGTTGGATGGGACTGCAGGGGATGAGGTGGAATCAGTTTATGCTGACTGTGCAATGGGCTCTGAGAAATAACCTCGCCCCCTAGGTGCTGATAGTGCACTTGGGGGTCAATGACTTAGGTGAGGTAAACAGCGTCTTGCTGACCAAAAAAATACAGAACGATCACTAACTGTCTCAGATCGGATACCACAGTTACGACTTGTCTGGTTGAACATCATCTTGCGGCGGGTATGGAGGGGTGAAAGATCCTACCGGTCGACAGAGCAAGGAAAAAGATCAACAGATGGATGTCTCGTTTCATGCACACCATAAAGGGCCACATAATTACACGTGAGTTGTTAACAGAATCCTGCCGGGATTACATAGGCCGGATGGAGTACACCTGTCCGAGATAGGTGTACTCCACAATACAAGATTACATTGAAGCTGTAACAGTAGGCCACAGCAAGGGACTTGAGGGGAGGGGGGATTGCACGACTAGTGAGGTTTCGTAGTCGTGGGCTGTGGCGGTTATTTTAAGGCAGTCAGAGCTGGGTACACAACCCGCCAGTTATGAGTTCACAGTTATGAGGCGCTAAGTGCACACAGAAGAAAGGCTGTGTACCTATCAATAGTTAGATAGTTTAGGTTCCCTAAGTTATGTACTATGTTAATGTACAAGAAGTGTGAAGATATCTAAAGCATTGTAATTGACGTTCCTGGCTATGGCTTTAATAAATTCCACATTCTCTCGAAAGCAGTATCTTGTGGACTGATTTATCAACAGTGACGAGTGTTGAGTGCACGGTTTGTGCTAGCATTCTATATCAGAACTGAAAAGTAAGGTGTGCTAATTCCAGGTCATGCTACTTTTCTATATCAGAACCAAAATTTAAGTTTGAGTTTTTACGTCTGGGGGTTTTTTCTCCTTTTCCTTCTTGGGAGGAACCTATGATAGTAACGGGCTCCTTATTATATAAGGTGTGTTAAATTCCATGGGAATGGTCCCTTGTATGGAGGTTTGAGGTTCCATTTGATATATATGTTATATACTGTATAAGGTGGTAGTTTTTTTCCCTTGCAATTGATTGGGGCACCCTCAAACCAACTTTATTTATAATACAAACTCCTTTTATTAGGTTGGGATAACATATGTACATACAGAGAAAACGGGCCAGGGTAACATGCATGTCCACAGAAAAAAAGGAATGTCTTTCTTTCTCATTTACTAACTGAAAAGGGAGGGTGAAGGTCTCTGGATGTGGCAGAGGGATTCAGAGACAAAGCAGTGCAAACATGAGCATGTCTGATAAGAAAAACAGAGGTGAGGCCAAAAGGTAAGGCTCATTCACAGCCTATGTGAGCCCAATTTCCACTGGCAAAGCAGGTTTGTATTATTCTGCATCAGTAGTGAGTCTTCTTAATCATGACACCTAAAGTGAAGTAGAGAAAGTTGAGACTGAGATAGGAAACTGTATCAAAGAATGCAATAAAAGGAAGTGTAGATGAAATTGGAGCCAAAATATAAATACTGAAGCATCTAAAGTTGTGTTTGGCAACAAGGAAGAAAGACGAGTTTGCAATTTGATGATCACTTGTGCACAATATACTGAGCAACTGAATGGAGTAGAGCTATACCGAATATTCATATTTGATTCGATTTGGTCCCCAATACATTATTTGTATTCAGTCAAATATTGATTTAAATTTGAATAAATTGTGCTAAATTCTACTGAAATAAATACTTGATCTCTGATTTCATGTTGCTTCTTTTATTATGTGTTATCTTAAAGCTCAATGCCCATTATTCGAATTCAGTATTCATATTTGGATGAATAGTAAAATATGCTATTTGGTACAGCTCTAGAATGGAGTCTCCACTCATTGTAACATTGAGCATATGAATACCAATATGACTTCACCAAAGATGATCAAACAAAGAAGAACTACTAGAATACCAAAAATAGTGGAAACCTTAAGACATCCCATAAAAATAATATTGTGACACTTAAGGGCCCCTTTACTAAGCCTTTGTCACTTATTTTCCCAATTATCACTTATGTTCCCAATGCCTCCTTCTGGGCTGGGTTCTTCACCCTCCTACTCATTGTGTTATCCCTCCCCCCCCCCTCAAATCTGGAGAGTTCTATAACCAGTTCTAGTAATTCCCTTGGGGAAATTCACAAATTCAATGTACCAGGGGATTACATGTCTATGGTTACTATACATTCTCTTTTTGGACCTCTTCAGCCATATCCTCCAGGTTTTTTCATTTTGAAGAAAATATCTTTTTTTTAATTTTATGTGCCTATGACCAACAGACTTACACACATAATGAGAGAAACCATCTCTGGCCTATTAGTCAGTCTGGACACATGGGGGTGCTAAAGAGAGAAAAAGGCATTATTGTCTGCTGCTGTGTGTTCATTAACTAAAAGCCATTTACACATTTGCTATGATTAAATATTTCTTTGGCAAAGTTAGCAACCATTTTTATTTTTGTGTCCTCTTTGTGTCCTAAATATGTCCCTAATGGAATTGGGTAAGTCAGCAATGATACAGATTCCCAAAGAAATCCTTAGTATTCAAGAAGCGGTGACACTTGTTCTGGGAAGGTCTTGGAAGCAAGAGATGCCAGAAGTGACATCTAAGAATAATTATAATGCTCTGTGCCTGTAATTTATTTTCTAGTTTGGACTGAGAAGTGTATATTTTGGAAAAACCCAAAACTTAAGAATGGATGCTTTGTTTTTCTGCAACTTTACTATGTTTGAATAAACATTTCTGTTTTGGAACACCACTTCTATTGTGAAAATTAATTTTTTCAGTGGCCATGCATGATCTCCATGGGCCCCACAGCATATTCTGCTTCCCCTTAGAAAATCCTGATCTGGCACTGAATCCAATTTTCCTCAACTGTGCTTGAAGGGAGGCCTTGCCCACAGAGAGTACTCTGGGAAAGAAGGCTTCATTTATTTTAAAATAACTATCACTCTGGTGTAGTAGGTGTTTTTTTTGTTAAACTGGGGCTTGTGCCAGGTGAACCTCAGAATGAAACAGGTGGGAAATCAAGAGACGAAAGGCAAATTTTGGTTCCAAACAAGGCAACTTTATTGCTAGCAAGTGAACAGCACCGAGTAGCCTCGGGACACTGTGTGTCATAAATCATCTGACGCTTACATTTATACTTCCCTACTGGGCCTGCGCATTTGGCCCCTTACACGTCATACTTGTCATGCGCAGTAAACATTTGTAGTTCTTACAGTACAAAATTGTAGTCCCAGTACGTACACACGTCATAACACTGAAATGATACTGGCAAGAAAAACGAAACTTAGCAGCTTATTCTGTACACACACAATGCTCCTTTCTAGCACAGGAGATAAGGTGCGGCTCAGGAATGCAGGGGGGTGTCAGCACCCTCCAAGGTCGCCTATTCAGATGGCGTTGCTACGTGCAAGCTGGTCTTGTATAGGCCTTGCAAACTACTGTTACAAGCTATATATCTAATAGCCCTGCATTCTGTCTGTACATTAGTAAACAGCAAACTTGTCTTGTTAGTAAACAGTAAAACTGGATAAGGCACAAATGTCCAGTGCAGTAATAAGGTGTGGCCAAATAGCCAAAAGCAGAGGTAGAGTGCATAAGTAAAAGTCCATCAGTAGGCACAAAACATGAGGTTGTCCTGTTGCTCAGTAGCATTCAGGTAGTACCGGCGTTCCACTCCTTCATTCCCCCCTTTTGATACTTGAACATCCATTCTGGTGGAGAGTATCACCTCCATGAACCCTGAAAAGGAAAGAAAGGACAAGGATAGTTAGCGAGGGAGGCAACAAGCGAGCCCTAAGCCCTTGCGCAGCCGTTGGTTGCTTCGCCGGGGTTGAGACGGAGGGCCCCTAGTGGAAGCCCCCCCCCTTTGTAGCCGGTCTTTTGCTGGCACAAGGGTGATGGCCCATTGAGTGACTCAGGGGGTTCAAAGTGCATATCAGCCACAAGGTGCTTCATCGTCAGCTTCATCAGACTGGGGAATGGGGGAGTACATCTGGAGAGCCATAAGTTGGGCAGCAGCACGGCGGTCAGCGATGCTTTCCATGGTGGAGCGGAGACACCTGAAAACTAAGGGGAGAGACAAAGGTATTATTAGGCAAGACAGCAAGAACAGGCCACCCATAACGAGGAGGCCTTGCAGGCTCCCGGAGGTTGGGAGCCAGCTGGTGAGGGAGGAAGTCCAATCCCAGGCACTGTTCCAGGTCTGGACGGGGACGTGGGCTAGTTTGACCATCCGGTCAGTTATCTCCCTGATGACATGGCTCTGGTCATCAATCTGTAAGCAGCAATTACTGAGGTTAAACTTGCCACACACCCCGCCCTCCTGGGCTAAGAGGTAGTCAAGAGCCAAGCGATTTTGGTAGACGGCGGTAATGAGCTTAGTGTTCTGTCGAGCTAGGATATTGAGGGCCAGGGCAGAATCGTTAGTGAGGATTTCGAGTACGGCCTGTAGGCGAATAATGCGATTCAGCATGTAGATAGGGGTGCGGTACCCGTATGTACCATCTTCAGCCCATGTGGCCGGTCCATAGTAGTGAATGATACGTTCAGGCGGCCACTCGTTGTCCTTCCAGTCTCCAATCTGTACTTTGGGCTTGATGATTGGGAAAGACCGTTGTCGTCGGGTAGGGTTATCAGGCCCCTTTTCCACGTATAGGGGGATTCCCAAAGTTTCGCCGACTTGTATGGGCAGAAGGAAAAAACTAGGTCGGACCGTGCCCAAGAGGCAGGTACCGTACCAGCGGGTCGGGAGTTGTTCATAGGCCCTGCGTCCGCAGATATAGTAGTAGCCCGCCGGGGCTACCCACTTGAGGGAGGCGTTCCCTCCGTATGTCCATGTCGTGTTCAAGGTGGGTTCTGTCCAGATAGGCTCCGGGGCGGGCAGGTTGTCCGTTTGCCACCAGGTCGTCCGGCTGCCATTATACTGAAGAACCCCCGTACAAGCAGAGTCTCCCACTGGTACAGAGTAACGCTTCGATGGCGCTCGACTAGCGCAGAGGGTACCTATGATATTTGTTCTCAGGGCCCATTCGTATGGCTTCGGCCGTTGGGGAAAGGTAATGTTAGTGGTGTTGAGTGCATCCCATGTGTGTTGTCGAATCTCTCTCGCTTCCCAGGGCCATTGTTCACCCATGTCGGTGCCTCCACAGACGAAACAGTTGGCAATTCCGAGGGAGAGGGCGATGTTTTCAGCCAAATTGAGGAACATATTTCGGGCTTCTGGGGAAATGGGGAATTTAGTTTCGGTCTGCTCAGCACGAGCAATTTCATCAAATACGTCTTGGTAGCCGACAACAGTAGTCTGGTAGTGCGTAGGAGGCTTCGTTTCGAGACTCTGATATATGGTAATATATGTCAACGGATCCATTCCTCCGCCGTCAATGCCGAGGCCCCACGTTCCTCTCCAGGGCATGTCGTGTCCTCGGATGGGCCAGTCTAGGGACACATAGTTACCAGAACCTCGACGAAATTCGCCCAGGCCGGCGCATCCGGCATATCCTCCTCCCGTATAAGCACATACTCGGTCCCAGCCCGAGGCTCGAGTGTCGCCGGCGCATGGGAGCCACACCCACGGGGAGCAGCATCTCATGTCTGGACTGAAGGGGCAGACATACTTGTGGTCCTTAACGTATGCCTCTCGCCAACTCTGGCTACCACACTTGCGAGACCAAGGGTGCTTGTCCATGGCGGCACAGACGTCGAAGGTGAGGGTTGCTACAGTTTGGATGCCACCGACAAGGATACGAGTAGAATTAATGTAATACAGAATGCCATCTCCCTCGACTCCCGGAGGTCCGGCCACATACGCAGGGAGTCCTACGCTGAGGGTGACATTGTAGTATCTTGGTTTGGTAGGGCTGTGGCAGATAGTGAGATTTCCTTGGAGGCATCTGTGGAACTGTTGGAGGCCATTCGGAGTGATGAGGGCACAAGTCGGGAGAAACTGGCAATCGCCTTCCGGGGGCTGCGTCTGGTGAATGAGGGTAGTGACTAGGTGATATCCTCCCTCTATACGGTGGCGCACGAGGCGCAAACATTCAGTACAGTTCTGGCTCAAGGGGTAATAGCTCGGGACTGAGCAAAGGAGGAGTAGTAGGCTCAGCATCATATATGCGGTGGAAGGTATCCGAGCCTTTGCAGCAAGAAGATGATAAGGCCCACGATTATGGCTGCGATAAAGAGAGAGCCAAAAACGCAGTGGGTCCAGAAACTGAGTTCCTGTTGCTGGGCAGGCATGAATCTGGTGGTCACGTCTTTCTTAGAGTCAGCCGTAATGGAGCGTCAGGATGTTGGTGCGCAGTCCAACGCTTCAGGGAGCTGCTAGTGGGAGCAGCAGGCTTCAATCGGGTCCAATGTATCCACACTGGGCTTCCTGCAATTTTAACAGCGGTGGAGGTCGTTAGGAGAACAAGGGAGGGCCCCTTCCATTTTGGCTTTAGGCAGTCAGATTCATCCCACTCTTTTACCCAGACCTCGTCTCCCACCCTGAACCTGTGCGTAGGATTGGTGAGGACCAAGGGAGCTACTCTTTCAGTGTACTGCTGGATGTCTCGCACTACCTGGTGTAAGGCTCTCATCTGTTTCACTAAGGAACTCTCACCCTGTATCTGCAAGGAGTCGGGAAAGGAGGGTAGTGGTGGTGGCCTAGCATACATCATCTCGTAGGGAGTAAGGCCGGTAGCCTTGGGGGTACACCTAAGATGCAGCAAGGCCAGTGGAAGCAGGTCGGGCCATTTGGCTTTTGCTTCTTGGCATAGCTTGGCTAGCTGGTTCTTCAGGGATCGGTTAGCCCTCTCCACTACTCCACTGCTTTGGGGTCTCCAGGCACAATGCAACTTCCAGTCGAGACCCAGCCTTGTACTGAGTTGTTGTGTTACTTCACTAGCGAAGGCGGGGCCGTTGTCAGAGTTTATTTGCTTGGGGAGGCCGTATCTGGGTAGGATTTGATGAAGCAGTAGGGAGGTAACTTCTTTAGCCATTTCCGTTCTAGTAGGCTGGGCTTCAATCCATCCGGTGTAGGTACACACGGCGACGAGGATAGCTTTGTAGCCGCGCGCCGGGGGCATGTGTGTGAAGTCGATCTGGCACACGTGGAAAGGGCTGGTGCCTCGGAGAACATGTCCTGGCATAGGGCCGGGCCCCGTTCGAGGGTTGTTCCGGGCACAAGTCGCGCATCGGCTGGAAGCGTTTTTGGTCCACAGGGATAGTTTGTTGATGTAGTAGGTCTTCTCAAGTAAGCGCCCCAGGGCGTCCCTTCCCAGGTGGGTGCGGTCGTGAGCCTCCTTGGCCACCGTCCAGGCCAAGGCTTCGGGTATCCATATGCGCCCATCCTGTAGTATCCACCAGCCATTGCGTGACTGTAGACCCTCTTGTTGGGCCCATTCCGTTTCTTGGGGGGTGTAAATAGGGGTCTCCGTAGGGAGCTGGACGACGAGTACGGGGTCAGGAGGGTGAGAGGAGTAGGGGAGCTGACTTGCCCTTTTTGCAGCGTCGTCTGCCCGCTGATTTCCCCGGGCGATAGGGTCCGTTCTTCCCGTGTGGGCCCTGCAGTGCATCACAGCCACCTTCTTCGGCTTCCATACCGATTCGAGTAATTGGCAGATCTCAGCGGCATTTGCAAGTCCTTTCCCTTCTGCTGTCAAAAATCCCCTCTCCTTGTACAAGGCTCCGTGCACCTGGAGGGTGAGGAAAGCGTATTTGGAGTCGGTGTAAATGTTAACAACTTTTCCTTCAGCCCACAGGAGGGCTCTGGTGAGGGCGATTAGCTCCGCTTTCTGGGCTGATGTTCCGGGTGTCAGAGCCATAGCCTCGATCACATGGTCCTCAGATACCACCGCATAGCCAGCTCTTCGAATTCCCTCTATCACCTGGCTGCTTCCATCGGTAAAAAGGGTGATACCCCCTTGCCAGGGTTGATCCTTCAGGTCAGGTCTGCTCGAGTGCACAGTGGCCATTACCTCTTCACAGTCGTGGAGTGGTGGTTCAGGGGCCGGAAGGAGGGTGGCAGGATTGAGGTTGGTCGTGTCCAGGATCCGCACCTCCGGATTTTCGCACAGGAGGGCTTGGTATTTGACCAATCGGGAGTTGGTCATCCATCTGGGTCCGTGGCTCTCGAGTAGGCCGCGGATGGTGTGGGGTGTGGTAACAAAAAGTGTTTGGCCGAACGTGAGTTTATTGGCCTCGTGTATCAGGAGACAAGCAGCCGCAATGCTTCGTAGGCAGCCCGGCCATCCTCGTGCCACGTTGTCCATGCTCTTGGAGAGGTATGCTACAGGGCGTTGCCAGGTACCGACCAGTTGGGTAAGGACTCCAAGTGCCAATCCCTTCTTTTCGTCGATGAACAAGTAGAACGGCTTAGTCACATCTGGCAGTCCGAGCGCTGGTGGGGCCACAAGGGCCTCCTTGAGGTCCTGAAGGGCTTTCAGTTCGTGTTTCTCCCACTGGAGATTTTGGCCCTCGAGTTCAGGTCCTTTCAGTTTGGCGTACAAACTGTGGGTCAGGATGGCAAAATTGATAATCCAAATGCGGCAATATCCAGCGGCTCCGAGGAGTGCCCGTAGTTCCTTCTTATTTGCAGGAGTGGGTTGGTTGCGGATGGCTTGGGTTCGGGGGATACCGAGCCTTCGGGTTCCTTCTCGGAGGCGAAACCCCAGATACTCGACTTCGATCTCGCATATCTGCGCCTTCTTGCGACTGGCCCGGTACCCCTGGGCTTCCAGGGTCTTCAAGAGGTAGAGTGTAGCTTCAGCACATTCGGTGTACGTTTCACGGGCCACCAACAGGTCATCCACGTATTGGACGACCGGCCCATACTCGTCCTGATACGTCTTCAGGTCCTGGGCGAGTTGGTCGCCGAAGAGGGTAGGCGAGTTCTTGAACCCCTGGGGAAGACGGGTCCATGTATATTGCTGCTTGGTTCCCGTCTGCAAGTCTTCCCACGTGAAGGCAAACAACTTCTGGCTGTCGACAGCAAGAGGGATGGAAAAGAAGGCGTCCTTCAAATCAATGACACTGTACCACTTGGTCTGAGATGGCACTTGGGCTAGGATGGAGTATGGATTTGGTACGAGGGCAACTATGTCGGCTACCTGGTTGTTGACTTTCCTCAGGTCCTGGACGGGTCTGTACTCGGATGTTCCTGGTTTCTTAACGGGCAACAATGGGGTGTTCCATGCGGATCTGATTGGTTTAAGGACTCCCTGTTGAAGGAGTTTCTGTAGATGTGTATGCATACTATGCCGGGCTGCATAGGGGATGTGGTATTGTCCTTGGTTGACAACTTGAGCATTTGGTTTGAGCTCAATCCAGATGGGGATAGCGTTAACGGCCAGTCCGCCGGGGTTCAATTCTGCCCATACATCAGGCACTTCATCCATTATGGCTCGCCTCTGCTGGGCGAAAGGGGTGTTCTGGTCGTAACGGCAGTCGCCGGGTCCTACAGTTGGGGGAACGTGTAGTCTCCATTCTTCTCTTACTGGACAGATAAGTGTCACTGGCCGATCTTCAAAGCGAGCTTCCACTTCACCCGTAGTCTTGAACTTCAAGGTGGCCTGGAGCTTACAGAGTAGGTCTCGACCAATCAAGGGGACCGGGCATCCAGGGATGTGTATGAACTGATGGGACACCATCGTCCCTCCGATCTGGACTTGGCGCTCTTTGAGGAGGGGGGCCGCAAGGGATTTCCCGGAGGCTCCCACAATTGGTATAGTTTCTTTCGTGGCTGGGGCTATGGCAGTGGTGATAACAGATCGCTGGGCCCCCGTGTCTAGTAGGGCCTTCATAGATTCTGTCCCCACCCGAATTTCCACCAGAGGGTCAGTGGGGACTCTGCCCTCCCGGTTTCTTCATGCTGTGCTGTCTCGGGTAGCGTCCACAGCCATCTGCCATTCCCTCCGGTCATCCCGTCCTCTCTCTCTTCGGCCCCTTCCCCGGCCTCGCCTAGGGGCCCCCGTGCGGCCGCCGGTCTCCTCCTCTCTCTGCCGGTCCCATGATTCCTCTTCTCTCGGGTTGTCCCGTATCTCCTCTGGACAATCAGCCCACCAGTGTCCTTCTTGTCGGCAATTTGCACACTGGTTACGCCCTATGGGGGACCGCGTTCCTCTTGTTCTCCTGCCCCTCCCCTTTGGTCTAGACCTCATTCGTTCTTCCAACACCGTAGCCAATACATCTGCCTTCTCCCGCATCCGTCTGGTCGATTCCTTCCGGGCCTCCACCTTCTCCTCCTGGTCGCGATATCCGAACACGCGATCAGCTATAGCTTTCAGTTGGCTTAGGCTCATCCCTTCGAACCCCTCCGTTCTCTGTAGCTTTCTTCGTATATCCGGTGCTGACTGGCTAACAAAACTCATAACCACGGTTGGGAGATTCTTAGGGTCCTCGGGATTTATCGGGCTGTGCCTCCTAAATGCTTCCATAAGTCGTTCAAGGAAGTCCCCTGGACTCTCGTCCTTTTGTTGGACTACACTGTGGATTTTTCCCATGTTGGTAACCTTCTGCTTCCCCTTCTTTAAGGCGGCCAGGTACGCCTGTTGGTATCGGCGAATAAAGGTTTGGCCTTCGGCGGTTCGGTAATCCCACGTGGGGGCAGCGATGGGTGCCTCCGTTTCTAGTAGGTTCTGTAAATTGGCATGGGCCGGATTCGCATCCCGGATGGCTTGCTCCATATTTTGTTGTAAAAGGCGGCGTTCTTCAGAGGTCAGGATGTGGGCGCTCAACTGCCTAAGGTCGGCCCAAGTTGGATTGTAGCTGTATATAATGCCTTCCACCAGCTCTATCAGCTGCTCGGGTTTCTGGTCGTAGGACGGCCCATGGAATTTCCAGTTATACAAATCGGCACTTGAGAAGGGAACGTGACTATAGACTGTTGATTCGATGGGCTGGCCCCCCCCCTCTGCCGGGTTAGGGGTATAGGTGGTGGACTGTCGGACTGGGAATAAGTGAGAGGTTCCCCCTTTTCGGCTGGACGGAAGGGCCTGTTGCGGACTCGATTGGGGGAACCGAGTAATGTTCTTCACAACCCGTGTACTCTTCCGTGTGGTTGCGAGGCCAGGTGACTCAGGTGAGGCTGGGCGGGACGTCTCCCCGGCATCCGACTCTGACCCGGAAGTCTCGGCGCCAGCGGGGCCTTCTGCTAGGCCCGTAAGGTCAGGGTACATAGGAGCATAGGGCGGCGGCGCAATGTCGTCTTCGTATGCCTCCGCCGTAGCAAGTATCGGGGCTTTTGGAGGCTTCTTCTCGGCCGAACCCTGAACTTTCCCTGCGGTTTTCTTCGGGGGTTTTTTCCTAGAAAGTGTGTTGGTAGTACTGGGCGTAGTTCCTGCCTTGACTCTGGTAGCAGGGGGCGTGGTCTCAGTGGCTTCAGTGCTAGGGGCGGTAGGCCGTATGGGGGCGGTCCCTGCGGCCTTCGGGACGGCAGCGGTTGCCGAGCTTTGGAGAGCGAAGGCATGGGTCGGCAGGGTTCTAAGTTTGGTTTTCCGGCCTTTTCTCTGCTTTACCAACATAAGGGCGGCCTTTTCTACCTTCCGTTGGGCCCAAGCCGGCGGATCCCGGACTACATCCAACCACGCTTCTATGTATGGAATGTCCTCGGGACAGCCGGGGTTTCCCTCAATTATAACAATATTCATGACCGCCGCCACTTTTTCATACTCGAATGACCCTTCCGGGGGCCATCCAGCAATTCCTAGCCCTGGCCACATAAATTGACATCTCTGTATCATCCCGGCCCTGCTACATTTATCTAGGTCGAACACTTCGCTAAAGTGTTCCGTCATTAAATCTAACGGTGAAGACCCACCCCCGCCCATCCTAACCTGAGTGCCAAAGGACAGGTGACGGACAAAGGGGGAAAGGGGAGGTGGAGGAGTAAGGGGTCTCGTTCCACCAGACACAGAAGGGTCAACACTCGGCCTGACCAGGACGCGGTCGCCCGGCCTGGAACTGCAAGCCCACTCACACACTTTCATACGCCACAAGAAACCCCCCCGTTCGTTCGCCGCTCGGTTTCGTCGCCGGAGCCTAGTGAGTTTCGGGACCTAGTCGGATACCAATAGTCCGTATTAGTCACTGGCTAAAAGAGGGTGATCACGCCTCTTCTTCGGTCCTTACTGGGCCGGTCACTACGTAGAGTATACTCGCCTGTCCGCCGGGGTCGCAGGCCGCGCCGTCGTGCGCTTCTCCCTGAAATGGAAAAAGGTGCCTTGTCGGAACCACACAGCCCCCTCTACAGTCAGGCGGAGTGGATCGGCCCTCCTCCGGGAGATGGACGCTGAAATCAGCGGTGGCCACTCACCACCTCCTCGGGTGGGAATCGATGACCCGATCCGACTGCAGTGGGGGAGGGGAAGAATATAATCCGATTCCCCTTTCTACTTCTGTCCCATCTGGGTCGCCAATGAAACAGGTGGGAAATCAGGAGACGAAAGGCAAATTTTGGTTCCAAACAAGGCAACTTTATTGCTAGCAAGTGAACAGCACCGAGTAGCCTCGGGACACTGTGTGTCATAAATCATCTGACGCTTACATTTATACTTCCCTACTGGGCCTGCGCATTTGGCCCCTTACACGTCATACTTGTCATGCGCAGTAAACATTTGTAGTTCTTACAGTACAAAATTGTAGTCCCAGTACGTACACACGTCATAACACTGAAATGATACTGGCAAGAAAAACGAAACTTAGCAGCTTATTCTGTACACACACAATGCTCCTTTCTAGCACAGGAGATAAGGTGCGGCTCAGGAATGCAGGGGGGTGTCAGCACCCTCCAAGGTCGCCTATTCAGATGGCGTTGCTACGTGCAAGCTGGTCTTGTATAGGCCTTGCAAACTACTGTTACAAGCTATATATCTAATAGCCCTGCATTCTGTCTGTACATTAGTAAACAGCAAACTTGTCTTGTTAGTAAACAGTAAAACTGGATAAGGCACAAATGTCCAGTGCAGTAATAAGGTGTGGCCAAATAGCCAAAAGCAGAGGTAGAGTGCATAAGTAAAAGTCCATCAGTAGGCACAAAACATGAGGTTGTCCTGTTGCTCAGTAGCATTCAGGTAGTACCGGCGTTCCACTCCTTCAAGAAGGTTACAGCCCCAAAAGACTTTACTTTCTGCCTGCTTATGAAGGACCCAGCAGAGGCGTAGCTAAGTGGGGTGCAAGGGGAGTGGCTGCTCCCCCAAATGGATTTTGAAAAAAATAGTGCCAATGTAGAGCAGCCCTTCAGCTTCCCACTGATGCCTATTTTAGAAAAGGCCTGCTCTTCCTGACATCAAAACCTGGCTACGCTTCTGGGACCCAGGGCTCATGGGGGACTAGTTTGCCCCATCTTAGCTGTATGTGCACCTTTACTTCTGTTTGTCAAGTCAAGAGGGGCTGCACGTAGAGCTGCGATGGGAGAGGGGGGGGGGGGGGGGATAAACTGTCTCACAGTAAGGGGTGTCAGAATAGTCTGCTTGTATATTGCAGCACTAACTGCTGCTTACAACTGCTCCAAACCTTCTCTCCACCTCCACCTTCCAGGCTGTCAGCAGGAGAAGACATCATGTTTAATCTGATACAAAAGACACAAGCAAGCACTACCCGCAGGCAACTTACAGACATTAACCATTAGACATAGAGGGGCCCTTTTACTAAGCTGTGGTAAAAGGGGCCCTGTGGGTGGCCATTTTTGCCGTGCACTAGGGCCCCATTTACCGCAGCAGGTAAAAAGCCACCCAAAAAAGAATTGGCCGTGTGGTAAATTTGCACTTGCCGCATGGCCATTTCGGAGGGAGCACTTATTGCCACCCATTGAGGTGGTGGTAAGGGCTCCCATGCTAACCCAGCAGAAATGTTTCTCCAATATTTCCACTAGTGCTGGAAATGTCATGCCCTGGGGGTGGAACTACCACCAGCACCCACATTGGGCTGGTTGTAGTTCCGGATTGCCGCGTGGCAACCCTTTAGTAAAAGGGCCCCAAAGAAAACAAAAAAAGAACCAGAAAATTAAATAAATAGCCACAAAGGCATTAAGGGGCCCTTTTTCAAAGGTGCAGTAGGGCTACCATGCAGGTAGTGCATGCCAAATCGGCCCTACCACTGGGGTAGTGCGAGAGCCCAGCGAAGTTGGCATGCACAGTTTCCCACGATAGAAAATACATTTCTATTTTCCACCATGGCAGCATTCCCAGCAGTAATCGGCAGCGCAGCCACATTGCTACGTGCTGCCTGATTACCGTGGTATTAGCGCATGAGCCCTTACTGCCTCCTAAATAGGTGGCAATAAGGGCTCAGGCAGTAAATAGCCACATGCTAATTTTAATATTAGTGCACGGCCATTTACTGCCCCATTTTTTTTTATTTATCATTTTACTTAATTACAATCACATTTATCACATAAATGTAAGGGAAAACAAAAATTGATATTAAAAACGAAAACATTTTCTCCCACCAATATATGTTATATAATCGTCCACAACTGGGAGATCCAAGATCAGGAAAACAATCTCAAAGAAAATAAGAAAAACTCAAAATGGTTAATCTTACAATTCACTTTTTCTGAGGGAGGAAGGTTAATCGGTAATTGCAGCCGGTACAGTGGTAACTAAAGGAAGTTGCTGCAGAGGGTTCTTCATCTGTTCTTTCAACTCCACAAACTCTTGTAATTTCTTAGGTTCAACAAATAAGTAATCATTAAAATTCAAAGAAATAGAACACTTACAAGGGAATCGCACTAGGTCCCACTTAGGGCAATGATCTTTAGTTTAAAAAGCCAAGAGTTCACACCTCCTAGTCTGTGATTCCCCTGATAAGTCAGGAAATATATTTATCTTTGAACCCAAAAAACTATCAACCATGTGTCGGAAATACAATTTCAAAACATTATTCTTATCTAAATTAAAGGCAAAAGTCACTAGTAATATAGCTTTTGCAAAATGTCAGTTAAGTTCACATCTCTTTTCTCTGATAAAGAAGATTATTTAGGGGAAATATAAATCGCTTTAGACACCGGAGGGTGGCTATCAGAAAATGTTTGCAAATTATCAGAGAAATATTTCTTCAACAGTTCAATAAAAGAAAAAAATTCCATAGTCAAAGTCTCTATTTTTATATCTTGGACTTCCACTTTGTTAGATAAGTATTGATATAAATTCTTTAATTCACATGTTTATTCCTGAAAAATTTTAAACATCTGAAGAAGAAAGTTATTCACACTCTGCAGCGCTTCTCATAATGCGTCCGTTGTGACATTTTTTGGCTTCACCAGGTCCAATTTCTCCACAGAAACTGCTCCAGCTATCTTTGGGGGGGGGGGGGGGGGGGGGGGGGGGGAGAGAACTCACTAACCAATCCCCCAGTTGGTTTATTATCCAGACTCGATGCTGCGCCAGGACCTTCTCGGGTCGCGTGAAAATCCTGACCCACTTTGAGCGTTTCCACTGTCGACCTCCATAGCGAACCGTTACTGTTTCCAGGTCTTGGAGGGGTCGTGCCAACAGGGGGACTCAAAGTCACTCCCTCTCCACTGAGATTCGGCAATAAAGCCTTGCTGTTCCCCGAAGCAGGAACCGATATCCCCAACGTTATGACCCCGAATCTCTCCAAAGTAGGCTGAGAAGTGGTGGGAACCCCAGCCGTGTTCGAGGAGGACAACACCACGGCTTTACCTTTTCTCTTCCCCATTCTCTGGGGAGCGCGCCTACTTCTTCAGGTATTCTGGCGTAAAACAGGAACTCAACTAACATATGTCCTCCCTCAACGCCATCTTGGATCCTCCAGTTTGGGACACTCTTTGTCTGGTTTCTCCTCAGAGGCCTGTCTGATAAGGGTAACCCTACAGCATAGCCCTCTGAGTCATTGAAACACTAAAGCCCCTCCACCACGACAAGGTGGTGTCCCTTCGGAGGGGTACTGCCCCGTTTTTAAAAAGGTCTTTTTCTCGGCACAGTAAGAAGCGGCCCAGCACGTAGCAATTTCACATGCAAAAACTAGCGCAGGCCATGTTTTGCCATGGCTTAGTAATTTTAACTCCTGTATATATTACGAAAAAGGAACACAAATGCTGTAAAACAATTACAATAGCAGATCTCAAAAAAGAGCAAGTAAACTAATGTCAGTGAATATAAACCCACCATAAATGAGTAAAGACTTACTAAAAAGCAGCAAAAGAGGGTTTACGTACTCCAGGTCAGAAGTAGGCCTGTAATGGATCTGTTCAGCAGATGAGATTGACAGCTAGGTAGAGTCAACTCAAAAAATGATGTTAAAACCGCAAAGTAACACCAAAGACCCTTTTTCAAAAAGGGCCCTCCTTTCCGAAGTCTTTTCCCGGCACCTTACCTGCCCCCAGTGGCGTACTGAGGGCGGTGGGGACGGTCCGCCCCGGGTGCATGCCACTGGAGGGGTGCAGAAAGCAGCCGCGCAGCTGTCAGCTCCGCTGGTTCCCTGTTCCCTCTGCCCCAGAACAGGTTACTTCCTGTTCCGGGGCAGAGGGAGCAGGGAACTAGCGGAACCGAAAGCCGGACGGCTGCTCCCAGCAGGTAAGAATGCACCCGGGGGGGAGGGGGGCTTTGGTGATACGGCGGGGGTGGGTGTGTTGATGCGCCGGGGGTGTGTGTCATGCTGCACCAGGGGGGGACGGATGCCACCGCACCTGGTGGGGGGTGGGGTGCGCAGCAGCGATCCGCCCTGGGTGGCAACTGACCAAGGATCGCCACTGCCTGCCCCACTCTCAATATGGCTGGTGAGTGGTAATATTCAGCTGCATTGTCTGGTTAAGAGCCGCTGAATATCAATGGCTAGATGGGCTCAAGTGATTTAAGGGGCCAGGAGGCTCTATTGCCTGTTTAAATAGATTTGAATATTGACCTGATATTTATAAATAACATCTTTTGGATGTACTTATGTCATGGCTTCTTCAATCTTCCTTAATACTGGTCAGTAAATAAGTTTTAGATACATTTCTACCTCTCTATTAGATAAACTTTTGGATTTAATTGTTCACCTTCTCCAAACCAACCTATAATACTACTACTAACCATTTCTCTATCACTACTGGATGCAGTGTTGTACAGTGTTCAGAACTGATATGGCCCTGCTTCATGGAGGCTACTTTCAGCATGGTGCCAAAATGGCTGCAATTTTGAATTTTTTTTCCATTAATGACCATGCGCTAATTTCCCAACTAGTGCACAGCCATTAGTGCAGGAACCCTTACCACCACCTATTTACTAGGTGGTAACGGTTCCCGCACTAATTGTCAGTGCACAACGATTTGCCAATCAGCGCAGGGCACGTCTACTCTCCGCCCCCAAACACGCCGCCCACACTAAAACATATTTTATATTTTTACGCTCAGGAATGGCATGCGCCGATCTTAGAACTACCATAGGATGCCTGAGCATGCCCCACGATAGTGCCTTTTAGCATACGGTAAACATGCGTTTGTGCTTACCGCTGCTTAGTAAAAGGGCCCCTAAGCAAGTACTTGGGGCAATGAGAGATGAAAGTGTGCCAATATGGAATTGGCTGTGGCAGAAGCAGGATTTGAATCCTAGCTTCTCAACATCAGGTCATTTCTGCCCCCGAGCTCAAAGGGAGTTGTATACAACTAGACAGTAGGTCCCTGCCCAAGATGGCTTACAATCTAAGAAGTACCTGAGGCAATGGAGGGTGAAGTGACTTGCTCAAGGTCATAAGGAGCAGTAGTGGGAAAACAGGATTTGAACCTTGACTTTCAGTCTGCTGCTTTTAACCACTTCAAGTTTGTGACAAAGTTTGGAGATTTATTGTATTGATCTCATGAAGGTAGTTCTTGAAAGCAGGTCAGAAATGTATTACATCAAACCAATAAAGAGGTATTATTCATAGCTTTCCCTGTTTTTCTCTGTGTCTGAGTGACCTACCGCAGTAAAGTACTTTATTAAATCTTCAGCAAAGTGTGACATCTTGTGCTGTAGTAGCTGTATTGCTTCCCTAAAAGGAAGCTTTCATTTTTATTAGTATGATGCACTGACACAATCAAAATAATCAGTGGACTTTCCCAAGTCCATCTTAACAATGGCTTACAGACTTTTCTTTTAGGAAATTATCCAAACCTTTTTAAACCCTGCTAAGCTAACTGCTTTTACCACATTCTCTGGCAATAAATTCCAGAGTTTAATTACATGTTGAGTGAAGACATATTTTCTCTGATTTGTTTTAAATTTATTATCACCTTTATATCGGTCTGTTACTATAGGTTAAGGACTCTCCTCTAGGCATAGGGCACGTGAGCGTGCACAAGGGAGGCAATAGCACTGCTTCGTGCTGCTATAAGCCAAGTGCTATATATAGTCATGAGGGTATATATCATAGAGGTTCTAATGTGAAGTTACATGTTTAGGATTAGTTGTATGGAGCAGTGTGGGCCACCTTGTTATCCTGTGCAGTAAGCACACAATCCTAATGGGTTTCCACCAACGTGGTAGAGGTACATGTGGTCATTCCCTCCCCCCCCCCCCACCCCAAGGGTCTGTCATGTTCATATTTGTCTTAGGTTTCATTGCAACCTCCAACTCGCAGCACCTCAAAATGTGTTTTGGTCAAACTTGCTGCTGTTAAGGGGCACTTTGCACATCTCAGCCCGTTTGAAAGTCATAGCATATACTTATTGATGATGCCTGTTGTGCACATAGGCCTTAGATTGCTTATGGCCATACTATGCAAAGTCGATTTTTAAAAAGAGTTCCGGGGTGATCTGGGAAATTACAGATCTGTAAGACTGAAGTCAGTGCTGGGTAAAATAGTGGAAACTGCTATAAAGAAGAAAATTACAGAACACATAAGTAAACATGGTTTAATGGGACAGTCAGTTTGGGTTCAGCCAAGGGAAGTCTTGCCTCACCAATTTGTTTCATTTCTTTGAAGGCATGAATAAACATGTGGATAAAGGTGAGCCAGTTGATGTAGTGTATCTGGATTTTCAGAAAATGTTTGACAAAGTTCCTTATGAGAGACTCTGAGAAAATCAGAGTCATGGGATAGGAGGCAATGTTCTGGTGTGGATTAGGAATTGGTTATTGGACAGAAAACAGAGGGTAGGATTAAATGGACATTTCTCTCAATGAAGGAGGGTGTATAGTGGAGTGCCACAGGGATCTGTACTGGGACTGGTGCTGTTTAACATATTTATAAATGATATGGAAATCAGAACGAGTGAGGTGATTAAATTTGCAGATGATGCATAACTATTCAAGGTTGTTAAAGCACATATAGACTGTGAAAAACTGCAGGAAGATCTTATGAAATTTAATGTGAACAAATGCAAAGTGATGCACATTAGAAAGAATAATCCGAATCATAGTTACCTGATGCTAGGGTCCACCTTGGGGGTCAGCACCCAAGAAAAAGATCTAGGTGTCGTTGTAGATAATACGCTGAAATCTTCTGCTCAGTGTGTGGCGGCAGCCAAAAAACCAAACAGAATACTAGGAATTATTAGGAAAGGGATGGTAAATAAGACCTAAAATACTACAATGCCTTTGTATCTTTCAATGGTGCGACCTCACCTTGAGTATTGTGTTCAGTTCTGGTCGCCATATCTCAAAAAAGATATAGCAGAATTAGACAAGGTTCAAAGAAGAGCAACCAAAATGATAAAGGGGATGGAAGTCGTCTGATATGAGGAAAGGCTAAAGAGGTTAGGGCTCTTCAGCTTTGAAAAGAGACGGATAAGGGGAGATGTGATTGAGGACTACAAAATCCTGAGTAGTGTAGAACGAGTAGAAGTGAATCGATTTTTTACTCGTTCCACAGTACAAAGACTAGGGGACACTCAAGGAAGTTACATGGAAATACTTTTAAAACAAATAGGAGGAAATATTTTTTTACTTGATGAATAGTTAAGCTCTGGAACTCTTTGCCAGAGAATGTACTAACAGCAGTTAATGTATCTGGGTTTAAAAAAGATTTGGACAAGTTTCTGGAGGAAAAGTCAATAATCTGCTATTGAGAGAGACATGGGGAAGCTACTTCTTGCCCTGGGATTAGTAGCATGGGAACAAGATATTGGGATAGATGGACCTTTGGTCTGACCCAATATGGCAATTCTTATGTTCTTATGCACCCACTCTTAGGACAAAGGGATAATGGAGAAGTCTGGTTCAGTTGTACATTTTTAGCAGGGTAACCAGGACCATCAATCATCCACTCAGGTTGCTGGAACAGCTCCTGAGGCTGAAGAAAATATAATCCGCTTACAGGAACAGATCTCTTGGGGACCATCACAGAGCCAACCACTACCGAGCCATCTAAATCACTGCTTTGGAGCCTCAGAGTCCCACAGTCTCTCAGCATATCTAAGATCAGCAACTGTAGGTGTTAATCTTCATTGAAACATATTTTTACTACTTGGTACAGTATTATTGAGTATTAAGGAAAGGATATTCTCATATTCTCACAAGGAGGAAAAGTTACTAGGAAGGTGAAAAGACTGTATATACTGTTAGATTACTGCCCCTACCAAATTGACTGCCTCTGCTATTGTTATTACCAAAAGAGATCAAATAAACCCATTGGTTTAGAATTCCAATACTGGAGTGATCTGACTTATTGACTAAATGGAAAATGCAGTCTGTATATGGGGAAACTGCCTACACCCTCCCGGCATTAGTCAGTCCCAGCCCTGGTCCTGAACTAAATGTAATCTCTTATTATAATGGGGATTACTGAGTGCTATGAGACCCCTCCCTAGAGTCACTGGGTTGGTAAGGGGAGAGTGTGAAACCTAGCCCCAACGGGAGTGTTTGTCGGAAAGTGCTGAGGGAAATGTTCCAGGTTGTTGAATGACAGTAAGGGAGGAGTTTAGAGTTAATAAATGTTGTTGCTGGGGAAAACACGAGGTCTTTGGTTTGCCTCTACTCCCGCTAGGACCCTGGAGGAGAGGGGTAAGGGAGGAATTTAGAGTTAATAAGTGTAGTTGTTGCGGAAAACATGAGGTCTTTAGTTTGCCTCTACTCCGACTAGGACCCTGGAGGAGAGGGGGAGTCCTGGATGGGTTCAAGAAACTAAGGCTGAACCAAGGAGAGGCTTCTGCCAGTCAAAGCAGTAACTGTGTAAATGAGGAGCGCTCCAGGTGAGAAGAAGCGGATCCCAGCCTGGGAGCAGGAACAGGGAAGAGCCTGTTGGAGCCCGAGGTAGTAGCTCGGAGAGGTACACCTTGAGGAAGAGTGTGACAGATGTGAAGGTCTGGTCCATAAGAAGATCACTTGTTGCACCAGTGCTACAGGTACAGCCTTAGATTATTCCACCCGAAAAGGATGGGCAATGGACAGGAGGATTTGTAAATATGTACTATGGAACTGAAAGAAGGTTTGAGAAAGTGAAAGAGGAATCTGTGGAGATAAAGTTAAAAATCATATGCTTTAAGTTAGAAAAAAGTTGTATTCTTTGAAAAGAAGCTTGTCATAACTACAGTTCTGGTAACTGCAGATAAGCAGAACTTGTTTCAAGGACACAGATGTTCCTCCCGAAACAGCCAGAGAATCCCCACCTGTTGTATTATCTCATTAAAGGGACATCTATATCCTGTCCCTTTTAGAAGTTGTTATTTCTTAAGGTTATTCATCATTATAACTTGACAATATTTCAAAGATACTATAGTTCCACAGATGTTATTTTGCTTAGCTTAGATTTTTTTTGACCATCTACTATATATGAAGAATCTGCTGATGTGTGTATTTATTTGTGCCTTATAATGTCAATCGTGTATCCTTAAGTTTTGGATATCTTGATATGAGCAGAACATCTGCATCCTATTTTCATAGTCCTTGCTTTTTCTCAAAGCCATTTATCATCTTAATTAGCCTGTCAACTAGCCAATGTTTTGTCTATAAAAAGAGGAGCTTTGCTAATTGTATTTTGAATGGAATCAGACATACGGGCCCTTTTACTAAGCCGCATAGGTGCCTATATAGAGGCATATTTTCAAAGCACTTAGACTTACAAAGTTCCATAGTAGTCTATTGAACTTTGTAAGTCTAAATGCTTTGAAAATGAGCCCCCCAGTGTGCCCAATGTGTGCCAATTCGGAACTACCGCCCGGCTACTGCGTGGCCTGGGTGGTAATTTAATTTTGTACACATGTCCACTAAACACGCTGGAAAATATGTTTTATTTTCCAGCGCATGGCGCTAACTAGGCAGTAATCTGCATTGTACGCAAGCTGATGATTACCGCCCATTTAACATGAGAGACCTTACCGCTAAGTAAATGGGTGGCGGTAAGGTCTTGGGCCCAAAATGGATGCACGTTCATTTTCATTTTGCCGCATGTTCATTTTTGGCTCCCCAAAAAGGCCTTTGTTTTACAGGCACGCTGAAAAATGGACTTGTGCGCATCCAATACATGTATCTACAACAGCGCAGGCCATTTTTCAGCGTACCTTAGTAAAAGGACCCCTTAGAGAGAGACTCCCTCTCTGTGTCCTGGCTCTGTTCCTTGCTAAGGCAAATACATTGTACTCAACAGTGAATAAATCAATTGAACTGCTGACTTGTTATCTCTGTCTTCACAACATTATCACTGAGGGTTTTTTTTTTCTGGGTTCCACAAATTGGTGCGGGAATCCACTCAACTCTGTTTCTCCAGAGACAACTTGCACTGACTGCTGTCCTCTGTTTCAGGTCCTTGGATCAAGGCAAGCACTTGTTTTTGCTTTGCTTGCACTCAGGAGGCAGTGTAGTGCAGTTGCTCTGTAGCTTACGGTACATGAATTGAACCAAAGTTTTCTTTTCCAGTTGCTATGAAAAAAAGTCAGTTTTATGCTTGTCTTACTGTTGAGTCCAATGAGGGAATCCCTGACATGTTCTGTGTGTGTGTGTGTTACGTCCGTCAATTCTGGGATCTAATCATTTGTTCCCCTGTTCGATGTACCCTCTTTCTGTCACTTGTGTTTTAAATCTGCATTTGTGTAACTAAAATTATTGCTGCTAGTTGATGTTTTATGCAGCACTGCCACCATGTGACCAAGTTGAAAATTGCAACTTTGTTTTTCAATGGTATTAAAGCCCCACAATATAATAATTATTATTATTATCATTTGTATAGCGCTACCAAACGCACGCAGCGCTGAACACCTGACACAGAGAGAAAGCCCCTCTATTGCCTGATTTTTCATGTCAACTTGTTCAAATTTGATAGTTCTTATCTCCTGTTATCTTGATCATTGAGGTTGTTGATCCTGATGAGGATTGATGGCACTTCTTTTAAAAATACAAGTGATAAAGGTTCAATGAATGCAGTGTTTTAGGTGATATTAGGCAAGTTCTAAAAGGAACAATGCACCTGCTTTATTTGAGTGGAACCATAAATAAACAGGTGACTGCAGTAAAGGATGGAATGGAGAAAATAAAGATGGCTAAAACTAAAAACTAAAGTAGATTAGTTTGAAAAACAGGTAGGCCTCCCTGCACTAATCAAGCAAGAACCCTTTCTCTTTGCTTGTGATATGAGCTGGATCTACAGCTAAAAGAGCCTCCAGGGATATGCATCAATTGGAATCAAAGGACATCAGGATCAGAAACTGCAAATTGAAACCATCACTACAATTTGTGAGTTGAAGTTCATATCTTTAACATATTATCTCCAAATTTCTGATATCTTCTTCTGCTTCCAAATAATTTTCACAAGAGTGAACTATAGCCATTTGATGTATGTCTCTAGTGAACAGAAGTACTTGTTAAATATTAGATACTGGACTTTAAAAACTATTTTACCTTGTTTCAAGATTTAAAAACACAAAATATAGGTAGAATTAGCTGACTGCATATCTCATTTTAATCAAGAAGTCTTTATTGAAGCAAACAACAGAGCTCCTCTTCTTAGGAAGCTGATACTTCAAAGGGACTCAGATCCTCATCAAGCACTATCTGTGTAATTAGCACTCCACTGTTAATTGCTGTCAAAAGACAAACTGCCTTTTTGTTATACTGAATTGCAAGAGAATTGTGTAATATTATTTAACAAGAATGTGCTTTGGTCTAGTAAACCAAAAATCTTCAGACATTCCAATAATCTGGAAAAGAAGAAACAATAGATTCCAAAAACATTACCAGATATAAATCTCGGTCAAAAAAGTCATACTTGTTCCACTAATTCATCTATATCTCATACAAAATTGTTTCTAATACTTTTATACAGTGCTTTTTTTGTAGAAAAAAAGGTGCCGGTACTCGTGGGTGGAGTCACCATATATGACTCCACCCCTATTATAGCCACAGCCACACCTGCCACACTCCTTATACCAGCCATAGCGCATATAAACAGATATCATTGAAAATATTATACTAGTATAGGAGAAAAAATAACGTGATTTTTTTTCATTATAAATAATTTCTGTAAGCTGTTACAGCTCCAGTATACCCAGTGCAAAATAAGACAGCAGATGTAAATTCTCAAATTGGACATATTCCAGACACTAAAATGAAAATAAAATGATTTTTCCTACCTTTGTTGTCTGGTGACTTTGTTTTTCTGATCATGCTGGCTCAGTATCTGATTCTGTTGCTATCTGTCCTCTTAACTCAGTTTCCAGGGCTTCCTTTCCATTTATTTCTTTACTTTCCTCCTTTCTTCTTTATTTCTTGCCCTACATCCGTAAGTAAAAGCTGGGTCCTCCGCAGACTTGACTGTCCAGTGGATCCAGCTTCTGCCTATTTTCTACATCCATGTGCAGTTTTTCTCCTCTCTTCCTTTTCCCTCATCTCATCTTCTTCCTCACTCTTTCCTCAGCTCCATCCATGTCCAGCATTTCTTCTCTCTCCCTTCCCTCTCCTCCATCCACCCATGTCTAGCAGCCCTCCTCTCCCCTGCCCTCCATCCACCCTTGTCCAGCGACCCCCCCATCCCCCCTGCCATCCACCCATGTCCAGCGATCCTCCTGTCCCCCCTGCCATCTACCCATGTCCAGCAACCCCCCGTCCCCCTGCCATCCACCCATGTCCAGCGGCCCCCCATCCCCCTGCCATCCACCCATGTCCAGCGACCCCCCTGTCCCTCCTGCTATCCACCCATGTTCAGTGACCCTGCTGTCCCCCCTGCCATCCACCCATGTTCAGTAACCCTGCTGTCCCCCCTGCCATCCACCCATGTCCAGCGACCCTCCTGTCCCCCCTGCCCTCCCTTGCCATCCACCCATGTCCAGCAACCCCCCTGCCATCTACCCATGTCCAGTGACCCTCCTGTCCCCCCCTGCCATCCACCCATGTCCAGCAACCCTCCCTGTCCCCCTGCCATCCACCCATGTTCAGCGACCCCCCTGTCCCCCTGCCATCCACCCATGTCCAGTGACCCTCCTGTCCCCCCTGCCCTCCCCTGCCATCCACCTATGTCCAGCAACCCCCCGTCCCTCCTGCCATCCACCTATGCTCCTTGTACCCCCTGCCATCCACCCATGTCCAGCGACCCTCCTGTCCCCCCTGCCCTCCACCCATATCCAGTGACTATCCTCGTTTCCCTGCTCCCCCTCCCTCCAGCCACCCATACCCATCTGAGCCCCCCTCCCCGACCCAGTCTGTCCCGCATTTGCACTTTCCTGGACCCCACTACCCCTCCAGTTATCCCATCTCTTTCTGCCCTTTTCATCCACCCACCTTGCAGCATAATATCCCTCCCGTTCCACTTTGCTTGCTGTGCGCTAATAAACAAGCATGGCAGAAGCGCAGGACCGTGGCTCTCTGCCTGCTGCTACTGCTTCTTGTGCGAGGTTAACTTCCGGGTCGGCACAGGAAGCAGTAGCAGCAGGCAGAGAGCCATGATGCTGCGCTTCTGCCATGCTTGTTTATTAGCGCACAGCAAGCAAAGTGGAACAGGAGGGATATTATGCTGCAAGGTGGGTGGATGAAAGGGGCAGAAAGAGATGGGATAACTGGAGGGGCAGTGGGGTCCGGGAAAGATTGCGGATGCGGGACAGAGGAAGTGCAGGACTCGCCGGGAGGGAGGGGTCGCCAGGAGGGGGGGGGGCAAAAAAAGGTGCCGGTACGCGGTATCGTCGCGTACTGGCACAAAAAAAGCACTGCTTTTATATACATTTTTTTACTAATATATGGGAGAAAAAGACCTCAGAGACCTCTTTTCAAATTGGATTTGTACTCCACCATTTGTACTTTGAACTGTCTTGTTTTCATACCTACATAATACTTATTGCAAGGACAGGAAAGTGTACACTATATAATCCGATTTACAGTTTGTGAATTTATTTATTTATTGTATTTGTATCCCACATTATCCCACCTATGTGCAGGCTCAATGTGGCTTACATAGTTTTGCTATGAATTGTTATGTTTTGGATGAATTGCATTCATCCAATGTACTTTATCATCTGTCAGATTCACAAAAGACTTATGTGCTGGTTTACTAATGGGCTGTGTCAGCATTAGCACATGGACAGCCGCTAACATGGCTTGGTAAACAGACCCCTTTAATTTGTATTCTGATCTTACATATTGTGAAGATGAGGCTTCTGCTCCCACTCTCCAGCAGGCCTCACTGGTCTGTGGCCTCTGAACAGGACTCCAGACACTCTCTTCTCAGCATCCTGAGTAATCCAACCTCAAGCTCCTGGGCCCCTTTCTCACTCAGGGTGAGCTGGTTCTCAGTATGCAAATTGTATGCAGATTAGCATGTTATCCTTTCACGCTCAGGGTGACCTGGTTCTCCAGAGGCAAAATTAAACAGGTCTTACCAACAGCATATTCTTCACACTGAGCCTCCCCACACAGATTCCTGGGCTCAGCATTAACCTCAATACTTGGGGGACTTCTAACCCCAGGCTTTGCAGCCTGCTTCTCAGTACTGGGCCATACAGCCCTACTTCTTCTTTGGACACCCAGTCCTTCCTTCCTTGGACACCCAGTCCTTTCTTTGAACACACAGTTCCTCTAAGTACTGAGGCTACACAGTCCAACACTAATGCTTTAGGGACTTCTTTCCCCAGCCTGTTTTTCTCCCTTGAACACACAGTCCACCACAAGTCCATAGGGTTTAGCCAGTTCTTTCCAGCTCTCTTCTTTTCCTTTTCTTTCCCATCTCAGGTGGGGTATAAAGTGGTTAATTAGCTACACAGGACCCAGCCCATAACCTCCTACACCTGTGGACCTCCCAGGGCTCTCCCCGGTCCTAGCACCCGCCAACTATTCTCCTAGCGCCCTCTAGTGGCCTACCCCGGACATCCTGGACATTTGTAGGGGAACAGCACCATCTAGTGGCCTGCCCCTGCTAGGACAGCCTCTTATTTATCACAATATACTGTACATACTACATTTAAACTGTCCTCTCAATGTTATTTTCCCCTTTTTGACCAACTTTTTTCATATGTCATTCTCCTTTTTTGTTTTTGTTTAAAGATACACAGGTGGTGGTGTTATATTGATGACATCTTTGTGCTGTGGAAGGGAAATCAAGACAAGTTTTTCCAGTTCGTTAACTGGGTCAATACTTGTGATGACCACATTCAATTTGAAGCACAATGTTCTACAAATTCAATTCATTTCCTTGATATTTCTGTCAACTTAAACAATGAAGGTGTTGTTACTCGCACCTTTGAGAAATCAACGTACAGAAATTATTTTTTATTATATTCAAGCTGTCATCCTAAACATCTAAAGGACAGCTTCCCATTTTCACAGATGTTAAGAATAAGGAGAAATTGTTCGAAGGATGAAGATTTTAAAAAGCAAGCTAGGGATTTAACAAAGAAACTTGAAGTAAGAGGAATATCCTAAGCAAGTATTAATGTAGGCTGTACCCCTCTGTCTCTGGCACCAGATGTCAGCAGAAATAGAGCTCCAAATTTTCAGATGTAATTAGTCGTGACTTTGGAGCTCTACACCAGAATGGAAGGGATAAGCTACAAAAACTAACCTCTCCTCATAATCCCAGGGACCATGAGGGGAAAAAAACTAAATTCAGGATTTTCCCTTATCTGAAGAAATCAATCAAACTCTATTATATTTACTATAAATAAAACAAGTTTATTTAACACATTCTGGTAATCATAAAACTAGGAACCATAACATTTTAAATTTTTAACCAAATTCCCTTCTATTCCTATCACAATACTGTTGGATTATTTGTAGTAAATAATTAGCAGATTTTAGTACACACAGCTTCAGCTTTAGAAATGTTAATTTCTTTCTTCATCTCTCTCTCATTCACCCCTGAATAATTCACTGCTGAGTCACTTTAAAGTTGAAGTAACAAAACATCTGTTTACTCACAGTTTGTAGTTAGATTATAATCAGACAGGCTTATATATACATATTACTATACATTTGTATTATCAGCTCCTTCCATGTGCTTAGATGGTAATGGATGCTCACACCACCATAGATCCTCTCAGGTTAGGAGAGATCATGAGCTCCATGTGCTCCATGTGCTGCATGTGCTGTGTCTAACCCCCACAGGAAGTTGCATAGCTGTGTGACCTCTCTAAACAATTCACATCAGAGGTCACAGAGTAATCACAGAGAAATAATAGGTGACAGTCAATGCATGTAAAATACAATTACATTCCAACAAACCCCTTCTCATGCATAACTGTCATGCAATTATTTATTCATACAAAGTCCAAGCTTTATACGCAGATTCACAAAATGTTCTCTGGGTAACGGTTTGGTCATGATGTCAGCTGTCATCTCACTGGTGTGACAATAGTGTAGACTGATGACCCCTTCTTTCGCCAACTCTCGCACGTTGTGGTATTTCGTTGCGATGTGCTTGGTGCGTGACTGAACCTTGTCATTCTGTGACAGTCGGATGCAGCTCTGATTATCTTCCATTATCTGGATTGGTCTCTTTTCAGCTATTCCAAAATCCAGCAAAAGTTTTTCAATCCACATCAGTTCTCTGCACGCTTCCGATACTGCCACATATTCAGCTTCTGTAGAAGACAAACTCACAATACTTTGTTTATGACTGGCCCATGAAATTTGTACATTTCCATACATAAACACATATCCACTTGTGGATTTATAATCAGAATGATCCCCTGCCCAATCTGAATCACAGTAACATATTAGTTTTGGATTACTATTGGCTGAATCTTTAATTTACAATCAATGGTACCCTTTAAATACCTTACCATCCTTTTAACTGCAGTCCAATCTGATTTGGTAGGTGAGCTGACCCTTCTGCTCAAAATTCCTACTGCATTTGCTATATCAGCCCTGTATGTGGTAGCTAGATATAAAAGCTTACCTATGGCTGATCTATATTGGATGTTATCTGGTAAAGGTTCTCTTACTGTTTCATCCTTCAGAAAATCAGTGATCATGGGAGTGCTTACAACTTGGGCATCTTGCATACCTAAACTTTCAATAAGCTCATTTATTTTCTGCTTCTGGCTTAGAAGATAAGAACCATCATTTTGTTTCTCAATTTCTATACCAAGATAGTATGACACATTACCCAGTTCTTTTATCTCAACATTGAGGTTTAAACATTTTACAATGTCCTTGTACTCTTGCTCACTTTTGCTTGCAATGAGCAGATCATCAACAAAAGCTAAAATGTATGCATATTGTCCATTTGTGCACCTAGTGTACAAGCATTTATCTGCTTCACCTTGTTTAAATCCTAAATTTGTCAATATTTCATGCAATTTATCATTCCAACATTCTGCACTTTGCTTTAATCCACAAAGACCTTTGTTTAATTTACACACTAGCTGTCTTTGTTTTGTATTTATGAAACCTGTTGGTTGTTCCATGTACAAGTCTTCAGTTATATCTCCGTGAAGAAACGCTGTTTTCACATCAATGTGTTTGACTTGCATGCCTTTTGAGACTGCAATGCTCAGAAGTGTTCTTATTGTCGTGTGTTTCACTACAGGTGCAAACACTTCATCAAAATCTTCTCCATATTTTTGAAGATATCCCTCTGCGACTAATCTGGCTTTATACCTTTCCACTTTTCCTTGTGCATTCCTTTTTAACTTGAATACCCATTTGCATCCTATAGCTTTCTTGCCAGGAGGTAATTTTGTAAGAATCCAAGTATTATTTTTATCCAATGCATCAATTTCTTCTTGTGCAGCTTTATGCCATTCAGCAGCTTCTTCTGCTGGCATTTTCTCAATCTCATCCCATGTTAAGGGCTCTTGAGCTTCTGCTGACTTTGTTAGGTAAGACAGTCTTGGGGGTGGAACACCTTTGTTTTCCCTGGATGAGCGTCTGACAACAGGTTGGTCTGACCTTTCCGCATCCTCTAAATCTGAGAGTCCTTCTCCAATTGATTCCCCTTCTCCAACTGTACTGTCTTCTTCAATGATCCTTTCTGTGTCTGCTTCCTCTGCCTGTTCCTCGTTAGATACAGGTGAGTTGCTTTCAGACATCTGCCTTGGTATGGCATTTATATACACTGGCATGTCTATTATGGTTCTAGTTTCATATTCTGGATGATAAGGCTCATCTGGGATAATCCAGCCTTTATCAACCCTTTTGTTTTCATCAAAATATGTAACATGTCTTATGCCAACAATGCCAGTTTTCAGATTCAAAATTCTATATCCTTTGTGTCCTGGAGCATAGCCAACTAAAATGCCCCTTTCTGTTGTGGAATCCAGCTTATGCCTTCTTTGCTTTGGTACATGAGCATATGCTGTACTTCCAAATGTTCTTATGTGTGACAGGTTTGGCTTCCTACCATGCCATGTTTCATGTGGTGTGCGCTCAGCGCCTTTAGTTGGCATTCTGTTTTGTAGGTACACTGCTGTGAGAATGGCTTCCCCCCATAGTCTTTTAGGGAGATTGCTATCTGACAGCATACATCTGGTCATTTCCACAAGTGACCTAAATTTTCTCTCTGCAACAGAATTTTGTTCTGGTGTATAAGCTACTGTTGTGATATGCTGAATGCCTTCTTGTTCTAGAAATGTGCGCATGCTTTGTGAAATGAACTCACCACCATTGTCGGTCTGAAGAACCTTTGGTTTTCTTTCAAATTTATTGCTCACCATGGCTACGTATTTCTTCAGCATGTCTGTGACTTGACTTTTTTCTTTCAGCAAATAGGCCACACAATATCTAGAGAAATCATCCAAGAATATTAGCACAAATCTGTTATTTCCCAATGATGGGATATTAAACGGTCCACATAAGTCACTGTGTATTAAGTCCAGCACTTTATTACTCCTATTTCCTGTGTATGCAGGAAATGAGGGTCTCACACCTTTTTGAGTAACACAGTCTATGCATTTCTCCATTTTACCAGCATCTGCACTTATCTGAATGCCAGTGGCTAGTTGCTTACTGTAAAGATCCTGGATCACCTTAGAATCACGATGTCCCAGGCGGCGATGCCAGATTTCCGGACTACATTTACCATCATTCTTCCTTACTTGCACCATAGGTGAGGCTTCACCTGAAATGTTCAGCTTATAAACATCATTATGCATAAAAGCTTCAGCATACACTTCATCATTTTTAGAGATTGTGCACTTACTGTTTTCAAAATGAATCACAAATCCCTTCTTATCTAATGTAGATACACTAAGCATATTGCAAACTGCTTGGGGAATATACAAGACATCACTTACAGGAATTTCTTTAACTTCATTAGACACTTTGCATTTTAAGAATCCAATACCTTTTGCTTGGATCTTAGCAGTCCCTGCGTTTGCAGTTTTAAGAATACCTTCCTCTGGACACATTTCCTGAAAGAAATCTTTACAATTGGTTAAATGGCATGTGCTCCCTGAATCCAAAATCCAAGTACTTTCATTTGAATTATTATTTACCATAGTCAAAGATTTTTCTGCCATTAGAAAACCCTTGTGTTTATCTTTGTCCTTCATACATTTCCTGGTTTGAAAATTCTTTAGTTCCATTGGCTTAGGTGAGCTAGAGGAAGTATTTTGTGTTTCCTTACACCATTTAGATACATGTCCCTCCTTTCCACATGAGTAGCAAATCAGCTTGCCCTTGGGTGGAGTTTTCCCATAGCTCCGCCTTCCTCTGTTCTTTGCCAAGAAATTTGTTTCATTTCTCTCTGACTGACTTTGAGAACACATCACCTCAGAATCATTTATTATGCATTCCTGCCTTAGTTTTGATGTTGTCTGTTCAAAAGATTGCCCTTCAATGGCCTCATTTACAGACCTAAAAACATCAAACTTCTTTGATAGTGAGGTAAAAAGAAATGCTCTTTTCAATGCATCACACATGGGAATTCCAGAAAGTTCTAGCTTTTGAAATGAAGACATAAGATGCATAATGTGATCATTACATTTACTTTTATCCCTTAATTTGGTTTCATTCAACTCTGCCAGCCAAATTGGTTGCTGCTTTGCATATGTAGTTGCATACATAGTTCTCAGTTTATATAAAATGTCCTTTGGTGTATCTTTTCCCTCCACTAATATGGCTTGTTTCTCTGAGAGAGCTTCCAAAAGCATGCACTTCACATAATAGTTTGCACTGTCCCATTCAGCCATATTTTCAGCTGTTCTGTCTTGGTCTAAGCATATATATAATCCTTTTGCTCGAAGGAGACATATGAATCTTAGTTCCCACTGCTGATAATTAAACTCAGTTAATTTAGGCACCTTGAGAGAATAGAACAATGGTGAATTTCTTCCCTCAGCCATTTTCTTAGCCTTCTGTCTGCTGTGTGGGGGGAGAGAGAGACAGACTGAATCTTTCCTTTAAAACTTAAGAGAAAAATGTGGCCTTTTTTTCTGCCTGGTAATATTTCTCTTCTTTTTCAATTCCTGGCCCTGGGCCCGTAACCCTTTTGTTGGATTATTTGTAGTAAATAATTAGCAGATTTTAGTACACACAGCTTCAGCTTTAGAAATGTTAATTTCTTTCTTCATCTCTCTCTCATTCACCCCTGAATAATTCACTGCTGAGTCACTTTAAAGTTGAAGTAACAAAACATCTGTTTACTCACAGTTTGTAGTTAGATTATAATCAGACAGGCTTATATATACATATTACTATACATTTGTATTATCAGCTCCTTCCATGTGCTTAGATGGTAATGGATGCTCACACCACCATAGATCCTCTCAGGTTAGGAGAGATCATGAGCTCCATGTGCTCCATGTGCTGCATGTGCTGTGTCTAACCCCCACAGGAAGTTGCATAGCTGTGTGACCTCTCTAAACAATTCACATCAGAGGTCACAGAGTAATCACAGAGAAATAATAGGTGACAGTCAATGCATGTAAAATACAATTACATTCCAACAAATACTAGCTAAACAATTCTTCAGACTCAGGTTTAATATATTAACTGGTTTTCTCTTATCTTTTTCTTTACAGGAATCCCTTCCACACTCAAGAACTTTCAGATAAGTATCTTAAAAAAAACATTTCTCAATTTCTTTTAAATTCAAACAGATAACAAATAAGCTAACCAGTAAACTACTAGAATTGATACTTTGTGTATTCTTTGTTTTTATTTTCACAGGTACCTGTCCTCACTCTAGAGAAGCAAGTAAGGTAAGTATATATGTCTTTGTATTTCTCTATCTTTTATTCTCTGTTTTTTTCCTCTATTTCCTCAATGGTCACTTAGCTGATAACAGTTCACTGGAGGTGTAGTCTTTCTTGCGGAGGGGCCCTTGTTCACCAACTTTCAGGTTCTTCTTCCAGGTCTTCTCCCTAAACCTATCTCTTAAAAACTTAATAGGAGTAAAAACCCTATCTATTCTCCCACTTTGTTGATACCTTTATCTAGGGAATTATTATTCAATACTTAGGGCCAACTAAACTATTTAAATAAAATTAAATACAAATCCCTGTACTGCTTCAAGCCTATTCTAATCACTGAATTCCCTAAATTTAAGAGGCTGATAACCCTTTCAGACCCTTTCATCCCAACATTCCACTTTCTTATTCTCACATGTAATTATACACTTTCCTCTATCATTCATACACTTCACTACCAAAACCAATCACACTTCATACCCCCCAAGTTTATTATAATTAAACAAAAATTAAATAACATCCCTTTTTCTGGCTTTTCCTTTCATTCACTATCACTCTCACACTTTTTACTATCACACTAGACTCACTTTTTAACTTCCACCCACAATAATCTCACACTGACTCTCCCACACTGAGCTGCGCTTCCGCTCTCTTCAGTCACCAGCCTCTCACTGCAACTGCCAGTTAGCCTCATCTCCTAGGAGACCAAGCTTTGGCTTGGGATTCCGAGCAGTGCTGACCAATCCCAAGCCTTTTCCAACATTCTAAACTCTCCAGCCGACCAGCGGAATCTTGAGAAGCACAGCAAAATCTCCATTTTATTTTATAATTTCCCATAGAGTTTAATGGGAAACTATAAAATAAAATTATAACTCCTTCCCAATTTCTCCAAAACACCCCAAATTTTCCCTGTCACTAAACCCCCGAATCCTCCATCTAACCATACTTTTAAATTTTCAAAATACCCCAATTTTCCTATCCGCCGCACATTATCCCCTCTAACACCCCTCCAAAATTACCCAAATTTGTAAAACCCATTTCAAAAATTAATATACCCCTTCCTTAATCTACCCTGTCGAATTTAAGAATTTAACCCTTTATTAACCCCTTCAAACTAGCACCCCTCCAAAATACCCCCTAAAAATATTTAAATTTAACAACTAACCCACCCCAAAAATCCAGAAAAATTCCCCGATCACGAATATGCAAACCAAATTTAAATAACTTAAACCCCTGATTTTAAAAAAATCAAAAACTGTATTTACTTAATTTAAAAATAAACAAAATAAAATTTCAGGTCAAAAGACCCCTTACCTTGTCCGTGATTTTCAGCACACTCGATGCCTACCCTCGGTTCCGGTCCCGGACGTCCTGGGGCGAAAACGGATCCAAAAATAAAAAAGAACCGAAACCGGCCCAAAATTTAGGCCCCGGCTTCGGCCTACTCGCGAAGACGCGCGATCCCGAAATGTGCATGAGGCGCGCCGCCTCATGCACCCTCGTGCCGACGTCCTCTACTCTCGCCGGCCATTTTTTCTTTAAAAAAAAAAACCCCTCCGCAGCGCTCCTTCCCCTCACTAGCGGCCCGCAGAGCCCGACGACACCGGGAATGCCCGGTTCGTGGCTACACGTCCGGGGACGTGCTCAATCGTCCCCGGACCTCCAAAACAGACGCGCTGCCTCCCGCAGCGCCCCTCCTGGCACCCACTCGGTCCCCGAACCCCGGAGCAAAACGGCCCTAAAAACAGGGCCCGAAAACCCATAAAATCGTTGCGCTGCCTGCTGCAGCGCCTCTTTAACCACCGGGGCCCGAATTGGCCCGAAAAAGCCCGTCTTCGTCTCTCCACATCCGGGGACATACCCAATTGTCCCCGGGTTCGAGACAACACCGCTGCTCCCCCCCAGAATGACCCGAAAAGCCTCCCCAGCTTCCCTAACGGGCCTGAAATCGGCCCCGAACCTTCAATCCCTCCCCGGACTCCCAAATTTAGAATGCTGCTTTTCGCAGCATCCCTCCTCGCCCCAACTCAGCCCCGAATCCTCGGAGGCCCAGACCGGACCCCGGGTAAGTTTTTTTTCTTTTCTTTACCCTAGGTTACATTAAAACTTGCATATAAGAGAGCCAAGTATAATAATCATGATTGACTTTTGACGGGAAACAAGCTACTGAACAAGACGATTTTCAAACCTGTGTGTTGAGCCATTCAGTTATGGCTCCTAAAGTAGCGAATGCCAGTGGCGTAGCCACAGGTGGGCCATGGTGGGCCAGGGCCCACCCACTTAGGGCTCAGGCCCACCCAACAGTAGCACATGTTTAGCAGTAGCTGATGGGGATTCCAAGCTGTACCAGCTGAAGACTTCCCCCCTGATGGTAATGAAAATGGTTTGCTCCACGATACTGGCACCTGCGAATGCTCTGTTTTCAGCGCATGCCTGCTGCAGACTGCCAAGGTGGAGAGAAGCATTTTCCCACCAGCTTAGATATTTTTTGGGGGGAGGGGGGAGAACACTTGGTGCCCACCCACTTTTTGCCTAGGCCCACCCAAAATCTGCTGTCTGGCTACGCCCCTGGCGAATGCTATCAAAAATAGATGGGATATAGTTGAATCACATCACTGCTTTGAGAAATCAAATTGCAGATTGTCTTTATCCGAGGCAAAAATCTTGAAGAATATAATAATCCCACAGAATCACCAGGAAAGATTGGTCAAGAAGGGAGAAAAACATTGGGAGGACAGCTTAAATGTAATGCATGCAGTATATGTAAGATCACATTACAAATTAAGGGCCCTGTTTACTAAGCCGCGCTGTAGGTGTGCAAACGTTTTAGTGCATGGGTGTCTCTATCATTAGCATGTGCTAATTTTTAGTGCATGATAAAAAGCATGCCTACAGCGCTGCTTAGTAAACAGGGCCCTAAGTCTTTTGTGAATCCAACAGATGATAAAGTATATTGGCTGAAGCAATTCATGAACTGTAAATCAGATTAAGTAGTTTACGTAATTTCTAGTCCTTGCAATAAGTATTATGTAGGTATGACAATGAGACAGTTCAAAAATGTATGTAAAGGTATTAGAAATGATTAATAGATTTGTATGAGATATAGAAGGATTGGTGGAACAAGTATGATCTCTTGATCGAGATTTATATCTGGTAATTTTTTTTGGATGATTGTTGCACAAATTTATACCAGTTACTGTTTTATGAGATTGGCTTACAGCAAACAATAGATTTCCCCATCTGCCTAGAAGATACAGACTCAAGAGGCAAAAGTTTTATCTACCTATACCCACACAAATACCTGTCTACTGCCATCAAGCAACCCCTAGAAGTACAACTGCAACCACAAACAGACCAGTACTTGGAAACTTGGGCTTAGTAAATGCCAGATCAGCCAATAAAAATGTTCCTATGATCCATGATCCATCAATGAATACCACTTAGACATTTTGGGAATAACTGAGACCTTGCTGGATGAAAGCAGAGGAATACCATTGGCTGAACTATGCCCCACAGGATTCACTATCCTGCACCAACCAAGACAAGGGAAGCAGGATAGAGAGGTAGCAGTCCTGATCTGAGAGACATTCAAACTGCGTAGAGACTCCATCTCCCACCTGTCTGAGTCAGAATGCCTGCTAATACAGCTGGGAAATAAGGAACCAATGTGGCTGCTTGTGGTCTACAGAGCACCTCACAACACCACATCATCTGTGCAAGAACTGCTGAATCTTGTGATTGAGGTAACCCTGAGCTACCCTAGGTATTGGTCATGGGAGACTTTAACCTACACATTGAAACTCCATACACCACTACTTCTGCCTTTCTTGATACGATGGCAGCTCTAGGGTTCATCCAGGTGATCAAATCTCCAACCCATGAAAAGGGCCATATGCTAGACTTGGAGGGGCATAATCGAATGCGAACGCCCATCTCCATGGGCGTCTATGTCCGAGAACGGGTATGTGAAGGGGTGGGACAGACCGTACTTTTGAAAAAAATGGGCGTCCATCTTTCGTTTTGAAAATATGGTTTGTATGGACCAAAATGCCATGGATTTAGTCGTTTGTGAGCTGGGCGTTTGTTTTTTTTAGTGAAAATGGAAAATAAAAACGCCCAGCTCAGAAACGTCCTAATCCAAGCCATTTGGTTGTGGGAGGGGCCAGGATTCGTAGTACACTTGCCCCCCTGACATGCCAGGACACCATCTGGACACCCTAGAGGTCAGTGCGGTGGACTTCAGAAAATGCTCCCACATGCATAGCTCCCTTACCACGGGTGCTGAGCCCCAACCCCTCTCCCCCAAAACCCACTACCCACAAATGTACAACACTACCATAGCTCTTATGGGTGAATGGGGCACCTACATGTGGGTACCAGTGGCATAGCCAAGGGTGGGCTGGGGTGGGCCCAGGCCCACCCACTTTAGGTTCAGGCCCACCAAGTAGCAGCACACCTATAATGTGGCTGGCAGGGACCCCAAGCCCCACCACCCAAAAACTCCCAACAACTGTTTGCTGCTGGTGAAAATTTGCTATTTAAAAGGTATATGGGGGAGAGGGGATGTTTGAAAGACCATATGGCATGCAGGTGAGAGAGGGAGAAATCAAATCACTTGTAGGACAAAGCGGAGTTCTGCCCACCCACCTTGGGTCCAGGCCCACCCAAACTTGGGTGTCTGGCTACGCCCCTGGTGGGTACAGTGGGTTTTGGAGGCCTCCCATTTACCAGCACAAGTGTTACAGGTAGGGAGGATAGGCCTGGGTCCGCCTGCTTGAAGTGCACTGTGGTACCCACTAAAAGTGCTCCAGGGACCTGCATACACGCAGGCCTATAGGACTTGTTGCTGCTGTATAACCTTGGCACACCAGTTGACAAGACTAATCTCTTTGAAAAAGTCCTTTATTTGAATAAGCACGTTTACTCACAGTTAACTGCAGATCAGAGGTTGTGCCCCACTGGAAAGAGTCTTCCTGGTACTGAGATTAGCAGTAGGTCAGAGCTGGCAGAATGCTGTACAATGCCCTCTTTCAGCAACATTCAAGGGAAGAACTAAGTTCTGTAACGTGGCTAACACATGAAAGGGATCTAAAACTGTGTTACAAAAATGGCCACTACCTCATGGACTACCGGGAACAAAACAGGGCACACTCTGACCCAGTAAGCAGGGGGGAAAGCACCATGGGAGTAGAGCCTACCAACTACCAACATCGTGAGCATGTAACACAAGCTAGTGGAATCACGGAGCCCAATACCCTACACCCACCACAATGCATTGCTGATGTGACTCTGCAGTGCGCATAACAGAAAAGGTGTCACACTCACCCAAGAGCCACATCAGAACCAGGGAAAGGCTGTCAGAGGATAGAACACATTCTGCTGTCATGGAGGTGGGTACATCAAATTTACAAGACCTAATTTTATAAATGTGGGGATCTTTCCATATATATCACTATCAACTCCCAAACATTCACTCTTTTACATTCTATAAGTATATTGAATCTGCTTCCAAACATATGTTAAAGAGACTTTTTCTTTTTGGGTATCATCAGAATCTTCATCAGCAATCCCTTACGGGCACAGCGTCCCTCATACTTAGGGCGCCGTGTAACTCCTCATAGATCAACCCAATATTATCCATGAAAACTATGAAGATTTAAAGGAAAGAAAAAAAAAAAAAAGAAAGAGTAAAAATGGATAATATTGGGTTGATCTATGAGGAGTTACACGGCGCCCTAAGAATGAGGGACGCTGTGCCCATAAGGGATTGCTGATGAAGATTCTGATGATCCCCAAAAAGAAAAAGTCTCTTTAACATATGTTTGGAAGCAGATTCAATATACTTATAGAATGTAAAGAGTGAATGTTTGGGAGTTGATAGTGATATATATGGAGGTGGGTACGGTATTTGAGGCTGGCATAGAGGCTGGAAAAAAAGTTTTTAAAGTGTTTTTTTTTTTTGGTGGGAGGGGGTTAGTGACCACTGGGGGAGTCAAGGGAGGTGATCCCTGATTCCCTCTGGTGGTCATCTGGTCAGTTGGGGCACTTTTTTGGGACTTGGACCTGAAAAAAAGGGTCCAAATAAAGCGGACCAAATTTTTGTCCAAAATGCCCTTCTTGTTTCGATTATCAGCTAAAGACGCCCATCTCTCCTCGGCCGATAACCATGCCCTAGTCCTGCCTTCGCCACACCTCCGACATGCCCCCGTCAACTTTGTTCATTCCTGCGACGGAATGCAGTTGAAGACGACCAAAATCGGCTTTCGATTATACCGATTTGGTCGCACACGGGAGAAAGACGCCCATCTCCCGATTTGGGTCGAAATATGGGCGTCTTTCTCTTTCTAAAATAAGCTGGTTGGTGTTCTGCAAAGGGGTCAACATTTTGGAACACAAGGCTGGTGGCATAGAGATTATCATAGACTGATAATTTCCTAATCAAATTTTTTATTAAGGACAACATAAAACAGATGGATCCAATCAAAGTATGGAAGGAAATCTGAGACATGAGAAATCTAGCTGCTGAAATCTTTCTAGAGGACTTGTCCTAACCCCATGTGGATGGAAAGATGATGACAGAGTCAGAACAGGTTGATATCTGGAATGCATGCTTAGCAATGGCATTAGAGAAAATGACCCCTCTATAGAAGTTCTGATATAGAATACTAGCATAATGTGGTATCAGCACACCTTAAATTTTGGTTCTGCAGCTCCTGTCTTTGTTTGGTAATCCAGTTCTGGTTGGGGGTTTTTGCCTGCTGCTGCCACTTTAAGGCAGTAGCTCAAGGGCTCACGTTTATCCCAGTGTCAGAGAAGCCAGAGATCGTGACACATCTCCATTTATGTGGTAAACCACATTCAACTTTGCCCATGTGCCCACCCATTCCCAGGGTTGAGGGGGACCATTTTATTTAATTATATTGTCATTCCATAAAAAGTTAACTCACCCCCACAATCATCAGAATTCCAGCATCTTTTAACCTTATCCTTGTCCTGCTCCTCATGTTCAGTAGACCCTGAGGTGGGGCTCTTCACCCTCTACAGGGCCATCTGTGTGGGTTCCTTCAGTAACTGTTCCTGCTCTTCTTCCCCTGCAGGAGGCACCTGGCTGGTGGCTACACTATTCCTCTGCCCTCTGGCCTTCTGAACACAGAATAAACTCTAGTCTCTGCTATGGCCAAGCACACCCGCTCGTTAGTACCTGACTGGTTGCTATTGTGAGAAAACAGACATGTGTATAACAGTTCCTTTCCCTCTTCATGTATATATCCCTGGTAGTTGTATAACTGCTTGTGATTGACTTCCAACTCTAAACCGATTTATTACAAAACAGTTATCCCTTCAGGAGGAATCACTGTACCACTCCCTTATTTCCATTTACACCAGCAATTGCCCAGAGTCTTATTATTTGCATAAGTACAACTCCTCCCATGCATTTCCCATCCTGTGGGTCAGGACGAATCTCAAAGCTACTCCTTTACTCGTGATAGTAATTCACTTCCCTCAGGCACAGACCGCTAAAGCTGTTCTTCTTCTAGTGATGCACCTCACAGGGCTGGACCCCGGCCTTGAACAGGCTTCCCCTGCTCTGATTCCTGCCTCTAGGCTGGATTCCCCTTTTCCACCTGAAGCTCCACTCTCTCTCACTCTCTCATTTGCCACTTATATGGGCAGCAACTATTCTCTTTACTCTGCCTGCGTTTATTCTTCAATCCACGATCCCCCAATACTCCCAAAGGTCCTGGCGGGGGTACTGGCAAACAAAAACCTTGTGTTCTCCACTACAACTTATTTTATCATTTTCCCAAACCCCACCCCTGCTGTCATTTACCAGAGGAATCCACTTTTCCTCTGCAACTTCTTTGTCAACCCCTCCCTTGGGCAGGCCTCCTACTCTCCCTCCAACCCACTGGCAGGGGCCGCCCTCCCCCCAGTGCCTTGTGTATAAGGAAGCATGCAGAACAGAGAGTATAGTCTAGGTACTGCCTATACCTGCTGATTGGTACTTGATGGGTGGCTAGTGTAAGGTAGCAGCTCCTTGAGAGGTAGTCCAACCATTAACACAACATGGCGACCATCTTTGTTCCCACATCTCGAAAATATTTTAGCAACCATTCTGCTTTCTATTGCTGCTTAATCATTGCTGCAAGCTGGCCAGCTATAATTTTGATGACACAGTAATGAGCTACTATAATAATCTTATCTGGCATCTCTGTTTCCAGCTTTTACATTCAGTTTTATCAGCTTCTATAATTGGGGTTCCAGTCCATTTACAAAAACTGTCATGAGCTCTGATTCAGCTATCTGAATGGAATCCTTTCACTCTGAATAGGGTGCAAAGGAACAACATACTCATTCAATTAAATCTTCAATTCTCTCCCTTGCACTCTGCTTTTACAAAGTCCAGGCCACAAAAGTGGGAAATGCTTCTGCAGCAGGATTTACTTGGAGCTGTTTAGGGTCAGTGTGTCGGTCTTTAGTACTGGGATCTGGCATGAAATTTTGTGTTCCTATTCGTAGAATTTAGGGTAGTCGCACACAGCAGCAAGTATAGGGTTTCAGTGGCCTAATTATTGTATCCTATTTACTTTTCCCAATCACCAGGACTCTCCTGTTTATCAGAGATCTTCCTTTAAATATGGCATGTACCTCCCCAGCCGACCTAAGAAACCTGTTTTGAAAGATGAACAGAAACACCTTGAACCCAAATATTTTTTAAGATAAATCTAGCTTAGGTTTGTGTTTTCTTTCCTTAAAATATTCTTTTAACACAGAAGCTTGCACATAATTCAATTGCCTTTTAGAAACTTCCTCTTTCTGCCTTTAATATATATTTGGTGTTGCTCTTTTCCCTAAAACTATACTCATTCAGTCAATTTAGTTTCTTAAAGAGTTACACAAACATAGAACAATGGCCTGCATATAGTCAATGAATCTGAATGTCCGTTATCAAATTAATCCTGAATAGTCCATCAGGTACTATATTACCAAATGTATTCAAATGTGAAAACCCTAATTTTTTCCAAGTCAATCAAAATTTACATTTTTCCCTAGAACTTTCTTCATATCCCCTTAAATACTGGATTCACTGATGTTGTCATAAAACTTCCCTTAAGTGCCTGCTTACCCCCCATTTTAAATGGTCCCTAGGTTGGAAATGACAAATGTGGATGATCTCTCAAGTAATAATACCATTTATTTATTTATTGGGATTTATTATGCACCTTTATGAAGAGATTCACCTAAGGCGGTGTACAGCAGGTACAGTTTAACATAAGATTAAAAAGGTTCCAGGTTCCAGCTTGGCAGAGTTTAAAAAGGGGTTAGATGGTTTCCTAAAGGACAAGTCCATAAACCACTACTAAATGGACTTGGGAAAAATCCATAATTCTAGGAATAACATGTATAGAATGTTTGTACGTTTGGGAAGCTTGCCAGGTGCCCTTGGCCTGGATTGGCCGTTGTCATGGACAGGATGCTGAGCTCGATGGACCCTTGGTCTTTTCCCAGTGTGGCATTACTTATGTACTTATGATTTACAATGTTTTTAGCAGCATAACAATAGTAAAATAACCAAGAATAAATATAAATACAATAAAAGAAGTAAATTTGAAAATAGTAAATTGAAACTACCGTGAAACAGTATCAAAAATATACACATTTAACAGCACTGGAAGTCGAATACCAGAGATATAATACAATGTTAGCACAATACTAATGATACACCTAATAAGTAAACAATTGAACATTCAACTAACATAGATATGAAGCTAAAGACTTTCTACAATATGGCTTATAATATAGCTGAGGGACCAAGAGCAGATACATGATGGGAACAAGATGTGTGGTACAGAGTTAGTTGGGATAATTTGAGGGTTAGCTAAAATAAAGGCAAGATTTTTATATAGTTATGCAAGAGATAAGGAACAGATCAAAGTTACAGTATGTGTAGCAAGCTAGTCCAGGTGCAGAATGTGTGTACAGTCCTTCACCCTATGTATTCCTGATGGGAACTCCCCCCTCCTATGGTAGAAAATAGAAAATTATTTTCTACTGTGGGAAACTGTGTGCGCCAACTTTGGAACTACCACTAGGCTCCTTTGCTACCCCAGCAGTAGGGCTGATTCGGCGTGCGGTATCCCTACCACACCTTTGTAAAATCTACTAGAAATTCAGCTTTTTTCTTTCTAGCTCCCCCCTCTCTCTGGAATTGTCTGCCTAAAACTATTAGATTGGAAGAATCATATGTTAAGTTTGGCAAACTCCTAAAAACACACCTATTTCAGAATACATTTGAAAGTAATCTGGGATGAAAAAGGGGAACATGGGCAGAATGAATATGCAGTAATAAATCATATTTTTTGCTTATATAAACTTGTTATGAATGGATTGTCCACTGATATTTTTACTTTTTAGAATGGATGTTTTTAGCTTGCTGTGCTTTCCTGTCAAACAAATGAGTTCTTATATGTTATTTTAGATTTTGATATTTTACTCTTTAAGATGTAAACTGTTCTGGGTTGTGTATGCAATAAGAAACGGTATAGAAAATAAATAAATGATAATTGAATATTTAGTACTGTCCAGTTAAGTTTATAGTGGCCAAAGATAGGACTGCTATTTAGCAGGCCAGCGCTTGAATATTCACGGACAGTCAGGTATATCAAGCGATATAGCTGGTTAGCTGCTATGTGCTAGCCACAAATATTCATCGGAGATAACTGGCTATCTCCCACTGAATATTACTAGTTAGCTAGCTAAATGCAATTTAACTGTGCAGGAATGGTGCTAAATATCTGCAGGTGAGTCTTTTCTGTATTATTTTTTTCTTTAAATTGTTTTCATAATTCTCGTATCAGCCACTAGATGTCACTATTACTCCACAGGCCTACAGCTGCAATGCAATTTATATTGGCTATGAATATGACGAATTTTAAAGACAGACTTTCAGAAACAGCATGTTTAAATATCGACAGAAAGCAATGTCCTCCCCCTCCCCCCACAGCAAATGTCTTATTTTATTCCTTTTCTCAGGTAGAATTCAAATGAGGCATGGAAGCAGAGATTAAAATGATTGCAGGGAAAAGCTGAAACGGCAGGTAAAGCTGCAGGGTGCTGGGCACCATTGGTACTCTAAATTCTCATAACTGATGTAGCCAGTTTTCCATGCATGGACACGTGACTAAGGGGCCCTTTTACTGAGCTGCAGTAAGCATTAATGTGTGCTTACCACAGATTAAAAAGCACTACCGTGGGGCAGGGGCATAGCTACTATGGGGCCATGGGGGCCTGGGCCCCCATAGATTTGGCCCTGGACCCCCCTGCCGACAACCCTCTCAACCCCCCCTCCTGCCGCCAACCCGCCATCGCCGTCTGCTACCTTTGCTGGCGGGGGACCCCAACCCCTGCCAGCCGAAGTCTTCTTCCTTCATTTGGTTTCTGAGTCTGACGTCCTGCCGTGGGGCATGCTTAGGCATCCCGTGCAGGACGTTAGACTCAGAAACCAAACAAAAGAAGAAGACTTCGGCTGGTGGGGGTTGGGGGCCCCCCACCAGCAAAGGTAGGCGACGGCGGGCGGGCAGGGGGTCGACCTGGTCGAGAGGGTCATCGGCAGGGGGGGGGGTCAAAGTCCTTGTTGGTGGTGCTGGCGGCAGCGGGGGGTGTCGGCAATGGCGGGGGTGTGTGTGTCAGCAATGGTGGCGGGGGGGGGGGGGGTCGGTGACACCGGGGGGGGGGCTAAAATGTGCCCCCTCACCTCAGGCTCTGGACCCCCCTCCCGCTGAAGGCTGGCTACGCCCCTGCCGTGGGGCATACTTAGGCATCCCGTGGTAATTTTAGGATTGGCGATTGCTTCCTACATGCTAACAAATAGAGGGGACCTCTTACAAACGAGTGCCAAGAAGTGGCTTGCGGTAGCGTGGGTGCATGTATTGTACATGCGCTGGACCATTTCCCCACCAAGTCTGGAAAAAAGGGGTTTTTTTGGGGGCCGGGAAATGGACATGCATCAAAATTAAAACCAGTGCACGTCTATTTACGGCCTGAGCCTTTAACATTGACTTAGTGGTAAGGGCTCACACGTTACACACGCGGTAACCGTCCAGCGCGTGCCAGGAACACCCCTGTGATAGAAAATAGAAAATTATTTTCTACTGTGGGTTTTCAGTGTATGTCAATCTCAGAATTACCGCCAGGTGCACGCGCTAGCTGAGCAGTAATGCTGATTTGATGTGCATTGCATGCACGTTGGCTCTTATGTAACTTTGTAAAAGGGCCCAAGAGTTTACTTTTTAGCACTGGGGCATGTCTGGGGGCAGAGAGTAGGCGTGTTCTGCACTAACTGGTTAGTGTAGGATTAGTGCGAGCCCTTACTACCTAAAATTAGGTGTTGGTAAGTGCTCATTCACAAATGTCCATGCACTAATGGGAAAATTAGCATGTGGCCATTAATGGGAATGATGGGAAATGGGCCATTTTAACACTATGCTAAAAGTGACCTCAGTGAGCAGGAAAGACTCGTATTGGTGATAGCGCTGGCCACTATTTAATGCAGCTTAGTAAAAGAGTCCCCTAGTGTAATAAATTTGCTTCTTGACGGATTAATACAAGCTGGAGAGGGGAACTAATTAAAAGAAACAAAGTCCTCCCAAATTGCAACTTTGGTACCTTTTTGTCCTGTTCTTGACCCTGATCTTTTCTTTTCCTTCTCCTTGTCCCTCTAAAATCTTCCTTTCGCCCTTGACTCAGAACTCTCTTTTGCTATTTCTCCATTATTGTTCCAATCATTGCTATATCATTTCATGTTTTCCTTATGTAGGGAAAATGGGACTTGATATACCACCTTTCTGTGTTTTTTTTTGCAACTACATTCAAAGTGGTTTACGTGGAGGGGCATAATCAAAAGGGATGCCCAAGTTTTGCTGAGGATATCCTTGCAAAACGTCCCGGTGGAGGGGCGGGGAAACCCGTATTATCGAAACAAGATGGACGTCCATCTTTCGTTTCGATAATACGGTCGGGGACGCCCAATTCTTCACATTTAGGTCGTCCTTAGAGATGGTCGTCCCTAGACTTGGCCGTTTCTGATTTTTGGCGATAATGGAAACCAAGGACGCCCATCTCAGAAATGACTAAATGCAAGCCCTTTGGTCGTGGGAGGAGCCAGCATTCGTAGTGCACTGGTCCCCCCTGACTTGCCAGGACACCAACCGGGCACCCTAGGGGGCACTGCAGTGGACTTCAGACATTGCTCCCAGGAACATAGCTCCCTTACCTTGTGTGCTAAGCCCCCCAAAACCCACTACCCACCAATGTACACAACTACCATAGCCCTTACGGATGAAGGGGGCACCTAGATGTGGGTACAGTGGGTTTCTGGTGGGTTTTGGAGGGCTCACATTTACCACCACAAGTGTAACAGGTATGGGGGGATGGGCCTGGGTCCGCCTGCCTGAAGTGCACTGCACCCACTAAAACTGCTCCAGGGACCTGCATACTGCTGTGATGGACCTGAGTATGACATTTGAGGCTGGCATAGAGGCTGGCACAAAAGAGTTTTAAAGATTTTTTTGAGGGTGGGAGGGGGTTAGTGACCACTGGGGGAGTAAGGGGAGGTGATCCCCGATTCTCTCCGGTGGTCATCTGGTCAGTTCGGGCACCTTTTTGTGGTTTGGTCGTAAGAAAAACGGGACCAGGTAAAGTTGTCCTTTTTTTTCCATTATGGGTTGAGGACGCCCATGTCTTAGGCATGCCCAAGTCCCACCTTCGCTACGCCTCTGACATGCCCCGGTGAACTTTGGTTGTCCCCGCGACGGAAAGCAGTTGGGGATGCCCAAAATCGGCTTTCAATTATGCTGATTTGGGTGACCCTGTGAGAAGGACGCCCATCTTCTGATTTGTGTCGAAAGATGGGCGTCCTTCTCTTTCGAAAAAAAGCCTGATAGTATAAACAGATACTTATTTGGGGCAATGGAGAGTTAAGTAATTTGCCCAGAGTCAGAAGGAGATGCAATGGGAATCAAACTCAGTTCCCAAGGATCAAAGTCCACTGCACTAACCATTGGGCTACTCCTCCACTCCTTTAGTGGATTTGATGCCATAACTCAGTTAGAACATATAAGCATTGGGATTTGTTATCATCATGTAACCAAGCGTCAGTCTTTAAAGTGTATCAACCAATGGCAAGTCAGCTTTAACAGTACTTGAGGATGTCACAATTTACTTTCTTTCTACTGAAATTTGAGATGACCCAAATACCCAGTAAAAGGGCTTGTTTTTCAAATTCATGACATAGGAAATTTCCTGCAGAAAAATGTCCATTGTTGATTCTAGTTTTAAACAGTGGTTTGGAGAGACACCATACCATACCGCAGGATTTTAGCATGCCCCACATTCTAAGTTGTGTAGTACATTATGAGTGACATTTCAGTATGGATGAGCCTTATCTTTTCTTATATGTGTTACCTCTGGATGATGCCATGCACATCTGGAATATGGTAGGGGTACCACACAGACTATACTGATTGCAATATCACAGAGAGGAAGGAAAACAAGGATGTATGCTCACACTTAACCAAAGACCAATCCAAATCCAATATATTATGAATAAAAGAGAAAAAAACGAAGGGCCTCTTCTCAAGACGTATTAGCGGTTCCCAGTGCAGAAATGCCAACAAAACCTATTCACTTTGAATGGGCTTGTTGGCATCGCCAAGCGGGAACTGCTAGTGTGGCTTGATAAAAGAGACCCTATATTTTTTTGAGTGAAGGGGGGTAGTCAGTAAATCAAGTCACATATGGAGACCTGAGCGCTTAATTTTATGAACTGACCATTAAACAACAGATCCTCATAACAGCTCATTTACATCAAATATCCACTTTAAAATAAATCTCTCTTTCATTCATAAATTGACCACCAGAATGTCAGAGCAAGACATTTGCAATCTGAAATATTAGTTCCAAAGCTGAAAAATGGCAGTATTTATCTTTAAATTACTGGGTTTGGAGTTGTCCAACAGAGCACCCTGTTTCAGAGTTTCTTTCTTTATGGACAATTAGTATTCTACAACACCATTCACAAAAGTTTGAGCATTTATTTAGTTCCAATAATGTCTGCTCAAACAGCCCTCAAGATGTGATTTGTGGTTTGGATTGTTTTTTTTTTTTTTTAAGATATGGATTTAGATCTACCTCTCCAGTTTTGAGTTTTGCACAACTGAAACACACTTCAAACAAAAACATAAGGAAGTAAATATTTAGCAGTCAGACTGCAGTCTAACTTTAAAGAGGCAAGAAATCTCTTTACAGTTCTCTGTATTTTCAGTGGTGCTCTCCACCTAAGTGCCCCTGCTGAAAATTCACAAATAACACTTTGCAAATATTTTGTCTGCCTACTCCAATAACTTTTTGTGTGAAAGCAGAAATTTGTACAAGCTTAGATGAATTTAGCCCCTAAAGCACTTGTTCTGTTTCAGAAGAAAGTTTATTTGGATTTTAAATTTCGTGACGCGTTTCATAACATTTTACAAGTGAAATGATAGATTTAAAGATATGCATTAAAAATGCAGATGAACTTCCTGGGTGTTGAAGAAAACCAACTTTCAGCCTTGTGCCTCCAAGAGGCTATGATAACATCCTTTAATGCATGTTCTGTCCTAGTTTATTGTCTACTTAGTTTCATTCTGTACAATATAACTGTTTTATTTACTTTTTACGTTTCTCTGCAAAGTCTAGGATCTAGTACATCCAAATGGTGCTTCTACCCTTGTACCTACTATAACAGAGCAGTACTAACTCTCTGATTATAGCATTGTCTTCTTTCTGAGTTAGAGTTCACTGTTAGAAGGGATCTGTTCAGTTCAGATTTATTCAGTAGACAGGAAAATGAAAATTTGACTTCCTGACCTGGGGCTGCAAAGTGTAATGGATGTAGAGGCACATTCCTGTTTCTGTCCTCTGGTCTTTGGGACTTTTTCTCCTTGTTTTTCTTGGCCACTCCTGGGAGATCCTATTCATGTCTTACATCATTCTCTGTCTACAAAAATTAGCATGGCTTCGCTGAACTTTATCATTACCACATGTATTTGCTTCCTATGAGGTTCACTGAGGATCAGTATTCCACTGGCCACCATACATGTCTTCTTGATATTCTAATTATCTTTGGCACCACTATTTTGGCTAATAGATTGACTAGGATGGCTCCTCCAAAGGAGCAATTACCACTTCTGTTCTATAAGTTGCTGGAAGCACTCTAGACTTGAGTAGTCACATAAGCCATCATATAAACATCTCCTCAGACACACAGCCTGCCTAGTTTAATTGAGTGGAGGAGTGGCCTAGTGGTTAGGGTGGTGGACTTTGGTCCTGAGGAACTGAGTTTGATTCCTGGCACAGGCAGCTCCTTGTGACTCTGGGCAAGTCACTTAACTCTCCATTGCCTGCTGCATTGAGCCTGCCATGAGTGGGAAAGTGCGGGATACAAATGTAACAAAAATAATTAATATGCAGTGGTGTACTTTTTACTTGAAGTTCCAATAACTGACAGAACTCATTATCCATGGGTTTAGCTCTGTTATCTGAAAGCCACCCGTTATCCAAAAACTCTCAAGATCTCAATTAACCATTCTGTTTCATTAGCTGAAAAAGGTCTACTACCCAAAACACATGGAGTGGACTTCTATGGTCAGTAAATATTCATTATTCAGAGGAGCTATGGTCCCAGCCCCTTTGGATATAAGGTATTCTACTTAAATTTATATTTTATTTTCAACCATAAGCTAAACTTGATTACTACAGTGATGTGGAAAGGTTTTTCCGCCTCTTGATTTCCCCTATTATTTCATATATGTCACACTGAATGGTTTCTGATCTTTAAACAAAATATAACATTAGACAAAGGGAATCTGAATAAACACATACCACAATTTTTAAATTATTACTTCATTTCGGGCTTCTTTTACAAAGCTGCACTAGTGATTCCTGTGCGGCAAATGAGAGGATGCCCATTCAGTTCCTATGGGCTTTCTCTCATTTGCCACTCGACTTTGTAAAAGAAGGGCTAATTTATGAAACAACGTTATCCAACATCCACATCACCCATTTGAAAAAGTAACTGCCCCTAAACTTTAGCAGCAATAATTGTAACCAAATGCTTCCTATAATTTGATATCAGTCTTTCACATTGCTGTTGAGGAATCTTAGCCCACTCTTCTTTGCAGAACTGTTATGATTACGATGCCTTTGTAGGATTTTATGCACGAACTGCTCAAATAAGATCCTGTCACAGAATCTCTACTGGGTTCAAGTCAAGACTTTGACGAGACCAATTCAAAGCTTTAAACTTGTTTCTCCTCAGCCATTCAGATGTAAACTTGCTTTTGTCCATTGTTTTGCTGCATAACCCAATTATACTTCAGCTTCAGCTCATGACACCAGACATTCTCCTTAAGAAATTTTGGTACAGTGCTGAATTCATGGTTCCTTCAATAATGGCAAGTTTTCCAGGTCCTGAGGCAGTAAAGTATTCCCATGTCATCACACTACCAGCACCATGTTTGACTGTTGATATGTTGTTCTTACAATGGAATGCTGTATTTGCTTTATGACCAAACATAATGGCACCTGTGTTGTGCAAAGAGTTCCACTTTGACTTGTCTGTCCATAGAACATTATCTCAGAAGGCTTGGGGATCATCCAGGTGTGTTTTTCCAAATGTCAGATGAATATTGATATTAATCTTGAATAGCAGCAGTTTCTGCCTTGCTATTCTTCCATGTATTTGTCCACATTCCACAGTTATATAGGTCACGGAGCTACTAGCTCCATAGACACCGACGGCCTCAATAGCCAGGAATTGGCTGATTCGAAATCGCGCGAGCCGAACCGACCCCTGGAGGATTCGGAGGACCAGCGGTGGTGTCCGGCCGAGCTCAGCTGACTCTCAGCGGTGCCGGTGGACAGACTGAGTGCTTCATGGCAGTGTCGCGGGTCGGTCGACCAGCCAGGTCGCGGCGGGAGTTCTGAGCACCTGGAGGCGCGGTGCAGATTTGGCTACGCCGTGCGGGAACACCGGATGCTCGGGCAAGGCTCCCCACCGATCCTCCTCGCTAACCCTTCACCATGCCTGCCGATCTGGTGCGGGTGAGCGGGCGGGCGGGCGGCCTGGGGCTGATCGCGGCTGTCTGCTGCCGCATGGCTGCGGCCTGTCCCCTTCGCTGTCGTCCATCTGGCGGGCCGCGTCTGCCGCGCTGGTCGTGCCTGAAGTCCTGTGCGCTGCAGCTGTGCTCCTGGGCGTGGATCGTGGACACGGGACTGGGATCCATCCTGCGGTGGTGTCGGGGTGTGACCTGTGCGGCCGGACCGACAGGAGTGGGACAGGAGCCGAGAGGAGGCAGAGTCCATCGGCCCCAGCTTATTCCAGCCTGCCCATCCAGCGACCTGTGCGACTGGGCCGACGGGGGCAGGGACAGAGGCTTTTCCCCTGCCTGTCCAGTCCATCTCTTCCAGCCACCCGAACCAGCTTCTCCCTGCTTGATCCAGTCCATCTGCTCCAGCTTGTCCCAGTCCGCCTGTTCCGGCTTCTCCTTGCTTGTTCCAGTCCGCCTGATCCAGCCTCTTCCTGCCTGTTCCAATCCGCCAAATCCAGCTTCTTCCTGCCTCTTCCAGTCCGCCTGATCCGGCTTCTTCCTGCTGTTCCAGTCCGCCTGATCCGGCTTCTCCCTGCTTGTTCCAGTCCGCCTGATCCAGCTTCTTCCTGCCTGTTCCAATCTGCCTAATCCAGCTTCTTCCTGCCTCTTCCAGTCCGCCTGATCCAGCTTCCTGCCTGTTCCAGTCTGCCTGATTCAGCTTCTCCCTGCTTGTTCCAGTCCGCCTGATCTGGCTTCTCCCTGCTTGTTCCAGTCCGCCTGATCCAGCTTCTTCCTGCCTGTTCCAATCTGCCTAATCCAGCTTCTTCCTGCCTCTTCCAGTCCGCCTGATCCAGCTTCCTGCCTGTTCCAGTCCGCCTGATTCAGCTTCTCCCTGCTTGTTCCAGTCCGCCTGATCCGGCTTCTCCCTGCTTGTTCCAGTTCGCCTAATCCAGCTTTTTCCTGCTTGTTCCAGTCCGCCTGATCCGGCTTCTTCCTGCTTGTTCCAGTCCGCCTGATCCAGCTTCTTCCTGCTTGTCCCAGTCCATCTGCTCCAGTTTGTTCCAGTCCACCTGATCCAGCTTCTCCCTGCTTACTCCAGGCCTTCTGCTCCAGCCTGCTTGCTCCAGGCCTCTGCTCCAGCTTGCTCCAGACTGCCTGATCCAGCCTGTTCCAGCCCGCTTGATCCAGCTTGTTCCAGTCCATTTGCTTCAGCTTGTTCTAGTCCACCAGCTCCTGCTTCAAACCATTCCAGCTTGTTCCAGTACTGCTGCTGTGCTCTCCACCGCACTCACCTGCTCCTGCCTGCCTGCTGCCCATTCCACCTGCTCCTGCCTGCTAGCCAATCACCTGACTGACTGCCCACCCTGTAACCTGCCTGTCTCCCAGCCCATCTTCCTACCAGCTCATCTCTCCCCTGCCCGACTGCTCACCCTCACCTGCCTGTCTCCCAGCCCATCTACCTGCCCTGTGAACACCTCAGTCACTACTCATGGCCCCCATTCACATTCTACTCCTTGCCCTGTCCCTCCCTAATCTTTTCCCCCTCCCACCGCTGTATACCACACGATCTCACTACCCATCCATGTCCTCTCCCGTCCTGCTCACTACTGCAATACCCTACCTACCCCTGTCCCCCACCACCTCACCATCCCTATTGTCCTCCTCCTTCTTCCTAGCTCTCAACCTTCAACACCTCCTTCCTGCCATGAACCCTTCCCCATTCCTCCTAAGCGCATCCCGTCTTCGTCGCCTTCGTCGCCCTTCCTCACCCACCCTTCTCCACACTCTCTTGCTCCTTCTCCTGCTATCCGTGGGAGACATCAATCCCAACCCAGGTCCCCCACACCTGTCCTCGTCCTCATCTCATCTATGCGAACGTTCCTGCAATATCTCCAATCTCATCTCTATTCCCCCCCTCCTCCCCTCCTCTCTCCCCTTCTTGTGCGCCCTGTGGAACGCCCGCTCGATCTGCAACAAACTTCCCTTCACCCACGATCTCTTCATCTCCCATTCCCTTCAACTGCTTGCCCTAACTGAAACCTGGCTCACCCCCGATGACTCTGCCTCAATCGCGGCCCTATGCCACGGAGGTTATCTTTTCTCCCATTCGCCCTGCCCAGTTGGTCGCGGAGGCGGCGGCGGGCTACTACTTTCGCCCTCCTGCAGTTTTCAACCTCTCTACCTACCTCAGTCTCACTGCTTCTCATCCTTTGAAGTTCACTCCATCCGTCTATTCCACCCGCTGCCACTCAGAGTTGCAGTCATTTACCGCCCCATGATAAGTCCCTCCCTTCCTTCCTTACCGACTTCGATGCCTGGCTCTCCGTTTTTCTTGAGCCCTCATCCCCATCCCTCATTCTTGGTGACTTCAACATGCACATTGATAACCCATCCGACTCATATGTTTCTCAGTTCCTCACTCTTACCTCCTCCTTCAACCTCCAACTGAGCTCCACCACCCCTACTCACAAATCTGGCCACTGTCTTGATCTCGTCCTCTCTTCTACTTGCTCACCCTCCAATTTCCGCGCATCAGCTCTTCCTCTCTCTGACCATCACCTAATCACATTCATACTTCAGCACTCTCCCCCCTCAATCTCGCCCAACACTAACTACTACTTCCAGAAATCTCCAGGCTGTTGACCCCCCCACCTTATCCTCTAGTATCTCTGATCTCCTCCCTTCCATCATGTCCTCCGAATCTGTTGACAAAGCTGTCTCCACTTACAATGCCACTCTCTCCTCTGCTCTATACACCCTTGCACCGTCCATCTCCTGTCCCACAAGGCGTACCAATCCCCAGCCCTGGCTGACCCCTTGCACCCGATACCTTCGCTCCTGCGCCCGTTCGGCTGAACGCCTCTGGAGGAAATCTTGCACCCATACTGATTTCATTCACTTCAAATTCATGCTATCCTCCTTTCAATCCTCCCTATTCCTCGCCAAACAGGACTATTACACCCAACTGACTAATTCCCTCAGCTCCACCCTCGTCGTCTCTTCGCCACCCTCAACTCCCTCCTCAAAGTGCCCTCTGCTCCCACCCCGCCCTCACTCTCTCCTCAATTTCTGGCGGACTACTTCCATGACAAGGTCCAGAAGATCAACCTTGAATTCACCACCAAACCGTCTCCTCATCTTCATCCTATAACCCACTCTCTCAACCAACCACCCCAGGCCTCCTTCTCCTCTTTTCCTGATATCACCGAAGAGGAAACTGCCCATCTCCTCTCCTCCTCGAAATCCACCACCTGTTCCTCAGACCCCATCCCCACCAACTTACTTAACACCATCGCTTCTACTATCACCCCCACCATCTGTCATATCCTCGACCTCTCTCTCTCCACTGCAACTGTCCCGGACACCTTCAAGCATGCTGTGGTCACACCACTCCTCAAAAAACCATCTCTTGACTCTACCTGTCCCTCCAACTACCGCCCGATTTCCCTCCTACCCTTCCTCTCCAAGATACTTGAACGCGCCGTTCACAGCCGCTGCATTGATTTTCTCTCCTCTCATGCCATCCTCGATCCGCTTCAATCCGGCTTTCGCCCCCTACACTTGACAGAAACGGCACTATCTAAAGTCTGAAATGCCTGTTCCTCAACAAATCCAAAGGCCACTACTCCATCCTCATCCTCCTCGACCTATCCGCCGCTTTTGACACTGTCAATCACAACCTACTTCTTGACACACTGTCCTCCTTTGGGTTCCAGGGCTCTGTCCTCTCCTGGTTCTCCTCTTATCTCTCCCATCGTACCTTCAGAGTACACTCTCATGGTTCGTCCTCCTCCCCTATCCTGCTCTCTACACCTCTTCCTTAGGCTCCCTGATCTCATCTCATGGTTTCCACTATCATCTTTATGCTGATGACACCCAGCTTTATCTCTCCACACCAGTCATCACTGCGGAAACCCAGGCCAAAGTATCGGCCTGCTTATCCGACATTGCTGCCTGGATGTCCAACCGCCACCTGAAACTGAACATGGCCAAGACTGAACTTATTGTTTTCCCACCCAAACCCACTTCTCCTCTCCCTTCACTCTCAATCTCAGTTGATAACACCCTCATCGTCCCCGACTCATCTGCCCGCAACCTCGGTGTCATCTTCGTCTCCTCCCTCTCCTTCTCTGCGCATATCCAGCAGATAGCCAAGACCTGTCGCTTCTTCCTCTATAACATTAGCAAAATTCGCCCCTTCCTCTCTGAGCACACCATCCGAACTCTCATCCACTCTCTCATTACCTCTCGCCTTGACTACTGCAACCTACTCCTCACCGGCCTCCCACTTAGCCATCTATCCCCCCTTCAGTCCATCCAGAACTCTGCTGCACGTCTTATCTTCCGCCTTGACTGATATACTCATATCACCCCTCTCCTCAAGTCACTTCACTGGCTTCCGATCAGATACCGCATACAGTTCAAGCTTCTCCTACTAACCTACAAATGCACTCGATCTGCAGCCCCTCCTTACCTCTCTACCCTCATCTTCCCTTACGTCCCTACCCGTAATCTCCGCTCTCAAGACAAATCCCTCCTTTCAGTACCCTTCTCCACCACCGCCAACTCTAAGCTCCACCCTTTCTGCCTCGCCTCACCCCATGCTTGGAACAAACTCCCTGAGCCCATATGCCAGGCCCCCTCCCTACCCATCATCAAATCATTGCTCAAAGCCCACCTCTTCAAAGTCGCCTTCGGCACCTAATCACAACACCTCTACTCAGGAAATCTAGACTACCCCAACTTGACATTTCGTCCTTTAGATTCTCTTTGAGAAAATTTATTGCAAGGATCAAAACAAATGAAGTCCATACACACTAATAGAAATGCATCAATACACTCCCTTCTGAATTTCTCTTACCCCGTATTTTTACCTCACTTCAAACTCCACCCACAGATAAAATGTTATAACCTATGTTCTCTTGATATTGTTCTATCGCCTTATCTTTTCCCCATTGTAACATCCCATGGTTTCTACGCCCTAACGATTTTTGACTTGACTTTGTCTTCCCATAACTCCTCACAATGTAACCCATAATCGTACTGTAACACACTGTATTTCCATCATTCACAATGTATTGTAAGCCACACTGAGCCCGCAAATATGTGGGAAAATGTGGGATACAAATGCAATAAATAAATAAAATAAAATAAAATAAAAATAAGCTCTTCTGAGCAGGGACGGTCCTTATTTGTTAATTTGTACAGCGCTGCGTAACTCTAGTAGCACTCTAGAAATGTTAAGTAGTAGAATCCCACTTTTGCCCAGTCTCTTTCTTATTGTGGAGTTATGAGCACTGATCTTAGCTGAGCCTAGAGAGGCCTGCAGTTTATTGGATTTTCTTCTGGGAAGTTTTTGACTGCCCAGATGTGTTGCTGCTGTGCGCTTGGAGTAATTTTGGTAGGCCAGCCACTTCTAGGAAGATTTACTACTGTTCTAAGTCTTCTCCATTTGGAGATAATAGTATTCACTGTGGTTCAGTGGAGTCTCAGATCTTTAGAAATGGCTATGCAATCCTTTTCAGACATATATTTCAATAACTGTTTTCTCATCTCTTCTGGAATTTTCTTGTATCATGGCATAGCATTCTTATAAAAACTGTGGTGACTACTTCACTGTCATGGTAAGGTTCAATATATAGTGAGTGTTAGATTCAGTAGGGCTGGCTGCAGTCAATCATGGCTGTGTTCGGTCAGCTGAATCTAATTAATAAATTATGGTCAATTGATTGATAAAACTGGCTATTTTGGGGGCATTCCGGGGATGAAGTCAGCACTTAGCTGGTTAACTGCTGATATTCAGCACTTAACTGACTAGGTTAACCACATAAATAGGACTGCATAGAAGTCAGTCCTATCTTTAGGCAATAACCAATATCCAGTTAAGTGCTGAATATCACACTAAACCTGCTATGTGTTAGCCAGCTCTGGAAACCTGGAAATTCACTGGCCCAGCATCGAATCTCCGGGTTTAACGTCGGCAGCAGATTGCCGTCGGCTGAATATTATTAGGCCCTTTGAGATTTGTATATTGAGCTGATGAACAATTTTTGAAAAAAAAAACCCCAATCATACAGTAACATAGTAGATGATGGTAGATAAAGACCTGTACAGTCCATCCAGTCTGCCCAATAAGATAAACGTATTACATATGATATGATGTGATGTGATAATTTATGTATATACGTGATCTTGATTTGTCCTTGCCATTTTCAGGGAACAGATCGTAGCAGTCTGCCCGGTACTGTCCTTGTTCTAAATTTCTGACGTTGGCAAAGCCCCTGAAAAGCTCCACTGCAGCTCATTGTAATCTGTTCAGCCACGATCAGGGCACAGACTGTAGAAGTCTTGCCCAGCACTGGCTTTGCTTCTCAAGTACCGGTGTTGCTTCTTTGGATCCATTCCTTCCAAACAGGATTCCTTTGTGTTTATCCCATGTATTTAAAAATTCTGTTACTGTTTGCATCTTCATCACCTCCCGCGGAAAGGCATTCCAAGTACCTATCACCCTCTCGGTAAAAAAATACTTTCTGACGTTATTTCGGAGTCAGCCTCCTTTCAACCTCAATTCATGTCCTCTAGTTCTACCACCTTTCCATCTATGAAAAATGTTTGTGTGTGGATTTATACCTTACATCTGTATTATATCACCCTGGTTTCTCTTTTCCTCCAGGGTAAACATGTTCATGTCAGCAAGTCTCTCCTCGTACATCTTGCTACATAAACCCCATACCATTTTTGTCATTTTTTTCTGAACTGCTTCAAGTCTTTTTACTGCTGCTTATACCCCTCTCTATGCAGCCTAGCATCTTTCTGGTCGCAGCTACTACTTTGTCGCATTGTTTCAAGTCACCTTGAGATCCTTGGACTTCATCACCCCCAGGTTCCTCTCCTGAGCTGAGCTTATCAATCTCTCCCATCCTATCCGGTATATCTCTTTTGGATTTCTGCACCCCAAGTGCACCACTCTGCACTTGTTAACATTAAATTTTAACTGCCTGACCCTTGACCAGTCTTTCAATGCTTGAAGATCCCTTCTTATGGTTTCCACTCCCTCCAGGGTATCCACTCTATTGTCTATTTTCGCGTCATCCGCAAAAAGGCATACTTTTCCTTCTAACCCTTCAGCAATGTCTCTCACAAATATATGAACCAAAATCTGCCCCAGCACTGACCCCTGAGGCACTCCACTACTCACCTTTCTTTCCTCTGAGCGGATTCCATTTACCATCACCCTCTGTCGCCTGTCGGTCAACCAGTTTCCAATCCAGTTCACCACTTTGGGTCCTAAGTTCAGCCCTCTCAGCTTAGTCTTCTGTGAGGGATAGTATCAAAGGCTTTGCTGAAATCCAAGTAGATTACATCTATCACATGTCCTTCATCCAGTTCTTTGGTCACCCAGTCAAAGAAGCCAATCAGATTTATTTGGCAGGATTTTCCTTTGGTGAAGTCATGATGCCTCAGATTCTGCAACCCGTTGGCTTCTAGAAAGTCAACCATCCTTTCCTTCAGCAGCGACTCCATTATTTTTCCTACCATGGACATGGGCTTACTCTCTGTAGTTTCCCACTTCTTCCCTATAATAACAACAGCAGCAGCAGCAGCAGCAACAACAACAACAACAACAACAACAACAACAACAACAACATATTTATATATCATTTCACCTAGGAGTAGAATTAATAAAATTGAAAGAAGAATACAGTTAATAAGTTTAAAAATGAAACCATTTAAAGAACAGTCAACAATCAGTTGTCAGCATTCTCCTGAAATAAAAAAAACATTTTACAAAGGTTTCTAAACTGTAACAAGTCATATTCTAGGTGCAGTTTCAGAGGTAAAGCATTCCAAAAAAAGAGGAACAACTTCTGAGAATAGTTGTTTATTGGTTACTTTTTTTTCTAACACTACATGATTTTTAGAGTTTGAATGTGAATTGCGATCATAAGACTGTAGTATTAGCTGAGGTGATTAGATAATCTGGACAGTAACCATGTAATAATTTAATGGATTAGTACAGAACTTTAAATTCAATACATGATGAAACTAGTAACAAGTGCAAAGATCTGAGCAAAGGTGAAACACTGTTGTATTTAAACTTAACCTAAATAATCTTAGCAGCTAGTGTTCTTGGTAGCCATTTTGACATTGCTGTTGCCTGTAGGACTCCCATTGGACCATCATGGCCTATGAGGTAGGCCCTGGGGGGGGGGGGGGGGCTGACTTGAGCAGGACTTTTTTGTCTTGCAGGGAGAGGGAGGGGGATCAGGACCGGGGGCAGGGACCAGGAAGCCCTGATACCACTCCAGCTAGTTAACCAGGCATTGGCTAATATTCAGCCAAAATTTGAATATCATCCAATGCAAAATAAGGTGAAATCTGATGTAGCAACTGTAGGTTGCTAAAGGCAGTTTTAACCACATAAGTAGCAGAAATTAGAAAGGCCAGCAAATTTGGCAACAGTATAATAATGGATGATTTCAATTACCCCAGTACTGACTGGTTAAATGCCATATCAGGCAGTGCTAGGGAGGTAAAATTCCTAGACATAATAAATGACTGTTTCTTGGAGCAACTGGTCCAGGAACTGACAAGAGGGGGAGCTATTTCAGATCTAGTCCTTAGTAGAATGCAGGATTTAGTATAAGAGGTAATGGTGTTGGGTCTGCTGGGAAACAGCGATCATAACATGAACAAATTTGACAATAACTGTGGAGTGCAGTCACTACAAACTGGGGGAAGGCCGACAGTCACTCAAAAGTGCATGGTTCGGAATAAGGTATCATTCAAAGATATCAGCAAAACAGGGAAGATAGGGTATCCCGATAGTGAGTTTGCAAAAGAGACCGTAGAAGATCAGGTGTCCTTAAATAAAAATAAAAATCAGACAAAAGATTGCAAATTAATACTGTCAAGTACTGAGCATGATGTAAATAGGAACAACAAACATAGTTTGAAATGTCTATATGCGAAGCCTAAGAAATAAGATGGGAGAGACAGAATATATTGCACTAAATGAAAAATTAGATATATTAGGCATCTCTGAGACCTGGTGGAAGGAGGATAACCAGTGGGACACTGTCATAACAGGGTACAAATTATATCGTAGTGCAGGGCTGCCGAGAGGGGGGGACAGGGGGGAGAAAAGTCCCAGGGCCCGGGCCTCCAGGGGGGCCCGGTGCCGCTGCCGCATGGCCCGCCCTCTGTCGCCGCCTGGCCCGCCCTCCGTCACTCCCAGAACTAACCTTAAGCCTCCTTTCACTTTGCAGCAAGCAGGTCAGGCCACTCCTTCCTTCCATGTCCTGCCCTCGCCTGACATAACAACCAGGAGGGCGGGGCACGGAAGGAAGGAGGAGAGGTCTGCCCTGCCACTGCTTGCTTCAAAGTGAAAGGAGGCTTAAGGTTAGTTCCGAGGGCCTGGCCCGAGAGCGGGTGGAGGGGGGCCCGGTGACCTTGGGTGGGTGGGCGGCGGGGGGGCCTGGCGATCTCGGGTGGGCGGCGACCTCGGGTGGGCGGGGCCTGACAATCTTGGGTGGGCGGCGACCTCGGGTGGAGGGGGGGGGGCCCAGGGGCGGCCTTGTCCCGGGCCTGGCTCCAGTTCTCGGTGGCCCTGTCGTAGTGATAGGGTGGATCAAATTGGTGTATGGGTAGCATTGTATGTTAAGGAGAGCCTTGAATCAAATAGATTGAAAATTCTGCAGGAAACAAAACATCTTGGGATCCCTATGGACTGAAATTTCATGTGTAAAGGGGAAAAGGATAGTCGTAGGAGTGTACTACCGTCCGCCAGTGGCGTAGCTACTTGGGGCCTGAGGGGGCTGGGGCCCCCACAGATTCACCCCAGGACCCCCCTCCCGGCGAACCCGCCCCCCCCGCCGCCTACCTTTACTTTTGCTGGCGGGGGATCCCACTCCCCGCCAGCCGACGTCTTCTCAGTCCTTCCTGCTCTTCAATTTGTTTGCTGACGTCCTGCACGTAATTGTACGTGCAGGACGTCAGACTCAGAGAACAGTTCTGTTCTCTGAGTCTGACGTCCTGCACGTACAACGTGCAGGACGTCAGCAAACAAATTGAAGAGCAGGAAGCGACTAAGAAGAAGACGTCGGCTGGCGGGGAGTGGGATCCCCCGCCAGCAAAAGTAAAGGTAGGCTGCAGCGGCGGTGGGTTCGCGGCGGGAGGGGGGCGGCAATGTTGGTGGCGGGGGGGGTGGCGCCGGGGGGAGGGCTAAAATGTGCCCCCTCCCCCCGGGCTCTGGACCCCTCTTCCACGGAAGGCTGGCTACGCCCCTGCCGTCCGCATGGCCAGGATGAACAGACGGATGTAGAAATGTTAAAGAAAATTAGGGAAGCAAACAAACTGGGCAACACAATAATAATGGGCGATTTCAATTACCCGATATTGACTGGGTAAATGTAACATCGGGGCATGCTAGGGAGGTAAAATTCCTTGACGAAATCAAGGACTGCTTTATGGAGTAGCTGGTACAGGAGAAGACGAGAGAAGGAAAAATTCTAGACCTAGTCCTTAGTGGAGCGCATGATCTGGTGCGAGAGGTAATGGTGCTGGGGCCGCTTGATAACAGTGATCATAATATGATCAAATTTGATATTAGCTTTCAAGTAAGTATACACAGGAAATCCAATATGTTAGTGTTTAACTTTGAAAAAGGAGACTATGATAAAATGAGAAGAATGGTGAAAAAAAACTTAGAGGAGCAGCTTCGAGGGTCAAAAATTTACATCAGGCATGGATGCTGCTGAAAAACACCATCTTGGAAGCCCAGGCCAAATATATTCCACATATTAAAAAAGGAGGATGGAAGACCAAACGACAGCCAGCATGGTTAAAAAGTGAGGTGAAGGAAGCTATTAAAGCTAAAAGAAAATCCTTCAGAAAATGGAGGACGGAACTGACTGAAAATAATAAGAAAAAGCATTAGGAATTTCAAGTCAAATACAAAGCACTGATAAGGAAGGCAAAGAGGGACTTTGAAAAAAGATTGCGTTGGAGGAAAAAATACATAGTAAATTTTTTTTTTTTGGTATATTAAAAGCAAGAAGCTGGCAAAAGAATTGGTTGGACCACTAAATGACCAAGGGGTAAAAGGGGCGATCAGGGAAGACAAAGCCATAGCGGAGAGATTAAATGAATTCTTTGCTTCGGTCTTCACTGAGGAAGATTTGGGAGAGATACCGGTGCCAGAAATGGTATTTGAAGCTGATGAGTCGGAGAAACTGAATGAAATCTCTATAGACCTAGAGGATGTAATGGGGCAATTTGACAAACTGAAGAGTAGCAAATCTACTGGACCGGATGGTATTCATCCCAGAGTACTGATAGAACTGAAAAAATGAACTTGCTGAGCTATTGTTAGTAATAAGTAACTTATCCTTAAAATTGAGCGTGGTACCGGAAGATTGGAGGGTGGCCAATATAACACCGATTTTTTAAAATGGTTCCAGAGGAGATCCGGGAAATTATAGACCAGTGAGTCTGACGTCAGTGCCGGGCAAAATGGTAGAGACTATTATAAAGAACAAAATTACAGAGCATATTCAAAAGCATGGATTAATGAGACAAAGCCAACACGGATTTAGTGAAGGGAAATCTTGCCTCACCAATCTATTACATTTCTTTGAAGGGGTGAACAAACATGTGGATAAAGGTGAGCCGGTTGATATTGTGTATCTGGGTTTTCAGAAGGCGTTTGACAAAGTACGTCATGAAAGACTCCAGAGAAAATTGGAGAGTTATGGGATAAGAGGTAGCGTCCTATTGTGGATTAAAAACTGGTTAAAAGATAGAAAACAGAGAGTAGGGTTAAATGATCAGTATTCTCAATGGAGAAGGGTAGTTAGTGAGGTTCCCCAGGAGTCTGTGCTGGGACCACTGCTTTTTAACATATTTATAAATGACCTAGACATGTGAGTAACTTGTGAGGTAATTAAATTTGCTGACGACACAAAGTTATTCAAAGTAGTTAAATCGTGGGAGGATTGTGAAAAATTACAAGAGGACCTTACGAGGCTGGGAGACTGGGCGTCTAAATGGCAGATGATGTTTAATGTGAGCAAGTGCAAAGTGATGCATGTGGGAAAGAGGAACCCGAATTATAGCTACGTCATGCAAGATTCCACATTCGGAGTCACCGACAAAGAAAGGGAGCTAGGTGTCATTGTTGATGATACATTGAAACCTTCTGCTCAGTGTGCTGCTGCTGCGGCTAAGAAAGCAAATAGAATGTTAGTTATTATTAGGAAAGGAATGGAAAACAAAAATGAGGACGTTATAATGCCTTTGTATCGCTCCATGGTGCGACCGCATCTCAAATATTGTATTCAATTCTGGTCGCCGCATCTCAAAAAAGATATATAGTGGAATTAGAAAAGGTGAAGAAGGGCGACGAAAATGATAAAGGGGATGGGACGACTTCCCTATGAGGAAAGGCTAAAGTGGCTGGGGCTCTTCAGCTTGGAGAAAAGACGGCTGAGGCGTGATATGATAGAGGTCTATAAAATAATGAGTGGAGTGGAACGGGTAGACGTGAAGCGTCTGTTTACGCTTTCCAAAAATACTAGGACTAGGGTGTGTGCGATAAAGCTACAAAGTAGTAAATTTAAAATGAATCGGAGAAAATTTTTCTTCACTCAACGTGTAATTCAACTCTGGAATTCATTGCCAGAAAATGTGGTAAAGGCGGTTAGCTCAGCAGAGTTTTAAAAAGGTTTGGACGGCTTCCTAAAGGAAAAGTCCATAGACCATTATTAAATTGGACTTGGGGAAAGTATTTGTGGGATAAGCAGCATAAAATGTTTTGTACTTTTTTGGGGTATCTTGCCAGGTATTTGTGACCTGGATTGGCCACTGTTGGAAACAGGATGCTGGGCTTGATGGACCTTTGGTCTTTCCCAGTATGGCAATACTTATGTACTTTAGTAGCATTTAATTTTCAAAAGGGTATGTGGGGCTAAAACACAATTACCTGGAATTAGAGGGGTCACATAATTCTGTTTTAGAGATTTAATATTCAACACAAGCCCAAAAATAACACTGAAAGAAAAAGACCCAAGGCTCAGATATTATAAGAAAAATAGAAAAGCTGGTTTACTGAATATTTTGTATTGGCAGCAGTAAAACAATATAAATCAGAGACAATGCACTTATGCAGAATTACCCAAAACGATGTAAAGTACTGAATTTATGTACCTGTCAAGGCAGTGTAGAGAATGCACACATAACCTAGTCATGAATCTTATTAGGACACCTGACTCCCCAAGGCACTATGAAAAGCAAGAAAAGTTCAACCTGACAAATGGAAAAGGCTCTCTCACTCATTAACTCTGGAGATTGAGGCAGTCAGGAGGTTGTTGAACTTCTTTGAAGCAGGCACCACAGCTGGGATTGCAGATGGTCTCTCTCTCTCTCACTGGACAGTCAGTCAGCCATCAGACTGGTGGTCCTGGTCAGTCAGCAGGCAGGAAATCTCCCCAGTGGGCAAGATCAAGCAGGTAGGTGATGCCACTATTAATGATCCTTCATTATGTGGCTGGCTTGGGCCAGGCTGATAGCAACTCTCGTGTGAACTGCACAAGATAACACTCAGCTGCCATCATTATGCCTAGGAAAAGTTTCTCATACCCTTTCCTTTGGGGTTTTCAATTGTTATGACTGGAGGGGCCAAACAAAAGGTCCTTGGCCAAGCTGGTTTCTTCTGACAATGAGGTCCCAGTCTCTGTAAATAAGCAATGTTCCATAAGCCTGAGGCCTGCTTCAAGCACGAAGCCTGACATTGACCTAAGTCTGTTAACCATAAAGTCAGGTTCATGCATAGTGCCTTTCTGTAGGGTTCCTAAAATGAGGAAAATGATGTAAAAAAAAACCTGAAGGGCTCAGCTGCAAATCAGGCATGGATGTTGTTTAAAAATACCATTTTGGAAGCCCAGACAAGATGTATTCTATGTATTAATAAAGGTGGAAAGAAGAGCAAATGACAGCCAGCATACTTAAAGGGAGAAGTGAAAAAGGCTATTAGAGCCAAAAGAATATCTTTGAGAATATAGAAAAAAATCCAAATGAAGAAAACAAGAAGCAAGTTAGATGCAAAGCATTGATAAAGAAAGCCAAAAGAGAAACTTGCCTTTAGTAATAACTTTTTCAGGTATATCAGATGCAGAAAGCCTGTGAGGAAATTTGTGGAACCATTAGATCATCAAGGAGTAAAAAGGGCACTCAGGGAGGACAGGGCCAAAGCAGAGAGGCTGAATGAATTCTTTGCCTCAGTCTTTACTGAAGAAGATGTAAGAGATCTACCTGTACCAGTGATGGGTTTCCAGGGTTATGATGCGGAAGAACCAAAAGAAATCTCAGTGAACCTGGAAGATGTATTGAGCCAAACTGACAAATTAAAGAGTAGTAAATCACCTGGACTGGATGGTATACACCCCAGGATACTGAAAGAACTCATATATGAAACTGAAGATCTGCTGTTAATGATCTGTAACCTGTCGTTAAAATCATCCGTAATAGCTGAATATTGGAGGGTTGCCAAAGTAACACCTATTTTAAAAAAGGGATCCAGGGGTGATCTGGGAAATTGCAGACCGGTAAGCCTGACATCAGTGCTGGGCAAAATAGTGGAAACTATTATAAACAATAAAATCACTGAACATATAGACAAACATGGTTTAATAGGCCAGAGAGGCTCATTTTCAACGCATTTAGACTTACCAAATTACATAGGTTACTATAAGGCGCTCATTTTCAATAGAGAAAAACGTCCAAAAATTGGCAAAAATCTGCATTTGGACATTTTTCTCACAAATACATTCAAATTGGTATTTTTGAAACCAATTTTTAGATGTTTTTCTATGAAGTCCGTCAGAAGTGCATTCAAGTCACAAGGGGGCATGTCAGGAGTGATTTAAGGGCAAGATCTGGGTGTTTTTCTGCCATAATGGAACAAAACAAAAACAACCAGGGCTATAAGTTGGACGTTTTGGTCTAGACCTGCTTTATTAACAAATAAGCCATAAAAAGTGCCTTAAATGACCCTGAAGAAATCAGGGATGACCTCCCCTTACTCCTCCAGTGGTTACCCCCCCCCCCCAAAAAAAAAATGTGATTAAAAACCTTACCAGCCTCTATATTAGACTTAGATGTTATACTCAGGTCCGTTAGAGCAGCATGCAGGTCTCTCTAATGGTGGATGCAGTGCACTGCAGACAGGTGGACCCAGGCCCATACCTCCCCCTACCTGTTACACTTGTGGTGGAAATTGTGAGCTCTCTAAAACTCACCAGAAACCCACTGTACCCACATATAGGTGCCCTCTTTACCCATAAGGGCTATTGTAGTGGTATACAGTTGGGGGTAGTGGGTTTTGGGGGGCTCAGCAGGCACGATAAGGGAGCAATTGTGAGATATGTACTTGGGAGCATTTATTTGAAGGGCACTGCAGTTCCCCCTATGGTACTTCATTGCTCTCCTGGGTTGTCTGTGTGGCCATTCTACCAAGAATACTGGCTCCTCCTACACCCCAATGGCTTGATTTTGTGTGTTTTTCACTTGGACTTTTTTTTTTAATGGACCAGCAAGATAAATGCACAGAGCACAAAAACATCTAGAAAATAGCCATTTTTGAAAAAAAAAAAAAAGACTTTTTCTATTTTGAAAATGGCTATATTCCCCACTTGAATTTTGGATGTTTTTAGCAAAATGTCCAAAGTCTTACTTACAGTGGCGTAGCCACAGGTGGGCCTAGATGGGCCAGGGTCCACCCACTTAGGGCTCCGGCCCACCCAACAGTAGCACACGTTTAGCGGTAGCTGGTGGGGATCCCAAGCTCTGCCAGCTGAAAACTTTCCCCTGATGGTAATGAAAACGCTACTCTCCATGATACTGGCACCTGAAAATGCTCAGTTTTCAGCGCATGCCTGCTGCAGACTGCCAAGATGGAAAGAAGCGTTTTCTCACCAGCTGAGGTTTTTTTGGGTGGGGGGAGAACACTTAGTGCCCACCCACTTCTTGCCTAGGCCCACCCAAAATCTGTTGTCTGGCTACGCCCCTGTACTTAGATGTCATATCGAAAATGCCCCCCACACAACTTTGTAATTCTAAGGGCTTTGAAAATATACCCAATTGTTAACATGGATTCAGCCAAGAGAAGTCTCGCCTCACCAATTTGCTTCATTCTTTTGAATGTATGAATAAACGTGTGGATAAAAGTGAGCCAGTTGATGTAGTGTATGTAGATTTTCAGAAGTGTTTGACAAAATCCCTCATGAAAAACTACTGAGAAAATTAAAAGCCCATGGGATAGGAAGCAATGTTCTGTTGAGGATTAGGAATTGGTTGATGGATAGAAAACAGAGTATAGAGTTAAATGGCTAATTCTCTCAGTGGAGGAGGGTGAATAGCGGAGTGCCCAGGGATCTGTACTGGGACTGATGCTATTTAACATATTTATTAATGATCTGGAAATGAGAACAATGAGTGAGGTTTTTAAATTTTCAGATGAGACAAAACTATTCAAAGTTGTTAAAATGCATGTGGATTGTGAAAAAATGCAGGAAGACCGTAGGAAATCAGAAAACTGGGCACCCAAATGGCAGATGAGATGTGAATGTACTACTTAATGTATACTATCCCCCATCATTTTTGTACTGTTAATTATAATAAGTTGTTAGCCACATTGAAACTAATTTATTGGGATAATATGGGATATAAATGAAACAAAATAAATAAATAAATAGATAAATAAATGCATAAAAGTACAAAATGCACACTGGGAAGAATTATCCAAATCAAAGTTATTTGATGCTAGGTTCCATCCTAGGTGTCAGCATCCGAGAAAATGATCTAGGTGTCATATTGGACAAAACACTAAATTCTTCTGCTCAGTGTGTGGTGGCGGCCAAAAAAGCAAACAAATGCTTGCGTGAGTGGCGGGAAAGATCTGAGGGAACATCATGGCTGTCGTTTCCATGCTTGATACATTGGGGGAATGGAAGAAAGGGGGCCAAATGGTCAACCGCTGTGTGGTATACTGGGAGCAAATTGCTATTGGGCCGCTGATGCGTGTGATGTTATGAGTGCATGAGAGCAGAGGTCAAGCACTAAGATCAAGGGTGGTGCATGGAGGGATAAAAATTGGAGTGGAGCACGTGGAGAGTGTAGATGAGTTGGTGTTTGTGATCGTTGGAGGAGAGGACATATAAGAGGAGATAGCCCATCGATTACAGGTCACAATCAAACTGTTGGTGGAGGATGGTGCTAATGTGGGCTGAGTTATCTGTCCGGGATGCACCTACCAGAGTGACATGCTTCTGGTGTGTTTGTGCTGCCAGGCCTATGGTTTGAACTTGTATAGGAGAAAAGAGAGTGTGGTGATCCCTGCCAGGGAGGCCTCAAGCAAGAGGAAGGCCAGAGTGGAAAAGAAGGCTGCAAGCGACCAGATGTAGTGTATCTGGACACGAATACGAGAGTGGAGGAGTTACAAGTCTTTAGCCTCGAGCTCTTCGGGGGGAAATTCCTGAGGAGATGGTAGTGGCTAACCCAGAACTGCCTTAGCTAGTGAATCTACAAAACTGATCGGGACCAGGAGGCCCAAACCCGTCAAAATTGTCATAAAAGAAATGGGGAAGCGATGGCGTGGGGTGATCAGACACCAGTTCTTACAAGACCTCTTTGTCGATGACAGCAAGCAGCCCAGAGGGCCAGAGAAGATCGGTGGAAAAGTAGTTGGTGGAGTCTTTGGAAGGGGTGACTCTGAAGGTAAAAGCAGCGGGCCCTGTGCCTGACATCCTCAGGAGAAACCTTGAATGGAAGTCGAGCAGCGAGGTGCCCTCAAAAGAGAGAAAGAACTGCCTCATTTTGAAAGTGCCCAAGGACTTGGAGACAGGCCTTCCAAAGCCCGCCACCATGCTTGATTATTGGTGTCTGGCTACGGGGGAACTGGATCTGAACATCCCCAAACCCTTGGAGACTGAGTGGGTGATAAGAAGCCCGGAGGTGGACTGCTTGCTCAGAAGTTTCTGAGTTCACACAGGTTAGGTTGGCAAGGGTGAGATGCCTGTGCTGAGAGTTAGAGGGGGATCTTCCGGAGGAGGCAGATGTTTTTCAGGATGGGGGGGGGGGGGGGTCTGCTGGCCAAGCAGGAGAGGCAATGCACAGGGCACAGTTTTGGTGCCCCGTGCCTCCTTTGTATCTTATGCGGCCACACCAGTTCATATACCTTGCTATAGCCCTGGCACCTATGTAAGCACCTTATTCTAAAATTATCATTATAACTGACCCACCCATGTGCGTTTACCCATATGAGATGGGCAGTTTTCTAAAAGCCCATTTTTGTGAATAAAGCACTGATTTACCTGTAGAAATGGCATCTATTTTTGATTGAACTGCCTGCACTAAGGGGCCCATGCATTCATGCAACCTAAAAGCTCCATTCATGAAGCCTAAGTGCTCTACGTATTCTAAAGGCTCCATTTCCCTCCCATGAATTCATAATCATATCATAAGAAATGTAAGACTATATTGGCCAAAGTGATTTACAGGACTTCTGATCTCAGCATGTGCCAGTGGTGATTCAATTCAGAAAGATTACTGTTGTTAGAAATTACTCCACTTTCAAAGAAGAAAATATCTGTTGTTTTTTTTGTTTTTCAGTAGCTCTGGTGGCTGTTTTGGAAAATGTAACATTCCCTGGTGGCTATATTGTAAGCTGCCTGCCCCTTCCTCCTAGTAATCACAACAGAACATGCTCTGCAGATTTTGTGCAGTGAGGTTTTTACAGTACAAAATTGCTCTAATATTTTTGAATTGCACTGTAGAAAAACTGTTTTCAAAAATGATCCACTCGTACTGGAGGCTGGTATTGTAGAAAGGATCACTACGAATTTAAAGCTTAGAAATGGAAGAAAGTGAGCTTAAATCAGGGCTGCCGAAAGGGGGGGAGCAGGGGGGGCAAAATTCCCCGGGCTCGGGACTCCAAGGAGGGCCCGGCGCCGGGGTCTCTCGCCCTGTCCTGCTCCCAGGCCACCGGCGCTGCAGTCCGCAGTCTCCACCTGCCTACCCTCAGCTCCCTTCTGTCTGCCAGTGACCCGGTCCCCTGCATTTAAAAAAAAAATCTCAAAATTGGCAGCGCAGCGCCTTCTGTGTGAAAGCAGCAGATCGCCTCGGGCAGGCCTTCCCTCACTGTGTTCCGTTCTCCTCTGATGTAACTTCCTATTTCCACGAGGGCAGGACACAGGGAAGGCCCGCACAAGGCAATCTGCCGCTTTCACACAGAAGGCGCTGTGCTGCTGATTTCGAGATTTTTTTTTTAAATGAAGGGGGGCGGATGGCAGACAGAAGGGAGCTGAGGGTAGGTATGTGGAGACTGTGGACTGCGGCGCTGGCGGACTGGGAGCAGGAGAGGGAGGCGACAGCAGAAGTGATGGGGGGGGGAGGAGGGGGTGGGGTGGGGTGGCGATCCGGGGGGGGGGGGGGCTGGGGGCGGCCTTGCCCGGGCCCTGCTCAGTCTCTCAGCGGCCCTGGCTTAAATATAACAAGATAGCAAGTACATCAAAGCCTTAGATTCTAAACGAAAACCTACTTTCCCTTTGCAGACAAGGGAGAGTCAGAGACCATTTGAAAGCTTGAAGATTTCTAAACATCCTGTATTTACGCAATGTGTGAAGCCCTTTACAGAATAGCGCTTAGCATCAGTTTTTTTTTTCTGGTTCCTCATTTTGACTGCCATTTATAGAATCTGGATCTACATGTCTGCCAGAATGCTGTGATCAATCGGCAATGATTTACTGGCCATTCTCTCCCTGAACAAGCCCATTTTGAGAAGACGTGGAAATGTGCTCTTTCAGTAGCCAACTCAGGGAACAGAATGCATGTCCAACCAAATTTGGCAAAAAGATGAGAATTGCTAAAAATCATTTATTTAAAATGGCCTTTGGAATTTATAAGAATATTAGGTTTGTACTATACAGTTGGTTGGGAGGGGGTGGTGGAATATTTGATAGACTGGTGGTTATAATTTTTAATGCAGTTATGAGTACTGACAGGGCCGGTCTTAGCAATTGCGAGACCCTGTGCAGACCAGTTCAGTGGGGCCTCTGCCTGCCCCTCCGCCTGCCACCATAAGCCATAATTTATCAGAGATTAAAAGGAGGTTTAGAGCTCTTGGAACCCCACCTCACCCCATACCTTGATGTGCATCCAGCACTTTTCAGTAGAGAGTGGCAGACAGTGGCAGTGATTTTCCTATCCCGTCAGCTGCTGAGCCCAGAGCCTCCTCACTGCTGCATCCTGCCCTTTTGGAAGCAGGAAGTGACATCAAAAGGGGGTGGGATGCAGTAGCAAGGAGGCTCTGGGCTTGGCAGCTGACGGGATATAAAAATCGCTGCCTGATGCTTTCTACTGAAAAGTGGATTCATATTAAGGTACCGAGCAAGGAGCTATTCCGACACAGGAGGACAGATGTGCCAGAGATGCGGGGCCCCTTGGAGCATGGGGCCCTGTGCGACCGCCCCTGCCTAAGACTGGCCCTGAGTACTGAGATTGGGCCCAGTAGGCAGTTGAGGCAATTTTTATCTTTTTATGTTTCTGTTTTATTTTTCTTGTTATTTCTTGTGTTGATTTTATTATTTTAATGTGTGCATGATTGTAATCTGTCATGGTAATTGGTGGACTATAAATAAATACATCTGCAGCACAGTTTCCAGCTCCAGCAGAAGAGAGGACTTGAGGCTGGAGCAGGAAGCTGTGCTGCAAATACTCAACAGTAACTAGACTAGAGTCGAGTGTAAATATCCAGTGAAGAGGAACTAGCTGGAGTGACACCCAGAGGGGCTGCCAAGACTGACAGGCTTCCCAGGCTCTTTTTCTTGTCTCTGTCTTGGTCACTCTCAGTGCTCTGCCTCCAGAGTTGTGTGTGCATGTTGTTGTGTATTTGTTTTTATATTTATAGTTCCAGCATGTTTCCCTGGCTGGCTTGCACTACCTGAGGGTACTTATTAATTTGTGCTTTCATAGGTCAGCTCCTGCATGTGACCCTCTCCCTCCAATCAATGGAGTCCTGGCAAGTGCTTGTTTCGGTGCTCTTAGTGACATGCACTGTATCCTAGTCTCAGGTACTGAACCTACTGATCCCTTTCCATACCTTCTAGCCTTGTAAGTCTTCTTGCTCCTACCTTCCTGCAAAGTCGAAGTTTCCATTTTAGCTCAGAACATGCATCACTGCTCTGTCTCCTCCTCCCCTTTTTACCCATCTTCCCCAGTTTTATTTTCCACATATTTCATCTGCAATAAGTCAAGACCAATTCTTCAAAAACCCCTTATCTACTTCTCACAATATTGTCGCCTGTCAACAACTGTGCAGCATTCAGTTCAAAGACTTGCCCTGGGGCACAAAGACTGCTGATTCTATATTCTGCATAAAGTAAGTGAATGGTTTACACTTATTCTGTTTTTGTTACATTTATACCCCATGCTTTCCCACTCATGGCAGGCTCAATGTGGCTTACATGGGGCAATGGAGGGTTAAGTGACTTGCCCAGAGTCATAAGGAGCTGCCTGTGCCTGAAGTGAGAATCGAACTCAGTTCCGCAGTTCCCCAGGACCAAAGTCCACCAGCCTAACCACTAGGCCACTCCGCCACTCCACATTTGTGCAATAAACAGTTGAAATTCAAGAAAAGAACAGAGTCTTCCTTGTGGATGTTGGGCAGCTGGTTTAGCTGGCTGTCTAGTAATGCATTTGAACGCATTTATGTGGACAGCACACAGTTTCTGAGGCTCTTGGGTCTCTTGCTGCCTCACATTTCCTGTTCAGCCCAACACAGCCTCTTCTAGCAGCTCAGGTCCAAATCCTGACTTTTCTGCTGGGGGGGGGGGGGGGGGGGGGAACACAGAGGGAATGTGTCTTCTTACCTTCTTTATTCAGCTCCATCCATCTTCATGAGCTTTCTGTCTTCTGCACCTGGGCTTCGTTGGCTTTCTGCTCATCCTGCTATAAGGATGGGTCTCCTTGTACTCCTGTCATATTTTTATTCTTTTTCTTCTGGTTTAACTTCTTCCTGTCTAGATCATTCTTAGGTGGGTTACTTTACTATGAATATACTCAGTTTCTTATGGGACCTTGGTCAGGATCATTCATTGCTGAGGGGCTGTTGGCAAAAACAAGCCACACTTTCCACTGATGCTGGACTTAGGGGCCAATGCTAAAAGCAACCCGGGAAATATTTTTACAACTAAGTTAGGGGATAGGGATGGGGTACATTAGACACCAGTGGAATATTTTATAAGTCAGGGGAAGGGGGTGAGGGGTTGTGGTTAGGGTGGGTCGGGTGGGAGGATGCAGTAGACACCAGGGAAATATTTTTGAACAGTAAATTGGGGGGGGGGGGGGAGGGAGGTGGATAGTTATATTAAAGGGAGGGGGTGTCACCCTAGCCTGGCAGTCTGTGAGCCAATCATCACATGCACTAATAGAAAGGGTGACATTTTGCGATGAGCTGTGGATTACGTGGCAGTAATTTGCATGTTCATTGATTATTGCATAGCTGCGGCATATTTTATCATTAATGGTAGAACCTATGCACTGAGCTGGCGCTATTATGTGGCTTTATGCATCAGTCCCTCAATAACTCAATCTAGCTAGAATTTGGGTTCTCAAGCTAAGACTACTTCAAAAATAGTCTTTTCTTCTCTCTCTTGTCTCCTCCTGTCTTGTTCCGTTCCCTTACTACACCTGTTTGTCATGTTGATCTTTCTCTTTTAGCTGTTTCCTCCCTTTTTGTTTTATGCTTCTCTCAAATTTCACTCACTCTCACCCTATTTCTCACCCTTTTCGTCCTTTTTACTTTTCACCTACCTATCAACTCTCCATCTCCTCCTCTTACTCTCTCAGCCTCCTATTACCTTCCATATTTTATCTACCCACCATTACTACATTTGTATTCTCTGCACTCACTATCCTCCTATCACTAATCTCCTTGCTTCTCCCAGCATTTCCTTCTCTCTCCTTAAGTCCATCCTCGGAGCCCAGCATCTCCTCCCCTTCTCCCCCTTGTAGCTTGATGTCTTCCTGTCCCTTCCACTCCACCCTGAAGCCTTCCCTCTGCTACATTTTGCCACTTAGTCAACAGGAAGATGTGTCAGAGAGGACAGGATGCAAAGGGAAAACTTTACAGTCGGCCACAGGTGGTGTAAGTAAACTGCTGCTGCTTCTGGCGAACCCTTTTAAACAAAGAAATGTGTTACAGTATATCCAGGAAGAGGGAGGAAGATGCTGGACTGGGGGGGGGGGGGGGGGGGGGGGGGGGGGGGGGGGGGGGAGGAAGATGCCAAACCACAGGGCCTTCCAATAGCTGTGGGGCCCATGGCAGCTGCCATATTTGTCTGCCTTCTACAATGCTGACCCTAAAAAGGGTGCACTTCTGCTGGGTGGACCTGAGCTCAGAATGGGTGGGCCCCTGACCACCTGTGATTGTCTCTGCTTCAAGGATCTTCAAATCCTAAGAGAATTTTCTGTATTTCTTTTACTCAGGTGCACCTTCAGAGTTGGTTTAAGCCCAGATGTAATCAGCAATGTTTTTTTTCTTCTCTTTGTAGATCCCAGGGATGTCCTCTGTGACCCATCCTGCTTCACAGGACCAGAATTCCCTATACAGGGAAGGCTGGTTCCCTGTTCCAGCTTACAGCTTCAAGTAAGTACAGAAGCCTCAGCAACCCTGTCATTTCTCACTAATTCTTTTCTCCTTAACACACTATTGCTGGGCTAGCCAAAGTCCTTGATCCCCTTGAGAACTTGCTGCAATGGCCAGTATATCAGAGGCAAAGATGCTTCCTTTCGCTCTGCAGTACAATGGGAAGCAGGAGCCAAAGACTAAAACTTCAGACAGAGCTAGGTTTTATACCAGTTTTCCTCCAAAAAGGCTCTCTTCCTACCATTACTTCACTGGTTAGGAGAGCCCTTCCTTCCTTCTGGAAACTGCAGGAGTACTTACAAATCAAGGTCCAGTATCTTAGTAGAACTACAAGAGGACTCCATTATCTTCACAATGCAAACCCATAGAAGTTTTTATATGTTAATATTAGTATTATTCTAGTATTCTGCATATACCTCTACAGTTCAAGGACGGATCACAATTGGTGAAGAGCTGGACTAATCAGTCCAGGAATTAAGGGAGAGAGAGCAACTAATAAGAAGGTTTTTAGGAGCTTTCTGAATGTAGGTACTGTGAGCATGATCTCAGGGTTTTAGGGAGTTGGTTCCATAGATGGGCTAGTTGGTATGGGATGGATAGATTTAGGTGTTTGCTTGACCTTAGGTTCTTATACACTGGTAATTTGAGAAGAAGTGAGTTGTGAGTATTATGTCTTGGAGAGGGGTTTCATAACAGAGGTACAAAGTTCGACATGTACTCTGGAGCTTCCCTGTTGAGTGTTTTGACGGTGGCGATACCCCCTTTAAACTGTATTTTTTCTCTGATAGGTAGCCAGTGGAGTTTAGAAAGGTAAGGTTGAAGTGATAACCCAAATATTAGTCTGACTACAGAGTTATATACTTGTTGCAGACACTGAATCACTGATTTGGAACATACAGCTAGCACTAGGTTACAGTAGTTCAGTTTGGGGAGGATTAGGGATTGGACCAAAAGTCGGAAAGTTTCTAGAGTGAAATATTTTTTGAGGGTCTGCCATTTTCTCAGAGTAATGAAGGATTGTTTAATAGTTGACTGGGTGTGGTTTTGCATGGTTAGTAGATAATTCAACTCTACTCCCAAGATTTTTGAATGGAGTTCCAGAAAGAATTTGTTTCCATCCAGTGTTAGAGACTTGACGTATCTGGGGTCTGATTTGGAGCCTAGTCATAGGAATTTGGTTTTACTCTTGTTTAGTTTAAGCTGTGGAATGTGTCCAGTTTTCTATCTCGCTGACACAGGTTCTGATGGCATCTATTGTATCGGACCACATTTGGGAAACAGGGATGATCACGGTGATGTTGTCTGCGTAGATAAAATGTTTTATCTTAGGTAGTTGGAGGGTAAGGTCTAGGGACTGCATTAGTAGGTTAAAGAGTGAGGGGGAGAATGTGGAAACCTAGGGGACCCCACTGGCAGGGCTCAATTTGTCAGAGAGCATCTTGTCTTTCTTGACAATGTAGTGTCGGTTTGTTAGGAAACCATAGAACCAGGCTAGGACCCGGCTGTGAATGCCGAAGTGATTCAGAATTTGTATCATCAGTTCAAAATCTACTAAATTGAAAGTGCTACTTAAGCCAAATTGAATGATGATTGCGCATTGGCCAGTACAAGGTTATCAGGGCTGACACCACAGTTTTGGTGCTATAATTTTTTCTGAAACTGGATTGTCATGGGTGTAAGATATCAAATTTATGGAGGTAGTGGGCCAGTTGTTTGGTCACACAGCCCTCCATAATCTTGACAAATAGTGGAGTGAATGCAAATAGAAATAAAACAAAACAAGGAAAGGAAGACACTGTTGGTACTGAGAAATCCACCAACTGGGATCCTTTGAATGATATCTTGTGAGTGAGACTGTGAAATTTATGTGATGGAGGTGACATTACAGATGTGCTGAGACATCTTAAAAGTGTGCTTTGACTACAGCCAGTTAGGAGAGAAAAGGACACTGCAGATACTGAGAGATCCACCAACCAGACTCGTTTGAATAATATCTTGTGAGTAAGATTATGAGATTCGTGTCACAGAAGTGACATCTTGAGACATACCAGGACATGCTTTGACTGTGGTGTGTGGCCTTTGGAGCCCCTTCAGAGCCCATGGGGAGCCAAGGAGCCTGGAGACTTTATAAAGTCAGTTGATTTGGTGAACTAGCCGAATTGTGAGTACCCATGTGACTTTTCTTTTTTTTTCCCTTGGCTGCTGATTAATTATGAGAAAATGTAAAATTAAGAGTAAAGTGCCAGTTGCCTCTTCTCCAGTTATAGCTGGCCTTATGTATAAACATCTAATACCTGCTAGATTATAAGCCTCTGAAGCTGTTCCACCAAGAGTTGATTTGACTGTGGGTCCATCACTCAGTTCAGGTGGATGTACTCACCCACCTCTGCCTGTTTCAGCTAATGATGTAGATCTTCCTATAAACTTAGCCCCTCTAAGCTGGGTGAGTTAAATTCACCTGTGAAGGGAAAGGCTTCTATTCCAAAAGTTGTCTTGATGCCTGAATTTTAAGTTGCATTAGATTCTGTTTCTTCATCTGAAATTACTTTGTTGGATGTCTAGAAAGTGATTACATGAACTGAGAATTTATTGAAGAATATAGTTCAGCAACTGTTCACTCATACCGAAAAAGCAATGACTAAATTTCAAGAGCTGGATTCAGAGAGTGATTTAACTTCCAAAAAGATAAATATTTTGGATCCTCAAGTTCAATCTTTGTATGCAGTTGGAGTCTTTGGTATTAATATAGCCTTAATATGCATTCTGAGCTTGAAAGATTAGAGAATGCTATGAGAGGGGAAAATTTGCGTTTTCTGAATTTCCTGTGACATGGTTGATAGCGCCTCAGATGCTTTTACCTATATATTTTACAGAGATTGTACAGCTTCCTAAACTAGACACTATGCTATTCAAAATTTATGTTATATTTCTAGGAGGCCTTGAGTAGAGTTGGGAAAGGGGGGGGTGGTTGGATAGACTCGAAGTAGTAGACAGTTTGGATCTTTCAAGATTCTTGGAAGATTTGCAGGATACAATTAACACTTGATCCACCCTCCTTGTGTCTTTTTCCTCTGAAAAAGATAAGAACTCTATGCTTCAAAATAAAACAAAAGGAAAAAAAAAGATGATGTTGTTTATTGGACTAACTTATTGTCGACTAGCTTTTGAAGGCCAGAGCTTTCTTCCTCAGGTCAGGCCAATGACTTTTTTTTTTGTCTTATTTCCAGTTATTAACCTTTAAATGGACTAACATGGCAACCACACTACTTTCTTATGTTGTAATTTCCTCCTGCAATATTGTAAACACCTCTGAAACCTGGGCTGTAGAGGGTGCTGGGAGAACTCTTCTGCCTTACACTGGTATCTGTCTAGGGTTTTCTTGGCTGCTAGGCCCTCTTTCTCTGATGTAGAGCAACTGGTCTGCATAGATTCTTAGTGCCTCTACTAAAACCAGTGTAATTTAACCTTTGTCTAACATCAGTTTTATTCAGGCAGATCTCTGTGTTCTACACTTGGACATTCTGACTTCTTCAAAAAAGAGGGATTGGCCAGGAGTGCAGTATTATAATCAGAGGGAGGTAGCTGTGTTCAGAAGGAAAATTCCTCTGAATATAAAATACTGACACGCCTGTGACTAACTGTCTTTGGCTTTTACCTTCCCAATCTCTGATCATATACATTAGGGAAGAACCATCGAGCCTTAGTCTTATAGGCCAGAAATTGTACAAACTGTATACTGTGCTGCTCAAGGAGTGAACCAGAAGTGTAAAAGTGGCAGTAGCCACTTAAGAACTGCTCTATTGGTTGTTTGAGGGATCAGGAAACACTCTGGATTCCTCCTGAGATACTGAGGAGAGGGGAGAGACTGACCTATATGTGTATTTCTTCCAGCAAGGTGACCTGGATTTCATGGTAATCCAGCAACATCCACAGGGCTAAAGAAGAAACTTTATCATCTATAGCTACAGTGTTCCCAAGGAGCAAATAACATCCCAGTGGGACCTGCATTAAAAGATCTGCAACTGAGCCTCAAAGCCCCTGAGTCTTATTGCAGATTCCAGTTTCAGCCCTAGTCTCAACCTATAAATATTGGGCCCAATACTCATCAGATGGGAACCTAATTATTTGATATTCTGGAAATACCTTAAAACCTGTCTGTTTAAGCAATTTCTCATGGATGATCATAATTAATTTAAACCCCTAATTGTATAATTATTCAATTTCTCAGTTCTATTCTAATTGTTCTTATACATGGATGACTATAAATTGTTACCTTTTTGCATCTACCGAGGTGGAAAAGGTGTCCCATGATAATCACAGAAGCAGATAAAGGAGTGGGAACAGAACCAGGCTCTTCAGAAAATAGACCGGAGATGTCCGATATTAGAAGTACACTTTATTAAGAGGAGACTCAACAACGCGGGGTACAAATGTAACAAAAATAAAAAAAATAAAATAAAATAAACAAGGTACCCTGTTTCGGCACTGGAGTGCCTTCTTCAGGAGTCTACATGAATATGAAATATATATATAAACATATGACCAATGGGTATAAACAATAAGTAAAAACATAAAGTGAAACAATAAAAGGGTGAGTTGAATATTTACAAGCTTATGAACAAAAATACAAAGTAAAACAATGATTGAGAAAGTCAAAATTAACATTAGACAAATGTAAAATACAATGAAAGAAAGGACGATTTTGTACGAATGGCTTTTAACGTAAATGAATGAACAAGTGCTTATGATGTGTAGGTTGTGTTTACCAATCCAGAAATATTGTATTGCAAAAATTTGAACATTGAGACATATTGAGTAATAAAAAGGTGAGCTGAATAATAAACTATGGAGATATACAAAATGATGAGTAAAAGTGAAGAACACTGTCAGATGACCTTAAATTTGTGGTGTAAATACTAACCTGAATACTTTGTCGTAAAAAGTTAATGGACAAAGGCTTACAGGATGAAGTCTTTTGTTAGTGACGTGTTGGTCTGAAAACAGTGTAGTAAATGACTGTTAGAAAAGGTAGGAAGCAGGACCTTACAGTGAAGAGGTGATATTTTGGTGTGTATAAAGTGGAAGGAAAAAAGAATATGAAATAAAAGGAAATAAAGGAAAAAATAATAAGGAGGGGTCCAACATAATGGAAATAAATTAAACAAGTGGGTTACTATGATGCAAAGAACATGTGCACTGCAGACAACTCAAAACAGAGAAAACAATGGCATAAAGTACGGTGGGATTAGAAATTACTGCACAGTGTAATATGGTTTAAAATATATGAATAGGGGAAAAGCCGCAGAGTGAGATAACGAGAAAAACAGCAGGAAAAGCAGCGATGTGGCAAATTGTGAGAAAAACTCAGGTGTGCAAATGAAGCATAAGTGAAGTTGGGGTAGGGAGAATAAACATGCCTAATTGAAACATCCTTACCTTAAGAAAGTCTTTTGTAATGTTGTAGAGAGTATGGCTGCAATGCGCCGCTAGTATGCTATGAAAAAGCCGAGTGCTGTGTGGAGAGGGCCAAAAAAAGGCGCCAAAAGGAGGAACATGTGCCGTGAAGTATGTTGTGACAGCACAGTTGATAGCGTTGGAAATACAGCATAAACAATGGAGTGAGGCCAACATTTGGGTGAAGGATAATGTAAAGGAACAATAAGAATGTGGGGAAGGATTATGTGGATGGTGCGATAAGATAATATGTGCATTATAATACAAAATATAGAATACTTAGGTCGAATCGTGAACTGAAACAGTACTTTTCAATATTATGTGGAAAGGGTAAACAATATAATGATAGGACTAAGAGTAACTCCATGTCTGGGTGATTAATGGGTATGTCTCCGGATTATTTTCTGAAGAGCCTGGTTCTGTTCGCACTCCTTTATCTGCACCTTTTTACATCTAGCGTTCATTTTCATATTACATATTGTAATTACTCAGTTATTTAATATATACTATCCTACATCACTTTTTGTACTGTTAATTACAATAAGTTGCTAGCCACATTGAACCTGATCTTTTGGGATAATGTGGGATATAAATGAAATAAATAAATAAATATGCAAAATGATTTAAATAGTCAGGAGAGGCTCCTGGCTGTTTAAATAGCCTATCGGGGCTAACTGGCATTTTCAGGTGCACTTAACTGGATAGTGCCACTGAAAACACCCAGTTAGCGCCTAAGCTGAAACTGGTGATTTTGGTGGTTTTCCAGGGGTGAAGTCGGCACTTAGCCAGTTAAGTGCCAATTTTAAGCACTGAACCAGCTAAGACAGCTGCATAACTAGGACCACGTAAAACTCAGTCCTGTCTTTTTGTGTTTCTCATAGCTAGTTAAGTGCCAAATATTGCACTTAACTGGCTATGTTTTCATTGGCTTTGCATACTCAGAATTTAATGCAGGAACCCAGACATGGCCCCAGCATTGAATTTCTGGGTATAATGCCAAATGCTGATCCCCACCGGCTGAATATTGGGCCTATTATTTATATACAGGGGTATATGGCATTCAAAATTGTCTGTGCAAATTTGGGTGTGTGCAATTTAATTGAGTAATGAGCCAATGAGTGCCGATAATTGGGAGCTAGGCAATCAATTATTGGCGCTATTGGTATCAATTTGAATTTACATGAGCATCTTACAAGGCACTATTCTATGTGAGCACATACATTTTTCAGCATGCAACTAACAAGGGGGCGTGGCTATAGGAGGGGCATGGGTAGGTCAGGGGCATTCACTACAGATGTGTACAGTATTATGGAATATGGGAGATCTGCATCTAATTTAGGCATGAGGATCTACAAGAGGTTTCAGCTGGTATAATCCTCATGCCCAAAATTGGGCATGGAACCTGGCGCTGAGCACTAGTTTATAATGGCACACGACTCGGAGCGCTCTTTACAGAATAGTTCTCAGGTGCTCATTTTTTTGACACATTTATTGAATGTAGTCCTTGGGGACCATCTAGGACAAAACTACCCCCCTCCCCCATTACACTGAGACCTGGCCTGCCCTGCTCTTCTATCTGCAGCTGCAGCTTCCCATTCTCCAAGTACAGATTTCTTAGGGGTAAAACCAGGACTTAATTAGCCTGCTTCATTTAACATAGAATCACCTGGCAAACCTGCTGTGATCCTGAGCATAACAGTAGGTTATGAGAAGGCACGCAGCCAGACCTCAATTTATTTATTTTTTGGTGAAGGAGCTGAGTCCAAAGTGTGAGGGCATATTTTGACCCACCTCCCCACTGCTCTCCACCCCCCCTGCAACTGGTTATGAGTGCATGGAAGAACTAAATCACTCTGCACTTACAGAATGCAAAGTGGCCTCTCCTACTTATGACTTCTGTGTGGGATGCAGGACCTGTGAGTATGTGCTTACTCAGGGGCCAATGTACAAAGCTTATTGAACTTTCAATGTTTGCTTTAGACCCATTGTAGTCAGTCTAAATCAATTGTTATTAGCAAGTAAAGTACAAAGGGGTTTTCCAAGGCTCTAACATGTGACTTTAGCAGGTACTCAGAACCCTTTGCAAATGCATTGCAACAAGCTCATTGGTATTAAATAAGCATTCCAAGCAATGCATAGACCATAAGCACCTACCTTTAATGTGCAAAATTTTACAGCAGGTCTGGAGGAGTAGCCTAGTGGTTAGAGCACTAGGCTGACAACCAGAGCCTGCTGCTCCTTGTGATTTTGGGCAAGTTACTTAACCTTCCATTGCCTGAGGCATGATTAAATTGTAAACCCTCTGCGGATAAAGAAATATCTAAGTTTCTGAATGTAACACTCATTGAGCTATTACTGAAAAAAGTGTGAGATAAAAACTAAATACACATAGGCGGTGGCCCAACTGTTTGGGGAGGCTAAAGGGGGCGGGGTTAGGGGTTGGGCCAGGGGTGGAGCTTAAATCCACTAATTGTCTGATAACACAGAAAAAAAAATAAATAAAAATAAAAATCACAATTAATACCTTTTATTAAATTTTAGATATTAGATATGCTGTAATTGCCTATTGCTCATGTTTGTTCTATTCTTACTGTACACCGCCTTGAGTGAATTCCTCAAAAAGGCAGTAAATAAATCCTAATTAATCAAATAAATAGGTTTCAGACCGTATCCCTAAGACATCCTACTACAGAGCACACTCCACTCCTCCTGTGTCCATATTAGGAGAGTGATTAATTCAGGAAATAAGCGAATATGCAGGTAACAGAAGGAAGTGAAATGTGGGAGTTTATTTCACTGAACTCTAATTTTATTATTACTAGTAAAAAAGGCCCATTTCTGACACAAATGAAACGGGCGCTAGCAAGGTTTTCCTCGGAGTGTGTATGTTTGAGAGAGTGTATGTGAGAGTGACTGTGTGTAGAGAGAGTGAATGTGCGAGTGTGGTGTGTGAGAGAGAGAGAGAGAGTGAGTCTGGGTGCGAGTGTGTCTGTGAGAGAGAGTGTGTGTGTGAGAATGAGAGTGTGTGCAAGTGTGTATGTGAGACACAGTGTGTGAGAGAGAGAGTGTGTTTCACACAGATACAGTGTGTGCGAGAGAGAGAGAGTGTGTGTGAGACACAGACTCTCTGTGAGACTGAGTGTATGAGACCAAGAGAGTATGTGAGTGACTGTGTGACACATAGAGAGTGAATGTGATATAGTGTGAGACATAGAGTGTGTGGAGACAGTGTGTGAGAGTGAGAGAAAGACATTGACTGTGTGAGAGAGAGAGAGAGTGTGTAAGAGAGAGTGTGTGTGTGTGTGACAGAGATACCTCCCCCCTCTCTGGTGTCAGGCCCCCCCTCTCTCTCTGGTGTCTGAGCGTTACTGTGCAGGACGCTGAGCTCTGGCTGTGCTTCAAGGAACTGACCAATCCTATTTAATAGGATGCACTTCCAACATTCTGAAGCCGAGAAACCTCGTGTGGTTGGTCACTTCTGCTTGTGACGAACCCGGAAGTATATGATGTCAATTCAGGAGATGGATACAGAGAGCAGGAATGCCTCAGCCATGCAGTCAGCTTCAGAATGTTGGAGGTGCGTTTTATTATATAGGATATGTGATCAACAATAAAAGAATTTGCAGGCTCAATGTGGCTTACATAGTTTAACATTGTCATTACAGGATATCAGGTATAATTAGTAATGTGTAACGATTAAGTAAGGGAAGAAAGAAGAAGGAAGGGAGTGAGTGATTAGGGTAGTTCTAGAAGGTGGGTGTTCATAATTGAGTGGGTTGGTGAGGTGGCACAGTGAGGCTATAGGTTCTAATTGTAGGCCTTGTTGAAGAAAAATGTCTTAAGAGATTTTTGAAAGATAGTTGTTTCGTTGATTGCTTTTAAGTCTGTAGGTAATGCAATCCAAAACTGTGTGCTCATGTAAGAGAAGGTAGTGGCATGCATCAGCTTGTATTTAAGTCCTTTTACTGGGATCTATATAGCAAAAGGAAAATTCTATCTATATACCAAAGGAAAATCCTGCCAAACAAATCTTATTGACTTTTTTGAATGGGTGACCAAAGAAGGTGCGCTAGATGTAATCAACTTGGACTTCAGCAAAGCCTTTGATACGGTCCCCCACAAAAGACTCGTGAATAAGCTGAAAGGGTTGAACTTAGGACCGAAAGTGGTGAACTGGAGAAGAAACTGGTTGACCGACAGGTGGCAGAGGAATGAATGAGAGGACATGAATTGAGGTTGAAGGGGGGCAGACTACTAATGTCAGGAAGTATTTTTCATGGAGAGGGTGGTGGGTATGTGGAATGCCCTCCCGTGGGAGATGGTGGAGATGAAAACGGTAATGGAATTCAAACATGCGTGGGATGAACACAAAGGAACCCTGTTTAGAAGGAATGGTTCCATGGAATCTTAGTGGAGATTGGGTGGCGACGCCGCTAATTGGAAACAAAACGGGAGCTGGGCAGACTTCTATGGTCTACGCCCTGATCATGACTGAATAGATAGGGATGGGCTGGAGTGTAAATTTTAAGGGGCTTCGATGTTAGCTTCAGAACTTAGTACAAGAACAGTACTGGGCAGACTTCTACGGTCTGTGCCCTGAGAAAGGCAAGCACAAATCAAACTCGGGTATACATATAAAGTATCACATCCATGTAAAATGAGTTTATCTTGTTGGGCGACTGGATGGACTGTACAGGTCTTTATCTGCCGTCATTTACTGTGTTAATCCTTCAGCAATCCTAAAACAATCTTTTATTTGGAAACATATTGCTCCTGAAAGGAGACACCCAAGTAAGACCAAAGAAGGCACTACAAGAGCAAAAAAAAAAAAAAAAAAGCCAAACACGTATTTTAGAGTTTAGCATGAGTTCCTTTCACTGAAGTTCTGAGTCAGACCCTTCACAGTTAAGAAGCTTCACAAACCGATTTGGCATGGAGAATTAGAAACAGAGAGGAAGCTTCAGGACGTTAGTAAGGAGCAGTGGCGTTCCTAGGGGGGGCGGTGGGTGCGGTCCGCCCCAGGTGCACGCCGCTGGGGGGGTGCCACGCGCGCCTGTCCTTCCTTCGTTCCATGCTCCCTCTGCCCCGGAACAGGCTACTTCCTGTTCCAGGGCAGAGGAAGCATGGAACGAAGGAAGGACAGGCGTGCGCGGCACCCCCCCAGCGGCGTGCACCCGGGGGGGGTGTTTTTTCATGGGGGGGTGTCCTTTCACCGGGGGGGGGGGGGTCGCGCTGCACCCGGGGGGTGGGGCGCATCGGCGATCCGCCCCAGGTGTCAGCTCCCCTAGGAACGCCACTGGTAAGGAGGGAAAGCAAAAGAACCATTAGAGGGTGAGATTGCAAAATTCATTACACTGTACCTTTGATGCTTCATTTCCTGAAACCGCTGTGATGATCCTTGTTAGAAAATCAGAATAAAGCTTTCTCTTCGCTTCTATCCCCTCTAGTGGCCTGACCCTTAGACTCCCAAGAGCACTGGGCAACTGGATTGCTCGCAGTCGCATTCAAAAGCACAGCTGCAGTTCTCAATCTCTGCACTCACTCAGCCACAGTTTCTTCACGGGCTGAGCTGCTAAGGAAGCGCAGCTGTGATTGGTCAGGGAATCCTGTTTGGCATCTAAAAAGGTGCTCCTGATTGGTCGGACACCACGAGTAATTCAGAGAACTCTGAGAATTACTCCCAGCATCCTCCAGACAGGGAAGGACTTGTTTGCTGCTTACTGAGGGAACAGGCGAGGCAAAGTGGGACGGGTTACATTTACATTCCGAGGTGGGTTTGGCATGACGAGAGACACATAATTATGCTGATGCTGACTGCATCCGGGGCCACATTTGGAGAAGGAGGCAGGCGGCGAAGGTCACAGCTGGGCTGGGGAGGCTTAGCCTCCCCAAGCCTCTTATACGGGGCGCCTATGTAAATACATTTAGTCCCTGATTCTACCCCAGTGAAATCAGTGCTACCTGTTCCATAATGCATAAAATATAGCAAAAAGCACCAAGAGCTTATTGATCAAACACTGGATCAATAAAGAACTGTGTCCTGTCTCTGAAGGCTCTTGGTGCTTTTTGCTATATTTGGACTTGGTTCTGTAGTCTGGACCCTCTCTGTATTGCTACTTGGTCATAATGCATAAAATCCAGCACTGAGTAACTTGAGGCCTCTAAGCATCAAGTCACTCCAAATCCAGTGCTTATTCACAAATTGCAGTCACAGAAAAAAACAAAAGACAAACTAAAAATCTTCCACAAAAACCTGCAAGCACAAGCCAAAAAGGGGTGGAAGCCCCCAAAACCACGTTCAAAGATTACAAATTCCGAGGACATATAATTTAATGTTTTCGAGCATTTGTGATGTGAAACTGTTTGCAGTGTGTCCATTGTTATCGAAGTGCTTTAGGATTAAGCATTCTGTATCTGTTTTACAACAGAGGAGTGTGTTCAGTGATACAGCTGTGTTTATACTGGTTCCATACAGGACCCCTGATGAAGGCCCACTGTGCCGAAACATGGCCCGTGTAAGGTTTACTTGTATGCACATTGATAAATAAACAATTTGGAACAATAAATTACATGTCCTCGGAAATTGTGATCTTTTGGACTTGTGGTTTTGGTGCCTTCCACCCCTTTTTTGGCTCGTGCATTCACAAATTACTACAGCTACAGTAGGCTCTGTACTTTTTTTTTTTTTTGCTATTTCTGGAGAAGTGAAATGGGAGAAGGCCATGAATGAAGGTGGGGGGGGGGGGGGGAGAGAAGGGGAAAGTGAATACAACTTGGGGGGGGGGCATTCAGAAGGAAGAAATAGGACTTCATGGCAGGGGGCCCACAAATGGATGTTTGTATAGGGCCTAATGGTGTTACTCCAGCCCTGGGAGTGGCCCAGTCTAAAGCTTTTCCTATGAAAAGGAGCTAAAGCCTATTTAACTCTGCTCTGTACTAAACATCAGTGGATGTGCATGAAACCACTGAACACAATTCATAAGGAACTCCTCTGATGCTTCTTGGGTACCCTCATACTTTTTAGAAGGCTCCCCAAAGGTTACTAGAGGTTTCCAGGCACCAAGGTTAATTGCAACCTTTATTTCAGAGGTGCCAAGTTGCTCAGGTCTAGGCTAGAGATTTAGGGATGGTCCTAGATTTCTGAGCACTCCATCCTGTTGCATTATGGGACTTGCAGCACTGATTTCAATGGGCAGAACCAGGCACTACAAATCCCACACTGCTTTGGGATATAAGTTCAAAAGCAGAACTGCCCAAAATCATCAGCCTGGAACTGGGTAACTTGGCAGCTCAGTTGTTTCTTAGACATATTTATCCAAGATTTCAGAACTGGATCACAAGCAGGATCAGGAGAAGGCTTGGTACGAGGCTCTTGGGATTTTACAAGCTATAACAAATTTTAACAGGAATTCTAAAAGTGCAGGACTAGGAACAGGACACAAAACATCTTTGGAGAGTCTCTGGTGGACGATTCAATAATGTACAAGGCTAGAAATCCAGGGAGGGCTTTTCAAAGAACTTAGAAAGAGACAGGGAAACTGAGCATAAACTCTGCAAGCCTTCTAATTAGCAATCAGGTAAGAGCAATTCTTTACATCTGTATACTGCTGGCTTTGCAGAGGAGAGAGAGAAATAAAATCCAGAAACAGTCAACAGATGCATCTTTCCCTTTAAACTGCTCTAGGCAATCCCATTTAGCAGAGTACTTTTCAGCCTTTTATTTCAGTTGAGTGAGTCAATTTATCAGCAGTTTTATTTTGCTAGTTTATTTGAACTCAGAACTTTATGGCTTTATGGTGCTGGTACATCTCTCAGCACCTTCCTTTGGCTGGTTCATTTGTTACAACTTTCCTGGTCCAGGGGTGACTGCTACCTAATAGGGACTCCTCACTGGCTTACAGACAGACAAACAGGAATAAAGTAGTAATTCTTAAGGTAGTTTATTGTTACTGTACCTCAGAAGTGTACTCAACAACAGAGAATGACAGGGGGATGAGGACGCATGGTAAATCGATGGTAACAGTAATATTTTAATGGAATTACCATGGGGACAGAGGTTGAGTTTGTGGGGATGGGGACAAACTTTGTCTCTGTGTCATTCTCTAGTTCTTTCCTGCATGCAAAGTCACATCATCTCGCCTCACCTCTGCTTAACCTGTTTAGGTGCATGAAAATGAAAAATAAGCAAAACTGGTGGCTAAACTAGCAAAACTTGCATGGGGGATCCGTGCATTTCTCCATGTGTTCTGAGAGGAAATTTTCTATTATGGGAAGGACTATGGAAGAAAGGAGACCTAGACCGAATCCTGAGATTGTTGATGACTTATTATTCATCCAGGGATTAAAATCATAACAGTATTTTAATTATAATTAAAAATATGTTTTAATTGATTATAGGCCTACAAAAAGCCCTACATAATATATACAACTGCAAAACAAGCAGGGGCAGGGGCAGGGGCAGAGCTTGCGAGGATGGTGTAGGGATGGGGTCAAAGCTTGTGGGACCATGAGTGGGGAAGCGGTTTGAGTTTGCGGGGACGTGGTGGGGATGAGGTCCAAGCTTGCAGGGACGGGGTGGGGATGGAGTCTGAGGTTGTGGAGATGGGGACACCCTATGTCATCCTCTAGTCAACACAAAAGAGCTAGAGAAGGTGCAGGAATCCAGAGGCAAGGGGAAGCAAGGAAAATACAGAACCTTAGGAAAGCAGGGAGCCCTTTTACTAAGCCATGTAAGCATCTAAGCGTGCCCAACGTGCACCAAAATGGAGTTAACTTACAGCTACCGCATGGCCCTAGAAACATAGAAACATGACGGCAGATAAAGGCCAAATGACCCATCCAGTCTGCCCATCCTCTGTAACCTCCCAATTCTACCTGTTCCTAAGCGATCCCACATGCTTATCCTACTACTACTACTAATAACATTTGTATAGCGCTACCAGGTGTACGCAGCGCTGAATATGAGACACACAGAGACAGTCCCTGCTCAAAGAGCTTACAATCTAGGTAAAAACAGACAGACAAGACATCTTTTAATTAACTTGTATTAAATTTAGCTGTTGATTATTGTCAGTCTTACTTTCATTGTCTGGCCATTTTATTTTTCTAATTATCTTTCTCCCAGTCTCTGGTTTCTGCTTTCCTTTGTCTGTCTTAACTTTCTTTCCAGGGTCTCCTGTCCATTTGTCTTTTCCGTAGAGCAGAGAGGGAATAGGGAAGGTAGGCTCTTTCCAATCAGTCCTAGACTCCACCACCTCCACCGGGAGGCCATTACACGCCTCCACCACCCTTTCTGTGAAATAATACTTCTTAGGTTACTCCTAAGCCTGTTCCCTCTTAACTTTGTCATATGCCCCCTCAATCCAGAGCTCGCCTTCATTTGAAAAAGGCCCTTGCAGTAATTTCATTTTTGGTAAGCGTCCGCTACGTGGGCCCGAAAAATATTTTTAATTTTGAAGTGTCATTTGGCGCACGTAGGTCATTACCGCCTGGTTACCATGTGAGACTTTACCGCTAGGTCAATGGCTGGTGGTAAGGTCTCAGACCCAAAATGGACGCACGGCAATTTTCATTTTGTTGCACGTCCATTTTCAGAAAATTTTTTTAAAAAGGCATTTTTTACAGGCGCGCTGAAAAATGATTATGTGTGCGCCCAAAACACGCGTCTACATTACCACAGGCCATTTTTCTGCACACCTTAGTAAAAGGACCCCCAGGTGACTTGCCAGGAGTAACCCAAGCCTGGAATAATGATGAACCAGCAGAGGAGAAGCCCAGAGGCAGGGCAGAAATACCTGAATCTGACCTGGACTGGTCTCTGCTGATCCAATCAGGAAACAGAAAAATAACAGAATTACAAGACACCACTAGGTTGTAGGAGGAGGAATAGTTGCAGTTGTTTTGGATGTTTTATTCTACTTACTGCTTTAACAAAAGCTACTGTATATGGCAGAGAACATGCCTTGAATATAGGCACAATCGGTTGTATCTATTCAAGAGCTGGTGTAAACGAAGGTGCATATTTTATGCACTTCTGCCTGTTGACTAAAATAGTTCATCAGCTATGTACGAATGTGCCAAATCCACCTGTGCTTTCTCTAAACTCCATCCCTGTGCATGCCCATCAGCAAAGTTTGGACCATCATATCAAGATGCATATTTTTATGCCAGTTGGTATTTTATAGAGTTCATTTACACACTATGGGGCTACATATGTGCTGGAATGACTATATAAAATTACTTCCTGTATACTTATAGTTAGGTGCATTACTTAAAATTTTCCCTTGAATCTGTTTACTATTTGTATTGGGATAAAAAGGAACTTTAATCTGATACCCTTCTTTACCCACATATATTCAAGTTGGCAGGAGTTCAAGACTTTGTAATTCAGAAATATGTTCATGCATACTGAGTAACTCAGAATGGTGAGACACCTTAAAATGTCTTATAAAGAGATTTTGGGGCTCATTTTTGAAACATAAAAATGTCCACAAAGTGGATGATGGGTGTTTTTCTTGCAAAAACATCCAATTTGCCAATTTTGAAACACATTTTAAAGACATTTTTCTAAGTAGTTCATCTGCAGTGCATCAAAATCACAAGGGGGCAGGATATGGGCATTTCCACAACTTGGACGTTTTTCTGCCATAATGGAACAAAGCAAAAACATCCAGAGCTAAAAGTTGGGCATTTTGGTCTGGACCTATTTCAATCATGACTAAGTCATAATAAAGTGCTCTAAATGATCAGATGACTACTGGAGGAATTAAGGCATGGTTCCCCCTTACTCCTCCGGTGGTCACTGACCCCCTTCCACCCCCCCCCCAAACATGTGAAAGAAATAGTATATTCCAGCCTCTATGGCAGTTTATGTTATGGCCAGTCCTATTAGAGCAGCAAGCAGGTCCCTGGAGTAGCCTAGTGGTCAGTGCAGTGGACTGTAAAGAAGGGGACACAAGCCCATATCATACTCAAACTGTTACATTTGTGGTAGAAAGTGTAAGCCCTTGAAAACCCACCAAAAATCTATTGTACCCACATATATGTGACAACTGCAGGCATAAGATCTATTGTAGTGGTGTTATTGGGTAGAGTAGGCTTTTCAGGGGTTATGAAGGGCTCACCATACAATACAAGGGGTAATAGTGAGATGTGTACCTGGGAGTTTTTATATAAAGTCCACTGCAGTGCCCTACTGCTCTGCTGGGATGTTTGTGTGGCCAGTCTACTAAGAATGCTGGCTCCTCCCCATCCCAATGGCTTGATTTTGTGCATTTTTCCCTTGGATGTTTCGAAAATGGTCACAAAAGAAAAACGCACTGGGCACAAAATGTCTAAAAACGTCTATGAAATGGCCATTTTCATAAAAAAAGATAGATGTTTTTCAGTTTTGAAAATGGCAATTTTCACCACTTGATTTTTGTACATTTTCAGGAAACGCCCAAAGTTGGATTTAGATGTCATATCGAAAATGCCCCTTCACATATAGCATTTAGAAAATATTCACCCCAAATGTGTCTGCATTGTTTAAAGCAGATGATCTGCTTGATTTTATTTTTAAACTCTGTAAATATGTTTTACCTGGACATTTCCTAATTCAGCTAGTTTGAGTGACTTGAGCCCTCAGTTATTATTGGAAGCTTAGCATATACTAAAAGAAGGTCTCTATTTCTGCATCAATGTAGCAAAGCTTTAGATCTGAAGAAAAACCATTTCTGCTTTTG